>NC_041382.1:21317120-21333685 GCF_002162155.2 Triticum dicoccoides
ATAACCTGCATAAGCGAAGTACTTTTATCGTTAAAAATCTTATCATTTCTACATAGCCAAAGCGACCAAATCACGGCAAGCGCTCCCACCCTAAGTAGACTTCTGAACTTGTGATCAATCCCATGTAACCAATTGCCAAATATATTAGCAACACTACAAGGAGGGTACAAGCCAGAAGCTATTTGGATGACTGACCATATAGAACGAGCCAATTTACATTGGAAGAACAAATGTTTTATTGTCTCATCATGCGGACAAAATACACATTGCGTACTTCCATGCCAATTTCTCTTAATAAGGTTATCTTTAGTAAGAATGACTCCGCGACGAAGATACCATGCAAAGATTTTATTCTTAAGAGGTATCTTCATCTTCCAGATCTTCTTATTAATATCAACTGGCACGTCAGACTGGATCAAAGCTCTATACATAGATTCCACTGAGAATTGCCCATTCTCATGTAGGTTCCAACGAAATAAATCGGACCCCTGTGACAACTGTACCGTGGATAATTGTTGAAGTAATATGTTCCACGATTGAAGTCTAGGTCCAATTAAATCCCTTCTGAACGTCACATTGGGCGGAAATGATTCCAAAACCTTGGCAATAGTATCACCCTTGTGACGTACAATATTGTATAGAGCTGGATATTGTTCCCGGAGAGTAGCATTACCTAACCACTTATCCTCCCAGAATCTAATTTCCGAGCCATTCTTAATTGAGAAGGACCCATAGCGGAAGAAATATTTCTTCGTTGCCATTAATCCCGCCCAAAAATGAGAGTCCCCAGGCTTCCAGTATACCTGGGATATCGCCTTTGAACCCACATATTTTCTCCTAAGGAGGGTTTGCCATACACCATCTTCGGTCAACAACTTAAATAACCATTTGCCAAGGAGGGCTCTATTCTTAACCTCAAGGTCATGAATTCCCAACCCGCCTTGGTCCTTGGGACGGCAAACCACACTCCATTTAGCCAGCCGATATTTCTTTCTCTCGCTATCTCCTTGCCAAAAGAATCTTGATCGGAAGTAATCCAATCTATGTAAAACTCCTTTCGGCAATTGGAAGAAGGAAATCATATATAGTACCATGTTACTTAGTACTGAATTTATGAGGACCAACCTCCCACCCAGAGATAGCAGTTTACCTTTCCAACTGCTAAGCCTTTTTTGTAGTCTCTCCTCGACGTGTTTCCATTCAGCATTTGTGAGTCTTCGATAATGTATCGGTATACCCAAATAAGTGATCGGAAACTGGCCCAACCCGCATCCGAACAGGTCGGCATACAGATGGGCCTCGTCTTGAGCCTCGCCAAAACAAAACAATTCACTTTTATGGAAATTTATCTTAAGCCCTGAGAGTTGCTCGAATGCTGATAAAATTAATTTCAGATTTCTTGCTTTCTCGAGGTTATGATCCATAAAGAGAATCGTATCATCGGCATATTGAAGGATAGAAAGACCACCATCCACTAGATGATTCACTACCCCATCAATTTGGCCATCAACCTTGGCACGCTCAATCATGACCGCTAACATATCCGCCACTATATTGAATAGCATGGGCGATATTGAGTCACCTTGTCGCAATCCTTTCTTTGGTTGGAAATAGTTGCCAACGTCATCATTGACTTTAATGGCAACACTACCTCCAGCCACAAAACTATGGATCATTGCGCGCCACTCTGCAGAAAATCCTTTCATTCTGAGAGTCTGTTGAAGAAAAGACCACTTGACTTTGTCATAAGCCTTTTCAAAGTCAATTTTAAGAACTACCCCATTCAGTTTTTTTTGATGCAATTCATGAACTGTTTCGTGAAGGACAACAACCCCATCTAGGATGTTCCTGCCTTGCATAAAAGCAGTTTGAGAAGGACGAACCACATGTTCAGCAACCGAATTGAGCCCAATAGTCGCTACCTTAGTGAAGATTTTAAAGCTAACATTAAGGAGGCATATTGGACGATATTGTTGTATCCTTTCAGCCTCATTAACCTTAGGTATTAAAATAATTTCACCGAAGTTTAAGCGAAACAACTCTAGTTGACCAACATGAAGGCAGCCAAACAAGAGTAGGAGATCATGTTTGATGACCTCCCAAAAGTTCTGGTAGAACTCAGCGGGAAAACCATCTGGACCCGGTGCTTTGTTATGCTCCATTAGGAAAACTGCCTTTCTAACTTCCTCCTCAGAAAATGGAGCTGTTAGAAGGCTATTTTCCGCATCAGAAACCTGGGGGATGTCATCTGTTCGAGACTCATCCATCGAGAAGTTTCCTTCCTGAGGAGTCCCGAATAGATTTTTATAATAACTAGTGATATAAGACTTAAGTTGCTCATGCCCTTCAATCATGCCCTCCTCCTGTTGTAGGGAATGAATAAGTTTCTTCCGGTGTCTATCATTGGCGACACCATGGAAATATCTCGTATTCGAATCACCTTTGAGGATAAACTGAGATTTTGAATGTTGGTACCACTTGAGTTCCTCCTCGCGCAACATGCGAGCTAACTTGGCATTCGATTGACTCTTGATCTCTAATTCGAGGTCAGAGAGAGCTCTAATCTCTGCCAAAGCTTCTAAATCATCAATAATGGATGAAAGACGAAGCTTCTCCTTTTTGAGGATACCCGCAGTCGTTTAGCGGAATTATATAGTCCTTGAGGGCATGTGTTGCATTTCGCATGCACGGCAATGATATACACTACTCCCTTCGTTCACATTTATAAGTCCCTTTTAAAATTGAATTGTTCTGCACGCTGTCTGAAATGTCTACAACGCCTTATAAAACTGAACAGAGGGAGTAGTAAAACTACAAAAAAGAAATTGAGGGTGAGTAAAACTACAAGTTGCTCTTACCTTAATACAAATGAAAGCAGCGCTGCTGCTCTTTGTCAAAAAAAAATTGCACGTGAATTTTGTTTGTTAGTTAATGTACTGGTCCAGCAGCGAGGACTTCAAAAGAGGCGAAATCTCGATATATATCCATACTCCATGTACTCCGTCATGCTGGCCATTGCATTGCATGGAACCCAAGATACTACTACTAGTAGGTATAGTAGGTAGTGGTGGTATTCAATGGTTAAGCTTGTCCACTCCATCCACCATCCAGAACAGGAGTTCAATAAGCCCAATTAGGCTAATTGCAGCCTAGTTGGTAGCTTGGCATTACAAAAACATGACGTGCTAGTTAGCTAGCTAGCTGCTGATTTTTTTAGGCAAAGTTAGCTGCTAATACCAAGGGCGGATCTAGCAGGCTTTGGCATGCAGTGGTCTGGACTAAAATAGGCTCAATTTGGCCTACTTTGCGTTCGGTTGGCTTCGGACTGGTTTGGACGGGCTGAGATGAAGCAGAAAAGTTTGGCCACGAAATTGCAGCATCGATTGATCCATAGCCTATTCCTGCTTCGTGCTGTTAGAAAAGAAAGGGAAATGTCTATTTTTTTTTTTAAGAGGAAAGACCAGCTGAAACCTAAATTAGCTAGGAGGGATATTGTCAAGGGAAAATGGTTATAAACGTCTCTTCAGAAAAAAGCAAGTAAGCTTCACCCAAAGATGGACCCTGCTTATGATATTGCGTAAGAAGAAGCAGAGCAGTGGACCCTGCTTAATAAAAGAGCAATTCCTAACAAAGATGATCATATCTCTGAAGAAACTTCGTCTTAAATCAAAGCTACCTGATCGATCTATGATGTTTTGGCTGTGTGCATCTCAGTTAAGCAGAGGCCGGGTGTAATGCTTAAACCTTTTAAGTAATAATAAAGCGCCATTTATCAAAAAAAAAAGAGAGAAGAGGAGCCAGGCGGGAGGGAGAAGCCGTGAGTTTGGCTGCGCATTTGGTCTTCTAGATCCACGATGTGAAGGCAGGTAGGTGCTTTGGCATGGTCAAAGTTGTTGCGCTAGATTTTAGATGCAAAGAAGCCACCACCATATAAGGGGAGTTCCTACCATCATGACCGGCGCCACTTATCTGAATTTGTTGCGGAAATTGTCTTTGGTCACTGAATGCATCGAAACGCATCGAAAACAGTAGTTGCTGGTTGCTGGTAAGGTGTTGCATGGTAGCTAACCGAGCGATTTTTTCCTTTCATTTCAGTGACATGGATAAATGAAAGGGATTCTGCTTCTGCTTCCTTGACATGTATGGTTAACATCTTCAGTCTTCCTAGTGTAAGCCAAATCTGCTACAGCCAATAGGACTCTCCATTAATCAGTTAACCGCTTGTGGCCTACATATTATCTATGAGTCTAATTCTAGCTAGTAAAAAAGGAACGGTTTCCAGCAACAACCAGTCAAGAGAAAACCGGTCCAAAATTTACAAGCTTATATGATCAACGCAGAACAAAACATAAAGCCGCAGTTTATTATATCACACACACACAGATCACCATTTGCATACAAGTCCAAGGAATTGTTTAGCATTACATTAATCAGTCCATAGCTGACAAATCACACACCACAACACACAAATGAGGAGCAAGAGCAGGAGCAGGTAGGGTGCTCATGCCAGCCAAGCTGAATGCCCTCTCTTATTTATTTGTCTCTTGACTCAAAGCTTGTACCGTACATCATCTATAGAACCAGATGATGCATACTTGCTTTGACGCATTCATGGCTTCGTTGAGCAATGATAGCCAAACAAACCGAATCAAGTCAAACCAAACCAAAGAAAATCAAGCCAAACCAAAGCAAATAAAATCAAACTGAACTGAAGATGCACGACCACACCATGGCAATGCAGATGCATATTTCACACGGACCAATCAAGCAGCATCAAGTAAGACAGCAATCCACACAAACATGTACACTCCAGAGAAAGCTTCAGCTAATTAAGCGCCATAGCACCATAGGATCGACGTGCCAGTAGCGCTCAAAACATGGAAGGAATTGTTTACCTACAATGAAGCATAACAAATTGTTGATGATAAGATTGATTCCTTAAACATACATAGTATCCGAACTAGACTAGTACAGATAGAATGGTAAAAGTAAGTTGGCTAGCACACTAAGTAAGTTACTAATGAAATGAGACATGGACCAAACATATCTTACCTGAGCACGGTGCCTCTTGGCAGGTGGGCTTTCTTGTAGTATCGCGAGTGGCGTGTTTCATAGAGCGAAGGGTCGTGGTTCGCCTCCAGACCGTCCCACTTCAGGTTGTCCCACCAGTCTTTCTCACAGTTCATCCTGGGCCGATGGCTAGTGCTGCCGCTGACGGCTGGCAGGCGGCTAAGGGCCCAGCAGCCCCTGATCTTGACAGTCTCCAAATTTGGTGCGGACATCCTGCTCCCACAGTTGCTGTGTAGAGTGGACAGCTCGTACAGGTGGATCCTCCTTAGCTTGGGAAATCTTATAATTTTGTGCTTCTCTTGGCGCTTGGGGTCCAAAGGGAAGACTTCCTTCAGAGCACCGCAGCACACGATCTCGAGCGTCTCCAGGCTAGGCAGGGTGTCCATATGCTTAGACAAGGGAAGCACATGTATGAGTCTGGGGCAATTGTCCAGGTGCAAGAAGTTTAGGTCTTCAAAGGATTGTCTACCAGGTTGACCTACTGCACTCCAATTCCATATGTAGCACGCCTTCGGGAGCTGGGACGCCCAGAACGTAGACAAGTACACAAAGGTGGATTGGCCATCTCTTACTTGGGGAGTAGCAAAGACAGAGCATAGGTTGGGGCACCTCTCGACACGGCCCCATCGGAGGTAGAACCAGAGGGAACCTTGTGGAAATGGAATGCAAGTGATGGATAAGCTATCATGCACATGAAGCATGTAAGCCCTATCATACACGAAACTAGGGGGTAAAGTAGCACTAGTAGTAGTTCCTTCAATGCTGCTCTGTTCTTGCTGTAGTAATCTCCCCTTCATCTCCTGTTCATCTTGTACTTGAACGTACCAGTCTTCAGCACTTGGAGTACACCGAGGTGGGCAAAGCCATATCCAGCTAATCACGCCTTCATTACCAGCACCAGCCTGCAGGTGGCCTTGAAAATCAACATCCCTTGCATATAAATGACGATAAGGCTGCCGTAGGCTCCCGATTCCTTTAGCAACTTCACTGTCGTCAACAGCAACTCTACTTGCAGGAGATGAATTCATTTCCATATGTATGTTTCCCAAGTAAAATCTTTTTCCGAAGGGCTCAAGAGACCTAAGGAGCCTTGCATCCCTTACAGCGAAGTACCAGATGCACTTACTGGAAAAGATGTCTCGTTGTGCAGCAGCAACAGGAAGAATAAATGATGATCTTGTAGCAGAACTAGTCTCAGTGGTCTTTTCTTTTGAATTATCGTGGCAAAGTAGCGGAGATCGGATGGTGCTGATGTGTAGGTGTAGCCAATACGGAGACGCTTTCATTATGTCTTCTTCTGGCGGCCATAATATTGCACAGAGCTTCTCACAGCCTAGGAGGATGAGACGCTTGAGGTATGGAGCTTCCATTTTACTGAGGTCAAGGGTTTTCACTGCGGTTCCCGAGAGGTCCAGCTCCTCCAGGCTCCACAATTTTCCTATGAGATGTATACTCTTCAACCGAGAACAACCCCGAAAGGAGATGCTAGATATCTTGGCAGATGTTGCAGCTTTGTTGATGAAGCTAAATGACTCGAGCGACAGAGGCAGGACGTCGTTGATGAAGCTAGATGTCGTAAGGCTGTTTGTACTGGACATATTGGGGAATTGTGCTTGATTATTTGTGTCTTCGTTCTTTGTAGGGACCGGATCTGCTGCTGTTACTCGAAGTATTACAAGGCTTGGTCTACCGCCACACAAGTCACTTATGCTCCCATGCTTGACTCCCTCCACATGCAGCTCCCTGAGTTCAACCATCAATCTCTTCATCTTCTCCGATAGCAGCCACCAGCCAGTACCAGTGTGTATACCTCAGATCCAGCACCCACAGCTTCTGGAAACATGACATGTTTTCGTTGTGGCTTGGATGCTCATCATCCTCTGTGATATTTGTGCAATGGTCCAGATGGAGCAATCTTAGTTGGACACAATGGACGAAGGGAGGAGATGCAAAACTGAAGGTGCAATGAGACAAATACAACACATGTAGCTTGCTGCTTTGTGAATGTTGGAACATGGCAACTGGCAATATTGATGTTGTATTTGTTGGTGGTTCATCTGCAGAAAGGAAGAACGATGTGACCTGTGGAGGCAGCACATGAGTGTTATCATTTCGCAGTTCTTTGTGGGTGGTGAAATTCCAGCGGTTAACATGTGAATCATTCAATACATGTAGCAAAAAAGCTGCAGCCTCATCAGATCCTATAACAGGTGAATCCAAGCTCATGTTTCTCTGAAGAGAATTGCCAATGTCCCATGCTGATGCATTATCTTGGCCCTGTATAATACCATCACAGATCCAATAGTTTGGTGCATGGGCATTCAAATCTATAGCAATCAGTGCCCTGTATCTGATGAGGCACTTGATGACTATCTTGTGGCTCATATCATCGGGCTGAACAATCCCAGTGCACTTGGCAACATCCAAAGCCTCCTCATGGAGTATATATCTCATTTTCTCAACATTCCATTCAAGAAAAGAACCAGATAAGCGAACATCTGTCTGACTCTTCATCTTTACCTTTTCCCCATCTTCTAATCTGAGACTCATCCGAAACCTCCCGTGCCAGGTCCACAAGACCTTGTTACCCAAAAGTGATATTACTGGGACACCACACTCATACAAATCAATGTATCTGCTGCTTCCGTTGTGGAAAACCACCAGAAATCTACTGTTATAGAGTTTTCTGAATATTTCCATCCTGATATCTACAATCACCTCTCTGGAGCCTTCATCTTTCCCATTGAAGTCGTCGTCCTCGTCATACTGAGCGAAGATGGCCATCACGGACTGCGGTAGCTCTAGCTCCTCCGCTACTGCCTTTTGCAGAGACCTCATGTTTTTCCACACGGAGCAGTCCACATGGATAACCTTATCAAACATGCTCGATCTTGTTGATGATTTCAGGCGTTGGGCTACCAGATTGAGAACTGCGGATGCTCCCAATCCTTTCCAGCCCTTGAAGTAGATAACGTTTCCTTTGCTTGTATCCTCCAAAACATCAAATATTTCTCCTGCTGCGGCATCGATGTTTTTTGCATGGATCTTAATCTTCTGCAGTGTTCAACAAGAATAACACCAAATGAGGCTCGCCATTTTTAGCTTTATTTCTGCAAGTCTTTCATTTCAAACTACAATGTGCGTCATAACTAAAAAAACCATAAATCAATTAAGACATAACTTATTAACACAAATAAAAGCAAGGATCAAGTGATGCATATAAAATCATGCAAGTGAGTGATAACTGCATAATCACTGATCAAGTTGTAAAAAATTAAGTGCCAAAGACCACACTGAATATGCTATAGATTTTTCAAACTTCAAATGCTAGCAGAAGCAAGTGTAAATAAATAGGAGAAAAAGTTCTCGCCATGATGGCCTTTAATTGTTGGGCATAGCACTACTGAAGATCCGATTGGAGCTCACAGCTCACTAACTAAAGAAATTAAGAAAGTAGGACACAACTCTGCAGCATTAATCACTGAAGATAAAGGTGAGTGTTACATTACCTCTGGAGGCATGATGAATCAAACCAATCTACTATTTTGGCTAGGATCTAGTTCGCACTTAGCAACAACGCCAGCAGCTTCATGTCAAACGATGTGCGGCAGCAAATTCATTCCTTTCCTACACATTTGAACAAGTTAACATCATTTCTCGTTAAAGAATTAGTGACTCGTACAGATTTAGAGAAGGAATTGACTAATCTGTAGATATGTATACAAAATGATTCGGGCTGGTACCTTGATTAATTGCAGCGCTGGCAGAAGCCTAGATAGACCACAGAAGCAAAATAGATCGACGAGGCAGACAAGGAAACTGGACGTTGCAAGGAGACATGTGCCTTGCGTACAAGGAATATGGATATATCTTCGCTAGTTAGCAAGTAAAGGAAACGGAGCTGGCATGTACAGCTATGCTTGCATACACATTAGCTGGCATTCCTTGCGTCTGCTTTGCATGCTTTTTTTGTGTGTTTTATCTCTAAAAAAAAGCTGTGAATTCCTTGCACACCACATCTATAATCATATTCTTTGCTTGTTGGGCTTAAAGATACACAGGGATTTAAAGGTAAAGATAAAAATAGAATGTTACTTTGTTGCCTGTCATCCCGTCAGTTGACCAAGTTATGTATCAGGCTATATCTCGTCAGCCTTGAGTTGCAGAAAATGATGTTTTGGCCACTGAGGATACCTCTGAAACATAAATTTAATTACTAACAAATTTCTATTTGCATGTACTTGTACACCATCTTCATGCCAAAAATTGCATTTGGACCACATAGTTTTACCACACAGCTGTAACTTGCACTGCAGATTTTTCTAAAAAAAAACATCAAACCGGACCAGGTACCATTGTCGTAAAATTCAAACCGGACTAGGTAACGAAAAACGAGCCAGTTCAGTGGTTCGAACCCACATGTATTTCTGCTTCCATGTTGAGGCCCCCTAATTACTTTGCCACGTCAGGGCAACCTCACTCAAGTCAAGCCTATGTCTGTTGATCTTATGTTCTGAACCATGTCCTGAGTGTTCGCAGTCAATATTTATCAGTCTACCAACATTTCCACTTACCAATGAGCAATTAGTTGAGACAGCTTGCAAATAGAATGAGCGAAAAATAACCAAAAACTCACTGTGTAAAAAATTGGAAGCAACTGTACTTCAGTTTCTTCCCTTAAGTTAAGAAACATGAGCAGCTCATTTTCAAAAAAAGAGTATAATCCAGCTACAAAAATGTGATGGCTTAGAGAATTAACATTGTCTCTACTTTTAACAAATACATGTTCTTTAAATTCCTCTATCAAGGAATGAAACACATTAATTCACAGCAAAAGAGAGAAGCAGAAACACTGCTACCCAATTCATGAACTCTATCTCTATCTCTCTCTTAGGCTGTTGAAACAAAAACATATCGACTTGGAAAGAGAGTAATGAAACCGAGGCTTCTAAAGGTTCTATCCATGATTTTAAATCGTTGGCAAAATGGCCACAATCTCAGCTGGGAAAGCTCGGCGCGATTTGCAGGCAGGAGATGGCGGCGGTTTAGGCTGAAATTTTGCTGCCAAAAATGCTGGTTCTATCACAGTATTCTATCATGGAAACAATTAAAGCGAAAACATCAGTTCCCCGCCAGGGTACCGCCGGTCTGCAGTACTGCGATACATATATCTCATGAGACAAGGGGAATTCCATGTTATACCCTGGAGGCGATCCCAATGGTGCAGCAGCCCCTGGCCCCATTGATACATCAGCAATGGATGCAAGGCGTACAGTGCTGCGAGGTCGACGATGCAATTGTTGGCACAACCGGGCGTCCAGTGGCAGTAGCAGTACCAGGGGACGCGCCCTCCGTTTAGCACCAGCGGAGGTAGCTACCACAGTTCAAACTTCACCAAAGAAAAAGGCATATTCAAAGACCTCCTAGCCTAGCCTAGCCTGAGAGAGATATCATCTTCTGCAAAGAATTACCTGGAGTAACTGAGGTGAATGAACGTTAAAGGATGCTAGTCAGCCGTCCCTACTTAAAAAGAGCAATTCCTCCAAAGACGATGATCCCTAGAAATCACCGGATGCGCACACCGCACAGAGAGCAGGCGGGACCATTATCTCTGAAGAAACTTCGTCTTTAATTAAAGCTAGCTCTGCTCGTCTATGGTATTTACTATTTACTTTAGCCTGGCATATAAGAAGAGTAGCCAGGCAAATAAAGCCTGGAATATGGCTCCGGTTGGTGAGGGTCTTTAGTCCCGGTTCATGAACCGGGACTAAAGGGTCGGTACTAATGCCCTGGCCCTTTAGTTCCGGTTCAATCCAGAACCGGGACAGATGGGCCTCCACGTGGCCTGTGCGCTGAGCCCAGGCAGAAGGGCCTTTGGTCTCGGTTGGTGGCACCAACCGGGACCAATAGGCATCCACGCGTCAGCATTTCTGTGGCTGGGGTTTTTGTTTTTTTTAAGAGGGGGGTTGGGGGTTTTGGGGGGTTAATTTAGGTGTTTCATATATTTTGTTAGCTAGCTAATTAATAGAGAGAAGTGTCCTTTCTTTTGTCGTATTTGGTCGACGCTACGTACTATACATACGTATAGAGAGGACTAGCTAGACACGCTAGCTAGCTAGTAAGCAAACAAAGGAAACAGAAGATCATCATGAACATATATGCATACATAGAGAAGTGATATCGACCACCTCTCCTTCTCCGAGAGATTGGTCGAATAACAAGTTCTCATACATCTATCCGACACTACCGGCTACATATATACAATAATTATCTTTTACAAATATAATCTCCTAACATACGGACGCGTGGTCCACATAGTATTCTCCGTCTTCAGCGATCACGTGGTCAAGAAAGAATGCCGCCAATTCCTCTTGAATTGCTCGCAGGCGATCTGGTGCTAGGAGTTCATCCCGCATCCAAAACATCTAATTTTAAGAAGGGGGTCAATACATATATATATATATATGAATGAATGAAACTCAACACAAATGATGGTAATAAAATAAAATTGTGAATATTGTTATTTACGCACTTCATATTGTTTGTGAGAATAGCCCCGCTCACAGGTCGTGTGGCGGATGGACTCGCAAATGTAGTATCCACAGAAATCATTCCCTTGTTCCTGCCACAACCACTTTACAAAAAATAGAGGCCAATCAAACTTATAATTAGCAAGCATGCTAAATAGTATTGATGAAACTAGCGCTTGAATCACTAGGAGATGCGTGGAATATGCTACTATAGTACTTACTTTCGGGTGTCTAAATTGCAGCTTCTTCGGCAGTCCCGGAACTCTTTTAGTGAATTTTCTCTAAAACCTGCCGTACAAAGAAAACAATTACTTGATATCAGAAATGAACAAAGTTGCTGATATGGTGGATAATGATCGATTTAACTTACTTCTCGAGCATTTCAGTCATGTCCGCATATTCCTTGGGATCTTTTCGTTTGGAGTCTAAGACAGTTACTACTCCCTGCTCAAGCTTAATCTCTAGGAGAATATAGTGGTAGCTGCGCACGCATGCATAACTCATCAATATTACATTACTATAACCTGGACTAATAAGGAAAACCGAATATGCCACAAGACAGTAACACTCACTTGAAGTTGTAAGGAAAGAGTATTATATCTTTGTGTTCATTTATTACCAACGATTGTAGCAAGTTGGCCTCAGTATTTTCGGCATGAAATTCAACCTCAGTTGCATCTATGAGATATATGTTAATGAACCCAATATCACCCACTTGTCTTTTCTTCAATTCGGCGATCTTCAATCTGCATAATATAGTGAGAATAATTATAAATACATGCAATGAAAGAGCTGAGTTATATAGAGAGACTTAATGACAGAAGTAGTACTACTTACAGACAGTAGCAGGTGACCATTGCTTTATCGAGGGCCAATTGATTGAAAAACTGATAGAACTCCTCAAATGGAATAGGCAACAGTTCAATTCCAACGAGGTCATGCTCCTTTTTAACTCTCACATACAAAGTACTACTCCCCTCAGACTCTCTGCAGGTTTTCATGTACCAATCATGCAATCTTCGCATCATCGTTGATAGAGATCTTTCATCTTTGACGAGAGGCTTCCCGTACTCGTATCTTTGTTTCTGACCTCCAAGAAATCATAATGTACATCGTCAGGCAGGTAATCTTCAGGATTGCCATAACCAGGCACCATCCTCGGATCGACGATGTCGCAAGCAGGCACCTTGAGCGGGGGGCACGATTGCTTCGCTTGTTCGCTGAGCTGGGCAATTTGTTTCCTAGCTCGTCGTTCTTTCATCCTTTGATCACTTTTAGTACTTCCCGACCTCTCCGCTTCGGCAAATGTCTTTCCAATAATGCGCTCATAGTTTCCTTTCGACGGAGACTTGGGTGGTTTTGTCAGGGCAGCCGGAGTGTGCTTCGCTTTCACCGGCTCTACCTTCTCCTCCGGAGGTGGATGTCTCTTTGCTTTCAACCCTTCAAACCAGTCATCCACTTCGGTCTGCACGATCTTCGCGTTTTCCTCCTCGGTCCTCTCGTACGGTAACTTATCTGGAGTCTTCAGAGAAGGACCGAATCTGTATCTCCTCCCGCCTTTGGCTGTACTGCTAGACGCCGGCAGAGCAGACGGAGCGGATGTCTTCTTTCCTTGCTTACGAGGCGGAGGAGAAGGACTACGACGCGCCGGAGTAGCGGGAGCGGCAGCGAGTCTCTTCCGCCCTTGCTGACGAGGCGGAGAAGCAGGAGGCTGGCTGCTCGGGCGCGCCGGCGCAGGCGGAGAAGGAGGCGGAGTGCCGCCACGCGCCGGAGAAGGAGCCGGCCGAGTGCCCTGATCCTCACTCGTCGGAGGAGGAGGCGGTGGAGGAGGCGGAGTGCCCTAACTCGCCGGAGGAGGAGGAGGAGGCGGAGGCATCCAGTTCGGAAGGTTGATGAGATCCTTCCGCCATAGGCATGGAGTCTTCAGAGCAGAACCCAGCCGATACTCCCCTTCACCGGTACGGTGGTCAAGCCGGAGGTCCTCAAATCCCTCCGTTATTTCATCCACCATCACCTTAGCATATCCTTCTGGAATCGGTCGGCAGTGAAAAGTTGAGTCGGGTTTAGTAGGATAAACAGAGCCAACAGCCGCCTTGACCTTCAAATTGCTCCATTCCGCCATAAGGTGGCAATTTTGAGACTCCGTGATAGCATCCACGGGATAGCTGGCAGGAGCCGTCAAGGCATGCTCCGGCTGAAGCAGCTCGGTGGAAGCCACACTGCTCCTCCGCTGAGATGGCGGGGTAGCTTCGGGGGAAGCTTCGGTAGGTCGTTTGCTCCGTTCTGCTTCACGTTTCTCTAGCCCCATTACCCTTTCGTGCAGCGCCTGCAGTTGGCTCTGCTCCAGTTTCTTCCTCCTCTCCTGGGTTTTGTAACCCCCTACGTCCGGAAATCTAGCCTTCCACGAAACGGAGCCTGGCGTGCCTCGTGTCCGTCCAGGGTGCTCAGGATTCCCGAGGGCCATTGTGAGCTCGTCCTTCTCCCTGTCTGAAACGAACGTCCCTTGCTGTGCTGCTTCGATATATTGCTGAAGCCTCTTGACTGGTATGTCCAATTGATCGTCCGTCCAAATGCACTTCCCTGATACAGGGTCCAAGGTTCCGCCAGCCCCGAAGAACCAAGTCCGGCAACGGTCTGGCCAGTTCATTGTCTCTGGTTCGATCCCTTTATTAAGCAGATCATTCTCAGCCTTGGCCCACTTAGGCCGGGCTATGAGGTAGCCACCTGACCCCGTGCGATGGTGAAGCTTCTTCTTCGCAGCATTTTGCTTGTTTGTCGCCGACATCTTTTTACTCTTTTCCGATGTCTTGTGGGCCACAAATGCGGGCCAGTCATCTCAGATCTTCTCATATTTGCCCTTGAATTCTGGTGTCTCTTTTTTATCGACAAACTTATTCAGGTATTTCTTCCAATTCCTGAATAGGTCTGCAATCTTCTTAAGAGCAAAAGACTTGATTAATGGCTCTATAACTGGCTTCTCCGGATCATCCTCTGGTGGTAGGGTGAAATTTGACTTCAGCTTAATCCAAAGATCATTTTTCTGCAGATCGTTGACATAAGACACCTCAGGGTCTTTGTTCCTAGGCTTATACCATTGCTGGATGCTGATCGGGATCTTGTCCCTAACCAGAACCCCGCACTGAGCAACAAATGCCTTCATTGTCCGGATGGGTTCAATCGGTTGGCCGTCGCGCGCGATTTCTATGATCTCAAACCTTTCATCCGAGCTCAACTTTTTCTTCGGGCCTCGTCTCTTTACCGAAGTTGTGCTCGATCCGGAGGGCTAGAAAAAAGAAACAAAGACGAGAGTTGATTAATATGTGTACATACCAAAACAATGAATGCATCAATTAGCTAGTCAGCATAGGCTTAACTAATATATATACCTGGCCGGACTCAGTTCGGTGATCACCGGAGCCGTCCTCACGGTCTACTTCTTCACCCTCTCCTTCTTGCACCAGCATTGGGTCATCAGAGACATCATAATCATAGCCAGCTGCTTCTTCACCCTCTCCTTCCAGACCATCGGTGTCGTTGAGAAACATCAACGAGCAGACGACATCACTTCCTTCTGCGATTATTTCCCTCAACAACGCTTCTTGTGCTTTGTCTCGGGGCGGGGTGTCCATAGTTTCTACAAATATTTACAACATGGCAATTATTATTCAAACATGACAGATATGGATATATTAGTGGCAAACGTAGAACTAGCTAGCTAATCACAATAAGGAATCATATTAATTAGTGGCCTCTACGCTGCTTCTCTAGGGTTTCGGGTGGCCTCGACAACGCTTCAAGGGTTAGGGGTGGCCTCAAGAACGCTTCAAGGAGGGGGTAATATCAACCCCTCCCCCCACGTGTTGAAGCTATCGGGAGGGGGTATATCGACAACAACAACGACGACACTACATCTATGTCCCACAAGTGACGTGGGCATCGACGCCCGCGTCACTTGTGGGACGTGGATGTAGTGTCCGACACCGACGGCCACATGTATCTCACACCGACGATACTTGCTATTTAATTAGGGTTTCCTCTACCGCTCGGCAACCCTCGACGACTCTCGTTCCCGATAAAAAAATGAGGAAGAAGAAGAAAAAAAAGAGGAGAAGAAAGAATAGAGGAGTTCTACTCCTCTATTCTTTCTTCTCCTCTTTTTTTCTTCTTCCTCTTCTTTTTTTATCCTCTTCTTCCTCTCATGTTCGACGACCCTTGACCCCGATAACATACATCCATTGATATCATTCCATACATACATAGACATCTACATTATATATGAACAAACATCTATGTCCCACAAGTGACGTGGGCATCGACACCCGCGGTAGGGTAGAGGGTCGTGGATCTCCGAGCGTTCGAGGGTCAAGGGGTCGAGGATCACCGAGGGGTCGGGAGGTTGCCTAGTGTCAAAGGATTCAACAAAACCATGTCTTCATCATTAGGCGAAAGTAACAGGTGCATGATGGTACGAAGCTCTCCAAAGTTATTTTGGAACGGAGTCCCAGATAGGATAATTCGCTTTTTGATACAAAGTTCAGCAAGAACCTTCCAAATATCGTTATTTGGAAGGCCTTTGCTGAAATTCGTACAAAAAGGCAAATTATCCTATCCGGGACTCCATTCCAAAATAACTTTGGAGGACTTCGTACCATCATGCCCTGGTTACTTCCGGCTAATGATGAAGCCATCGATTTCTTCAATACTTTGACACTAGGAAACCTCTCTCGACCCCTCGGCGATCCTTGACCCCTCAAACCCTCGACGACCCTAGAACCCTCGACCCCTAGACGACCCTAGAACCCTCGACCCTGCTCGATCCCTCGACCCTATAGAACCCTCGAACCCTCGACCCTGAAACCCTCGACCCCTGACCCCTTAACAACCCTCGACCCTCTACCCTAGTTCCCGACCCTCGACCCCTCGGCGATCCTCGACACCCTTGTTCCCGATAAAAATTAAGAAGAA
>NC_041382.1:21335118-21346973 GCF_002162155.2 Triticum dicoccoides
AAAGGGTGCATTAGTCCCGGTTTGTGCCACGAACCGGGACCAATGCCCCCCTTTACTCCCGGTTGGTGCCACCAACCGGGACCAAAGGCATTGTGCTGCCCCGCGCCCAAATGTTTAGTCCCACCTCGCTAGTTGAGAGGGAGCCGCACCTGTTTATAAGGTGCGGTGCGCCTTCCCTCTTGAGCTCCTCTCTAAAGTAGGCTTTCGGGCCTAACTGTGCAATCTGTGCCTGTGGGCCTACTGGGCCTCCCGCGGGCCTGAATCCTGGCCCATGGTAGGGTTTCTAGTCGTATTCAGGCCGTGGGGGCCCAGTAGGTGGCACTTTTTTGTTTTTTTGTTTTATTTGTTGCTTTATTTAGTTTATTTTGTTTCTATTTACAACAAAATACTTATTGTTGCTATATTTATTTATTTTCCATTTTTTTGTTTTGTTTTCTACATTATTTATTTTCTTTTGTTTTTTGCTTTATTTATTAATTCTTTTTTGCTTTTAGTTTTAGAAAAATTATAAACTTTCTATTAGTGCCATTAGTTTTCAAATTTGAAAACACTTTTTTGTTTTCTTTGTTGCTTTATTCATTTTATTTTGTTTCTATTTATAACAAAATACTTATTGTTGCTATTTTTATTTTTTTCCAGTTTTTTTGTTTTGTTTTCTGCATTATTTATTTTCTTTTGGTTTTTTGCTTTATTTTTTCTTTCTTTTTGCTTTTAGTTTTAGAAAAAATATAAACTTTCTGTTAGTGCCATTAGTTTTCAAATTTGAAAACACTTTTTTTGTTTTCTTTGTTGCTTTATTTATTTTATTTTGTTTCTACTTACAACAAAATACTTATTGTTGCTATTTTTATTTTTTTCCAGTTTTTTTGTTTTGTTTTCTGCATTATTTATTTTCTTTTGGTTTTTTGCTTTATTTTTTAATTCTTTTTGCTTTTAGGTCAGCAAAATTATAAACTTTCTGTTAGTGCCATTAGTTTTAGAAAAATTATAAACTTTCTGTTTGTGCCATTAATTTTCAAATTTGAATAGTTAAAATTTGAATTCTTTGAAATTTGTGTGAATCACAAGTTTGTGAGCTCAACAAGGCAGAGAGGGACGGGCTTATAAACCGGTGTGAGCACCCTTCGGTTGGCGAGGTTTTCAAATTCATAGTTTTCAAATGAACTCTGAAAAAGTTGGCATAGCATGTGCATGTACAAAACGGACAATGGTATCATACTCGTCTGTTACAAAGTTGGCATGGTATCATCATAATAGTTGCGGGAGAAAGTCTTCACTTTTTCTTCGCTTATGTCATTTGCTTATTGCGCCATAACCATGGATAATCTTCATCGTTTATCAGGATGCTTGGGTCAGCCTTGACTTTGAAGGAAGGAATTTCATGAAACTTTTCATACTCTTCAGACATGTCTGTCTTGCCCTCCACTCCCAGGATGTCCCTTTTTCCTGAAAGAACTATGTGGCGCTTTGGCTCATCGTATGATGTATTCGCTTCCTTATCTTTTCTTTTCCTCGGTCATGTAGACATGTCCTTCACATTGATAACCTGTGCCACATCATTGGCTAGGACGAACGGTTCGTCAGTGTACCCAAGATTTTTCAGATCCACTGTTGTCATTCCATACTGTGGGTCTACCTGTACCCCGCCTCCTGACAGATTGACCCACTTGCACTTAAACAAAGGGACCTTAAAATCTACTCCGTAGTCAAGTTCCCATATGTCTACTATGTAACCATAATATGTGTCCTTTCCCCTGTCAGTTGCTACATCAAAGCAGACATCGCTGTTTTGGTTGGTGCTCTTTTGATCTTGGTCAATCATGTAAAATGTATTCGCATTTATCTCGTATCCTTTCCAAATCATTACAGTCGAAGATGGTGTGACACTCCAAAAATTTTTAGTTGGTTTTCTTCGAAACTTTGTTGGATTTGAAGAAGGTCATTTAAACCCTTCCAAAAATCCTTCTCTCAAAGACTTTTCTCTTGGCAAGGATTTTATTTTGGCATCTTCTTCAACTCTGGTGTTTGGTTATTAAAAACCTTCTTCTGTTTGCCCTCTTCTCAAATTCAAAATTTTTGAGTTTTATTTGTCTTTAAAAAAACCCTAGGAGTCTTGTGCCTTCTCCAATATTGAAATCCCTCATGATTCTACCATGCCCCAGTTGGTAAAACCTCCCAAAAACCCTCCTTCCACTCTTGGGCAATCCAAATATTCTGTCCCAACAAGTCCAACTCATTTCTGGATTTTATTTCATTTATTTCTTCTCCCAAATCTTTTCTGTCAATTATGTTGAGCCTTGGTGATTTGCAAAGCAAGTACCATAATGCATTTGAGTTTGGACCTCAAACCAACTCCCCTGGATAGTCCTTGGTACCCACAGCTTAGAACTATCAAGATCTACTCTTCTTCTTTTAAAAAATTTCAAATTTCAGTCTCTGCAAGTTTGGACCAGATTTGTCAAATTTGGTGAAATTCATATCTCCTCTTCTCCAAAAATTCCACCAAAATTCAGGCAGCCCCCAGATGCAATGAGAGTCCACTCCACCAAAAATCAGCGCAAGGAGAAACTCCCTCATACCAAAATCATTCTGTCGAACGCCGGCACTATTTCTTTGCATTTTCAGAAATGTTCAGAGTTTCAGAGTTCAGTGTCGTTTCCCTTCGTCAGAGTTCAGTCACGCGTCGACAGTGCGCCTGGCGCGTTGCGCACAGCCCCTCCTCCCTGTCCAGAGCGCCGCACGCACGCTTGGCCGGTTCCTGGCGTCGGTGGCACCCTGGCCCGCCCTCGCCGGCGTCTTCTTCGGCGTCGGGACCTCCCGTGGCGGCCGACAGAAGGCACCCTACGGCACAACGCCGTTCGGCGCCGCCCAAGCCACCTGGGAGCTCCGCGTGGCCGTCTCCCTTGCCAGCGCACGCATGCAGCACCGTCGCCGTGGCCTGGCACACACAGGGCGCGCTCCCTGCCACCGACGTGCCGCACGGCCGTTCTGTTGAGATCAGGCCGTAACCTCCCCACCTTGCTGAGTTGGGCAGCGGGACGGGCTCGTTATGACGTCTAGTCAATGCTCAAACCCCTAAACCAACTGCCCAGCCACAGCGCCGCCGTAATCACTCGCAGGACTTATCCCGTTCACGGCAACCGCCTCGGGCCGGCTATTTATAGCGCCTCCAAGCTCACTCTCGCCCCCGCACACCTCCACCACCTCACCAGACCCCGCCCAGCCACTGGAAGAGCCTCGAGGAGCCCTTCTTCCTCGACTCCGGCCAACTCCGTCCGCTTCGGGCTCCGGCAACGTTCTCGCTGGTGAGAGCTTCTCCACCGCCCTGGACTTGCCCGTAGCCTCATGGCACCTATAGAAGTCTAACCCCCTCCTCAATTTGACCTCCGCAGCACTCTCCGACGAGGCCCACGATCACCCGAACCACCGTCCGCCGGAGCAAGGGTCGCCGTCGACGTGGTGCTCGCCAGCGACCTCCACCACCACCCACCGACGCGGAAGGGTGCACTGAACTCGGAGGTACCTTCCGATCTCCCTGCCTCGCCGTGGATCGCCCCCGGCGACCACCGCGGCTCTCGGGCAGCGGCGAGCTCGGCCGTCTCGTTTGAATATTCAAACCTGACGGGTGGGACCCGCCCGTCAGCCTCTCTGTTGTTCTGTTTGAACCGTTTTATGAAAGCGTATTCTGGCAAAATACGCTTTCCCAACTGAATCGTTTTCTGCACTTTTCTGCTTAGGCCCCTGAGAGTTTTCTGTTTCATTACAGATGGGTCCTTGGACCAAAACCCTTATAAACTTTTAACAGAAAGAGGTTTTTGAGTGATTCTTTTTCTGCCCTCTTCAAAATTTTGTCTAGTTTTTTATCATATTTATTTGAAAAATATTTGGATTACTTTTCTGTACTCCACGGTATTTACGTTAGCGCGTGTGTTTTGTGTACCGTAGATACCGAAGGAGGTGACGGAACCGCGAACTTCACCGAGCTAGACCCCGACTACTCCGAACCAGGCAAGCATGTTTGAACTCTTGATATGATGAGTGTCTTGGCATGTTTGCATTTAGTAATTTCATGGCATGTTCATGAGCATCTCGATAAAAACTTTGTCACATGAAAAGTCGAGACAAGTGAGTTTCAGAAACCCATGAGTTAATGGAAATGAGGTTGCATGGCCACGTGATGGCATGAAATGGGTAAGATGGTAGTGTTGTAGCATGCCAGTCCTATGTCAGATTATTTGACTCCAGTATCCACTCCCGTCCATTTCCTTTTGCCGTACTACCACATGTTTTCCGCAAGGGATATGGCTTAGTAAGTTGCAAACCACTTTCCTGGTACACACCAAATCGAGAGACCGGGATGAGGGTTCCATGGCCCTGGATTAAAGCCTATCATCCGGTTAGGGGGCATGGGTGTTTCCGGCTGGGACCGAGAGGGGGGCACCCCTTAGAGCGCGCGTATATAAATTTGATCCCATGCTATTCGAGATCGTGATCTCCCCGTCTCAAAGTTTTTATTGATCGTTGTCTAGGGTGATCCCTGGTAACGTGAGGTGGGATGGGTGTGTATTGGATTGTTGTATTTTCTTCCGAAATACCGTAAACGGAACTAGTCCTTCGTGACTACGGAAATCCGTTGGCTGTGGGCATTTTAGTACAAACTCTGCAGAGTCAAAAATTCCATTGCATCATCTTATCTATGTCCAAGTTCGGTGTCCTTATTATCTTGTCGATTGTCAGTCTTGATGTCAAAGACCCCGGGAAGCCATATGAGTGTTAAGTCCGGTTAATGTTGATTCTTGTGATGGACTAACCCGTCAGTACCACGTATTGAATATTTTTCCTGTGAGCATTAACCCTTGCACGTTGTGAATAATGAACTTAAGCCCTTTCTGTAACGTCGCTCAGACGTCCGACTGCGGCATTATTATTATTTACTTTTGATATAAGCCCTTTCTGTGATGTCGCCCCGACGTCCGACTGCGGCATTATTATTATTTACTTTTGATATAAGCCCTTTCTGTGATGTCGCTCCGACGTCCGACTGCGGCATTATTGTTATTTACTTTTGATATAAGCCCTTTCTGTGACGTCGCTCAGACGTCCGACTGCGGCATTGTTATTATTTACTTTTGATATAAGCCCTTTCTGTGACGTTGCTCAGACGTCCGACTGCGGCATTGTTATTATTTACTTTTGATATAAGCCCTTTCTGTGACGTCGCTCAGACGTCCGACTGCGGCATTGTTCTCATTTACTTTTGATATAAGCCCTTTTTGTGATGTCGCCCCGACGTCCGACTGTGGCACTCATGTCTTTTACTTTCAGTACAAGCCCTTTATGTGGTGTCGCTTAGACGCCCGACCGCGGCATATTTTATTTATTTAATTTTCCTTTCGAGGCGTCGCTTCAGACACCCGATCGGTTTGCAGTTTATTTTGTTGGGTTTTCGAGCGGACTACCGCCGACTCCCTTCTTACTTACCTTGTTTTTATGAATTAAATGTGCATTGTTAAAAGTACTCTTGACGCATTCATGCATGCATTTGTTATATCTATTGTCCGAACTGTCTTGCGAGTACTTTCAAAGTACTCACCTGGCTTGTTGATGTGGCCAGATGCTGACGAAGGCGGTCTCATGGATGAAGAGTTCGATAGCGAGTCCGACGCCTAGAGGAGTCCCAGTCAGTCTCGTGCGACCTTGGATTTGGTCACTGTATTATATCCGCTTCCGCTACCCAAATAAATTCATCGAGCCTCACCTCGACGCTCGATGAGTCACCAGTTAGTAGCCACGCTACCCACCCCACTGTGATATTCCACCAATCACTTTTATTTCGAGTCAGTAGAAATGTCACCCCCACACCTTTGTGTCATATCCACCATTATGTATAATTATTGGCGCGCTTGTAATAATTTGTTGACCAACCTCAGCTCGACCCTGTAATATATTAATGCTACTGGCTTATTGTATCAAAGATTTGTCTACCAGTGAGGAGGATTTTCCTCACACTGGAAACTAAAAGATCGGTTTCTCGATAAATATTTTTATTGGAAAACCGGTCGTGATAGATGGTCCCCTGGACAACAAGTACAGCTCATCACAAACAGTGCTGTCACCTCTAAGACGTGTTTCCAACCAACTGCTCAAAATCCTAATGTGTTCACATGTAATCCAGTCGTCGCACTGCTCCGGGTGTTTGGAGCGCAGACTGTTCTTGTGTTCATCGACATACGGGGTCACCAAGGTAGAGTTCTGTAGAACTGTGTAGTGTCCTTGAGACCAAGAATATCTGTCCCTGCATATTATTGAGTCCCTTCCAAGCGTGCCTTTTCCAGTCAGTCTCCCCTCATACCGCGATTTAGGGAGACCTATCTTCTTAAGGCCAGGAATGAATTCAACACAAAATCCGATGACATCCTCTGTTTGATGCCCCGTGGAGATGCTTCCTTCTGGCGTAGCGCGGTTACGAACATATTTCTTTAGGACTCCCATGAACCTCTCAAAGGGGTACATATTGTGTAGAAATACGGGCCCCAGTATGACAATCTCGTCGACTAGATGAACTAGGATGTGCGTCATGATATTGAAGAAGGATGGTGGGAACACCAGCTCGAAACTGACAAGACATTGCGCCACATCACTCCTTAGCATTGGTATGATTTCTGGATCGATCACCTTCTGAGATATTGCATTGAGGAATGCACATAGCTTCACAATGGCTAATCGGACGTTTTCTGGTAGAAGCCCCCTCAATGCAACCGAAAGCAGTTGCGTCATAATCACGTGGCAGTCATGAGACTTTAGGTTCTGGAACTTTTTCTCTGGCATATTTATTATTCCCTTTATATTCGATGAGAAGCCAGTTGGGACCTTCATACTGAGCAGGCATTGAAAGAAGATTTCTTTCTCTTCTTTCGTAAGAGCGTAGCTGGCAGGACCTTCATACTGCTTCGGAGGCATGCCCTCTTTTTTGTGCAAGCGTTGCAGGTCCTCCCATGCCTCAGGTGTATCTTTTGTCTTCCCATACACGCCCAAGAAGCCTAGCAGGTTCACGCAAAGGCTCTTCGTCACGTGCATCACATCGATCGAAGAGCGGACCTCTAGGTCTTTCCAGTAGGGTAGGTCCCAAAATATAGATTTCTTCTTCCACATGGGTGTGTGATTCTCAGCGTCATTCGGAACAGCTAGTCCGCCGGGACCCTTTCCAAAGATTACGTGTAAATCATTGACCATAGCAAGTACGTGATCACCGGTACGCATGGCGGGCTTCTTCCGGTGATCTGCCTCGCCTTTGAAATGCTTGCCTTTCTTTCGACATTGATGGTTGGTCGGAACAAATCGACGATGGCCCAGGTACACATTCTTCCTGCAGCTTCCCAGGTATATACTATCGGTGTCAAGTAAACAGTGCGTGCATGCGTGGTATCCCTTGTTTGTCTATCCTGAAAGGTTACTGAGAGCGGGCCAATCGTTGATGGTCACGAACAGCAACGCCTTTAGGTCAAATTCCTCTTTTTTGTGCTCATCCCACGTACGTACACCGTTTCCATTCCACAGCTGTAAAAGTTCTTCAACTAATGGCCTTAGGTACACATCAATGTCGTTGCCGGGTTGCTTAGGGCCTTGGATGAGAACTGGCATCATAATGAACTTCCGCTTCATGCACATCCAAGGAGGAACGTTATACATACATAGAGTCACAGGCCATGTGCTGTGATTGCTGCTCTGCTCCCGAAAGGATTAATGCCATCCGCTCTTAAAGCAAACCATACGTTCCTTGGGTCCTTTGCAAACTCATCCTAATACTTTCTCTTGATTTTTCTCCACTGCGACCCGTCAGCGGGTGCTCTCAACTTCCCGTCTTTCTTACGGTCCTCACTGTGCCATCGCATCAACTTGGCATGCTCTTCGTTTCTGAACAGACGTTTCAACCGTGGTATTATAGGAGCATACCACATCACCTTCGCAGGAACCCTCTTCCTGGGAGGCTCGCCGTCAATATCACCAGGGTCATCTCGTCTAATCTTATACCGCAATGCACCGCATACCGGGCATGCGTTCAGATCCTTGTAGGCACCGCGGTAAGGATGCAGTCATTAGGGCATGCATGTATCTTCTCCACCTCCAATCGTAGAGGGCATGCGACCTTCTTTGCTGTGTATGTACTGTCGGGCAATTCGTTATCCTTTGGAAGCTTCTTCTTCATTATTTTCAGTAGCTTCTCAAATCCTTTATCAGGCACAGCATTCTCTGCCTTCCACTGCAGCAATTCGAGTACGGTACCGAGCTTTGTGTTGCCATCTTCGCAATTGGGGTACAACCCTTTTTTGTGATCCTCTAACATGCGATCAAACTTCAGCTTCTCCTTTTGACTTTCGCATTGCGTCCTTGCATCGACAATGACCCGGCGAAGATCATCATCATCGGGCACATCGTCTGGTTCCTCTTGATATTCAGCAGCTTCGCCCATTGCAGCACCATCGTGCACATCGTCTGGTTCCTCTTGATGTTCAGTAGCATCACCGTATTCAGGGGGCACATAGTTGTCATCGTACTCTTCTTCTTCGCCGTCTTCCATCATAACCCCTATTTCTCTGTGCCTCGTCCAAACATTATAGTGTGGCATGAAACCCTTGTAAAGTAGGTGGGTGTGAAGGATTTTCCGGTCAGAGTAAGACTTCGTATTCTCACATATAGGGCATGGACAACACATAAAAGCATTCTGCTTGTTTGCCTCAGCCACTTCAAGAAAATCATGCACGCCCTTAGTGTACTCGGAGGTGTGTCTGTCACCGTACATCCATTGCCGGTTCATCTGCGTGCATTATATATAATTAAGTGTGTCAAAAATCATTACAGAACATCATGAATAGATAATTAAGTGACCAAATTAATAGAAGTTCATCATCACATAAAAACTAAAGTACATACATAGTTCTCATCTAACAACATAAAGCTCTGCAGAGCATCTAAATTAATTAAACCATACATTGAAACTATGTAAAGCATTTCAATGCGAAAACAAATGCGATCATAATCGCAACCAAGGTAACAACTGATCCAACGGCATAATGATACCAAGCCTCGGTATGAATGACATATTTTCTAATCTTTCTAATCTTCAAGCGCATTGCATCCATCTTGATCTTGTGATCATCGACGACATCCGCAACATGCAACTCCAATATCATCTTCTCCTCCTCAAGTTTTTTTATTTTTTCCTTCAAGAAATTGTTTTCTTCTTCAACTAAATTTAACCTCTCGACAATAGGGTCGGTTGGAATTTCCGGTTCAACAACCTCCTAGATAAATAAAATCTATGTCACGTTCGTCGGCATAATTTTCATAAACAATAAATGAACCAATAGTTATGAAAAGATAATATATACCACATCCGAATCATAGACAGGACGAGGGCCGACGGGGGCGGATACCAAAACCATCGCACTATATAAGATGCAATAATAAAAGTAAGAAAATAATACAAGTATCTATCTAAACATAGAAGTAAGAATATTTTTCCTTTCAGAAAGAAGATAAGAACAAGAGGCTCACCACGGTGGTGCCGGCAATGAGATCGGCGCGGGTGATCGACGGCGGTGAAGACTGGGATGGGGCGTGACGGACCGCTAAACCTAGATAAATATTGAGGAAAATGGAGCTTGGCGGTCGAGCTTGGAGAGGAGAAACCTTAAGTAGTGTGGCTCGGACATTCCATCGAACACCTTGTGTGCATAGGAGGTGAGCTAGAGCACCACCAAGCCCTCTCCCCCTCGGCCAGAAAAAAAAAAGCAGTGTGCTCTGCTCTTGCGCGAGGGGGTATATATAGGCACCACCATTGGCCCCGGTTGGTGGCATGAACCGGGACTGAAGGGATGCCTTTGGTCCCGGTTCAAGCCACCAACCGGGACCAATAGTGGTGGGCCAGGAGCCAGGCCCATTGGTCCCGGTTCGTCCCACCAACCGGGACCAAAAGGTCCGGACGAACCAGGACCAATGGCCCACGTGGCCCGGCCGGCCCCCTGGGCTCACGAACCGGGACAAATACCTCCATTGGTCCCAGTTCGTGGCAGAACCGGGACTAATGGGCTGAACCTGCCCGGGCCATTCCCCCTTTTCTACTAGTGATGGTGTATGCATAGCACAGTACTAATGTCCATGTGATGTATTTTCAATCTAGTTTATATTCTGTTAGTAACAGCAGAAACCCGTGCTAAGACTTTTAACACATAAGAAATGTGGCGTCTTACTTGCAGAACCTGCTAAGACTTTTAACTAGTATAAACATTTAAAAAGAATTGGCTAGCCACAAACAGCACAAGCACTGCCCCCATCCCCAGGTTTCATTCGCATCGCTGATCAATAAATCAAAGGAGCATTCAGCAATACCCAGTTTATCTGTTATGGACCATTACATGCCCAACAGGACGGGTTAACAACAATCAGCAATTTCAGATCAGTATCTCTACCAGATTGGGGCAATACCGCCTCCATACAATAGACGAAAACAAACACATAGACCATTTAATCTACATATACATGGAATGGACATTGGTGAAGAATTTTCCAGGACAATTCTACATCTAGAATACAGTAACGTGGTAAGCCTTTTGTATAAACAAATTTATATAGACAGAAAAGGCACAAGCACTCATTCCCCATCGCCAGGTTCCATTCCATACTGAAACGAGCATCTAGAAGTTCCCAGTTTAGCTGGCAGAGCATTCCATCCCCAACACAAGCGGTTAAAACGTCCAGCGATTCCAGACCAATATCTACCAGAGTTTAGGCAGTATCAGCACTACATAGCAGACAAAAACAGACCCCATAGACAAGTCAATCTCTACATGGAATGGACATCGATACAGAATTTCCCAGGGCAATTCAGTATATGCAGTATGTCATTGCAACAAACTAAATATTTATACGGAAAGTGTCAACCAGATCAGTATATGCAGTATATGCGGTATGTCATTGCAATTCAGTATATGCGGTATGTCATTGCAACCAACTAAATAATTCCATATCAGTATCAACCCGAGTTTGCACAATATCATATCAGCACCACATAGCAGACAAAAACACAACCCATAGCATAGACCAGTCAATCTCTAGACAGAATGGACACTGGTGCAGAATTTTACAGGGCAATTCAGTGTGTGCACGACATGTCATTGCAACAAACTAAACAAAAAAATGGCAGGCGGAGAAGGGATTAGCAGACAAACCAATTTCAGCACCGAGCCCGTTGAGCCTGGAGACGAGGACGTCGGAGGCGAAGAGGCGGCGCATGGTCTTCCTCCCGTACACGGCGAGCTGCCTGCTGTGGAGGTCCTCGTCGATCTCCTGCGGCGCGGCCCTGTTCTGGCCCCCGCTGCCGCCCGCGCCCTCCGTTTCCACCAGCCTGGGCCTCTTGGCGTCCCCTCCACGGCCGTTTTTGTCCCCCGCCGCGGCATCGGACGGCCTCTTGGACCGGAGCATGGCGAGCAGGCCCCTGCGGAGCAGCCGCCGTAAGCACCCCATGGTCGAAACGCGCGCCCAATCCAAAACAGCAGGGAGGTGGGCGCTAAATACTACCAATCGGGGGAACGGGGCGGAGTGGAGCGGAAGGAACGTCCCTGTTGGGGCGGCGGCCTCGCCGGCGGCGGGGGGAAGGGATCGGAGGAGGCGCCTCGCGTGGCGGCTAGGTTTCAGGGCACCCCGGACGATTCGGGATGATGCCGGCCGGGGTGCGCTAGCAGGACGTGAGCCAGGACAAGCTGCGCCGTGGTGGAACCTGGGGGGCGGGCGGATGGGCGGAAGGGGCCGGAGAGGGAGCGGTGGGCAAGGAGATCGTGGGGGCGGAGGAGAGGGGT
>NC_041382.1:21348581-21417604 GCF_002162155.2 Triticum dicoccoides
ATATCATCGCGACAAAATCATTTATGTGAAAACAAGTTTTCGATTAGGGTGACAGTTTGAGGTACAAAAACATTTTGAAGTTCTAAAATTGGGAGAATCTAGGATAACATCAACATTTTTTTGGTTATCTAGGGCATGCATGCATGTGCACGCGAGAAGAAAGGTTGAAAACTAATTTTTCATGTCCGATAATTTCTGTGAAAACAGGTTGGTAACTTATGTGTTAAAGGCATGATAACTTACATAGCCCAGACCTGGTAACTTTTTACACGAAAAAAATTCGTCGGAACATATCAACATAGGATCTAGTTTTGAAGATCTTGTCGCGACGAACATTTTATATGAAAACAGTTTTTCAATCGGATCGACGCTTTGGGCTACAAAACATTTTGAAATATTGAAATAGAAAGAATATTGTGCTGACATCATCTGTTTTGTCTTGTAGTTTGCATGCACGCATGACAACATAAATCAACACGTTTACATCCTTTCGTTAGCCATGAAAGAGATTAGTAATCAAGGGAAAATAATAATTAGATATATAATTAGTAATTAAGAAAGAGAAATGGGCGTGCAGATCTGTTGCTAAATTCCATACGTCCCGAAGTTAGCACAGTCCTTTTCTTTTACCGCTGGTCGCTTAGGGCTGCGTACTTCCCGTACGCAGGACTGGAGAAAGACCACTCTATTCTATTGACCCCACACGTAGCAAGCCCCACTCGTCATCCACTATTGAAGCAATTATTGCTGTGAAAGAAAACCAACGGTTGACCGGGTGCCAGCAGCCAAAACGGAAAAACAGTAAAAAGATCATTTGGTTCACCAGGATTACCACGCGCGGATGCGGTAGAATAGCGGGTAAGCTAGCAAGATTTATATGTTCAATAGGGTAGAAAATGGTCTACCTTTTATTTTCAAAAAAAAATTCATTGCAGAATTTGCAAAGGCTGGGCCAGTGTTGCTAGTAATTGTACACCATATACATCAAAGAGCTGGAGGAGATTATGGCATTATAATTGTTAGAGAGATTATGGCTGGAGGAGTACAACTATTTCTTGTCTCTTGTAAATTTTTCTTTCAAACCTTGAGCTGCTAATTATGAAGCTCACACACTAGCTAGGTTCGGTGTTTCTCTCCCAGTTAGGAGGCACCTGCGGTTGGGTACTCCATGACCTAATTGTAATTCCTGCGAACCTTTTTGCTAATCAATAAAGGCCTAGCAAAATTTTCTCAAAAAAAAAACTAATTGAGAAGTGCACTTTCGGGAGCCTCCCCAAGGGTCACTTGGGGTGGGCTAAGAGCGTGTCACTTGACGCGCTCTCGTTCGCCGCCACGTGTCACGCTCAAGGCGTTTTCTTCGGATTTTTTTATTTTTCCGCGCTCATTTTTAGCTTTTTTAGATGGTTTTTCAGTTTTTCACTAGTCTTTCTTAACTTTTCAACAAAAAACAATTGCGCGGAAAACATGTTTTCTTTTTTTATTTTGCTTTCACGAGTTGTGCCTCTCAGGAAGGGGAAAACATGTTTTTTCCTTCGGCGAGAGGCGCGGACATGCCTCTCGGAAACGGGACAAAACGCGTTTTTTTTTCTTCCACGAGCGTGCCTCTCCTCCTGAAAAAATGTGTTTTCTTTCTTCCACGAGTTGCCTCTCCGACTGAAAAAACGTGTTTTCTTTTTTTTCCACGAGCGTGCCTCTCGGAAATGAAAAATAAAACAGGTTTCTTTTGTTTTTCTTTCACGAGAGGCACGCCTCTCGAAAATGGGAAAAAACATATTTTCTCTTTTTCTCATGAGAGGCACGATTTTGATTCCGTGAAAAGTACGGATTTGCTTCCACGAGAGACACAGTTGTGCTTCTCGGAGATGAAAAAACGTCTTGTCTCTTTTTTTTCATCCGTGAGAGGCACATATTTCCTTCTGCAAGAGGCACGCTCATGCCCCCCGGGATTCAGAAAGTGTAAAAAACGTCCTCAAAGTGTGGTTTTTTTTGTTTGGTTTTTTTGGTGAAAAAAAACTTCGCCCAAACTTATCAACATGGGATCTAGTTCTGAAAATCTCGACGGAAGGAATTCAACGCTGAAAACGGTTTGAGATTTGGACGCACGGTTTAAGAGATCAAACGTTTCAAAGAAACGGATCTACGAAAAAAGGAAAAACTCCAAGGCGGCGCGCTGATAACCCGCAAGTATACAGGATCTATTGTAGCCTCTTTCGATAAGTAAGAGTGTCGAACCCAACGATGAGGTAAAGGTAGAACAAATATTCCCTAAAGTTCTATCGACCACCGATACAACTCTACGCACGCTTGATGTTCGCTTTACCTAGAACAAGTATGAAACTATAAGTACTTTGTAGGTGTTGTTGGATAGGTTTGCAAGATATTAAAGAACGCGTAAATATAAAATAGGGGCTGTTTAGATAAAGAAGCAATAAAGTAAATATAGCGAGTGTGGAAAAGTGGTGGTAGGAGTTGTGAAATTGTCCCTAAGCAATTGACTACTTTAATAGACCGATAGCAAGTTTTATGTGGGAGAGGTCACTGCTACCATGTCATCCCTGACATCGAATTCTATACACTTATGATTGGAACTGTTGGGGAACGTAGCAGAAATTCAAAATTTTCAATGCATCACCAAGATCAATCTATGGAGATTCTAGCAACAAGAGAGGGAGAGGATGAGCATCTTCATAACCTTGAAGATCGCTAAGCGGAAGCGTTACAAGAACGCGGTTGATGGAGTCGTACTCGCGGCGATTCGAATCGCGGAAGATTCGATCTACCGCCGAACGGACGGCGCCTCCGCGTTCAACACACGTACAGTCCGGGGACGTCTCCTCCTTCTTGATCCAGCAAGGGGAGATGAGAAGTTGAGGGAGAGCTCCGGCAGCACGACGACGTGGTGCTGGAGCTTGCAGTTCTCCGGCAGGGGTCCGCCAAGCACTACTACTACGGAGGAGGTGTTGGGGAGGGAGAGGGCTGCGCCAGGGGCAAGGGTGAAGCTCCCATGCGCCTCCCCACTATATATAGGGGTGGAGGGGGCTGGTTTCTTGCCCTCCAAGTCCATTGGGGCGTTGACAAAGGTGGGAGGAAAGAAATCCCATCATTTCTTTCCCCGCCGATTGCTATCCCCCCTTTTTAGGGATCTTGATCTTATCCCTTCGGGATATGATCTTATTCCTTCTAAGGGGGGATCTTGGTGCGCCTTGACCAGGGGTGTGGGGCCTTGCCCCCACTACCCACGTTCATGTGGGTCCCCCCATGCAGGTGGGCCCCACTCCAGAACCTTCTAGAACCTTCCCGGTACAATACCGAAAAATCCCGAACTTTTTCCGGTGGCCAAAATAGGACTTCCCATATATAAACCTTTACCTCCGGACCATTTCGGAACTCCTCGTGACGTTCAGGATCTTATCCATGACTCCAAACGACATTCGGTAACTGCACACTAATTCTCATAACAACTCTAGCGTCACCGAACCTTAAGTGTGTAGACCCTACGGGTTCGGGAATCATGCAGACATGACCGAGACAGCTCTCTGGCCAATAACCAACAGCGGAATATGGATACCCATGTTGGCTCCCACATGTTCCACGATGATCTCATCGGATGAACCACGATGTCAAGGATTCAAGCAATCCCGTATACAATTCCCTTTGTCAATCGGTACGTTACTTGACCGAGATTCGATCGTCGGTAGTCGGTATCCCAATACCTCGTTCAATCTCGTTGCTGGCAAGTCACTTTACTCGTTCTGTAATGCATGATCCCGTGACTAACTACTTAGTCACATTGAGCTCATTATGATGATGCATTACCGAGTGGGCCCAGAGATACCTCTCCGTCATACGGAGTGACAAATCCCAGTCTCGATTCGTGCCAACCCAACAGATACTTTCGGAGATACCTGTAGTGCACCTTTATAGCCACCCAGTTATGTTGTGACGTTTGGTACACCCAAAGCATTCCTACGGTATCCGGGAGTTGCACAATCTCATGGTGTAAGGAAATGATACTTGACATTAGAAAAGCTTTAGCAAACGAACTACACGATCTTGTGCTATGCTTAGGATTGGGTCTTGTCCATCACATCATTCTCCTAATGATGTGATCCCGTTATCAATGACATCCAATGTCCATGGTCAGAAAACCATAACCATCTATTGATCAACGAGCTAGTCAACTAGAGGCTCTCTAGGGACATGTTGTGGTCTATGTATTCAAACATGTATTACGGTTTCCAGTTAATACAATTATAGCATGAACAATAGACAATTATCATGAACAAGGAAATATAATAATAACCATTTTATTATTGCCTCTAGGGCATATTTCCAATAGTCTCCTACTTGCACTAGAGTCAATAATCTAGTTCACATCACTATGTGATTGTAATGAATCCAACACCCATGGTGTTTGATCATATCTCGCTTGTGAGAGAGGTTATTAGTCAACGGGTCTGAACCTTTCAGATCCGTGTGTGCTTTAGAAATCTCTATGTCATCTTTTAGATGCAGCTACCACGCTCTATTTGGAGCTATTCCAAATAACTGTTCTACTATACGAATTCGGTTTACTACTCAGAATCATCTGGATTAGTGTGAAAGTTTGCATCGACGTAACCCTTTACGACGAACTCTTTTACCACCTCCATAATCGAGAAAATTCCTTAGTCCACTAGTTACTAAGGATAACTTTGACCGCTATCATGTGATCCATTCCTGGATCACTCTTGTACCCCTTGACTGACTCATGGCAAGGCACACTTCAGGTGCGGTACACAGCATAGCATAATGTAGAGCCTACGTCTAAAGCATAGGGGACGACCTTCGTCCTTTCTCTCTCTTTTGCCGTGGTCAGGTCTTGAGTCTTACTCAATACTCACACCTTATGACACAGCCAAGAACTCCTTCTTTGCCGATCTATTTTGAACTCCTTCAAAATCTTGTCACGGTATGTATTCATTTGAAAGTACTATTAAGCGTTTTTGAACTATCCTTATAGATCTTGATGCTCAATGTTCAAGTAGCTTAATCCAGGTTTTTATTGAAAAAACACCTTTCAAACAACCCTATATGCTTTCCAGAAATTCTACATCATTTCCAATCAACAATATGTCAACAACATATATTCATCAGAAATTCTATAGTGCTCCCACTCACTTCTTTGGAAACACAAGTTTCTCATAAACTTTGTATAAACCCAAAATCTTTGATTATCTCATCAAAGCGTATATTCCAACTCCAAGATGCTTACTCCAGTCCTTAGAAGGATTGCTGGAGCTTTGCATACTTGTTAGCATCTTATAGGATTGACAAAACCTTCTGGTTGTATCATATACAACCTTTCCTCAAGAAAATTGTCGAGGAAATAATGTTTTGACATCCTATCTGCAAGATTTCATAAATAATGTAGTAACTGCTAATATAATTTCAACAGACTCTTAGCACCACTACGAGTGAGAAAGTCTCATCCCAGTCAACTCCTTGAACTTGTCAAAAAACATCTTAGCGACAAGTCGAGCTTTCTTAATGCTGACACTTACCATCATTGTCCGTCTTCCTTTTAAAATCCATCTGTACCCAACAGCCTTATGAACATCAAGTAGTTCGTCCAAAGTCTATACTTTGTTTTCATACATGGATCCTTTCTCGGATTTTATGGCCTCGAGCCATTCGTCGGAATCCGGGCCCATCATCGCTTCTCCATAGCTCGCAGGTTCATTGTTATCTAGTAACATGACCTCCAAGAAAGGATTGCGTACCACTCTGGAGTAGTACGTATCCTTGTCGACCTACAAGTTTTGGTAGTGACTTGATCCGAAGTTTAATGATCAATATCATCAGCTTCCACTTCAATTGGTGTAGGCGCCACAGGAACAACTTCCTGTGCCCTGCTACACACTAGTTGAAGTGACGGTTCAATAACCTTATCAAGTCTCCACCATCCTCCCACTCCATTCTTTCGAGAGAAACTTTTCCTCAAGAAAGGACCAGATTCTAGAAACAATCCCTTTTGCTTCCGGATCTGAGACAGGAGGTATACCCAACTGTTTTTGGGTTTCCTATGAAGATGCATTTATCCGCTTTGGGTTCGAGCTTATCAACCTGAAACTTTTTCACATAAGCGTCGCAGCCCCAAACTTTTAAGAAACGACAGCTTAGGTTTCTCCAAACCATAGTTCATACTATGTCGTCTCAACGGAATTGCGTGGTGCCCTATTTAAAGTGAATGCAGTTGTCTCTAATGCCTAACCCATAAACGATAGTGGTAATTCGATAAGAGACATCATGGTATGCCCCATATCCAATACGGTGCATCTATGATGTTCGGACACACCATCACACTATGGTGTTCCAGGCGGTGTTAGTTGTGAAACAATTTCCACAATGTCTCAATCGTGTACCAAACTCACAACTCAGATATTCATCTCTATGATCATATCATAGACATTTTATCCTCTTGTCACGAAGATCTTCAACTTCACTCTGAAATTACGTGAACCTTTCAATAATTCAGGCTTGTGTTTCATCAAGTAAATCTACTCAAATCATCTGTGAAGTAAGAACATAACGATATCCACTGCATGCCTTAGCACTCATTGGACTGCACACATCAAAATGTGTTACTTCCAACAAGTTGCTTTCTTGTTCCATCTTACTAAGAACGAGGCTTTTCAGTCATCTTGCCCATGTGGTATGATTTGCATGTCTCAAGTGATTCAAAATCAAGTGAGTCCAAACGATCCATCTGCATGGAGTTTCTTCATGCGTACATACCAATAGACATGGTTCGCATGTCTCAAACTTTTCAAAAAACGAGTGAGTCCAAAGATCCATCAACATGGAGCTTCTTCATGCGTTTTATACCAATATGACTTACATGGCAGTGCCACAAGTAGGTGGTACTATCACTACTATCTTATATCTTTTGGCATGAACAAGTGTATCACTACGATCGAGATTCAACATACCATTCATTTTAGGTGCAAGACCATTGAAGGTATTATTCAAATAAACAGAGTAACCATTATTCTCCTTAAATGAATAACCGTATTGCGATAGACATAATCCAATCATGTCTATGCTCAACGCAAACACCAAATAACAATTATTTAGGTTTAACACCGATCCCGATGGTAGAGGGAGCGCGCGATGTTTGATCACATCAACCTTGGAAATACTTCCAACACATATCGTCACCTCGCCTTTAGCTAGTCTCCGTTTATTCCGTAGCCTTTTATTATGAGTTACTAACACTTAGCAACCGAACCGGTATCTATTACCATGGTGCTACTAGGAGTACTAGTAGAGTACACATTAATATAATGTATATCCAATATACTTCTATCGACCTTGCCTGCCTTCTTATCTACCAAGTATCTAGGGTAATTCTGCTCCAGTGACCGTTCCCCTTATTAAAGAAGCACTTAGTCTCGGGTTTGGGTTCAACCTTGGGTTTCTTCACTAGAGCAGCAGCTGATTTGCCGTTTCATGAAGTATCCCTTCTTGCCCTTGCCCTTCTTGAAACTAGTGGTTTCACTAACCATCAACAATTGATGCTCCTTCTTGATTTCTACTTTCGCGGTGTCAAACATCGTGAATATTTCAAGGATCATCATATCTATCCCTGATATGTTATAGTTCATCACGAAGCTCTAGTAGCTTGGTGGCAATGACTTTGGAGAAACATCAATATCTCATCTGGAAGATTAACTCCCACTCGATTCAAGTGATTGTTGTACTCAGACAATCTTAGCACATGCTCAACGATTGAGCTTTTCTCCCTTAGTTGGAAGTCTTAAGAAACTCGTGAGAGGTCTCATACCTCTTGAAATGGGCACGAGCCTGAAATCCCAATTTCAGCCCTTTGAACATCTCATATGTTCCGCGATGTTTCAAAATCGTCTTTAGCGCCTCAATTCTAAACCGTTTAACATTACTGAACTATCATGTAGTCATCAAAACGTGTATGTCAGATGTTCGCAACATCCACAGACGACGTTCGAGGTTCAGCACACCGAGCAGTGCATTAAGGACATAAGCCTTTTGTGCAGCAATGAGGACAATCCTCAGTTTACGGACCCACTCTGCACAATTGCTACTATGAACTTTCAACTATATTTTCTCTAGGAACATATCTAAACAGTAGAACTAAAGCGCGAGCTTACGACATAATTTGTAAAGACCTTTTTGACAATGTTCATGATAATTAAGTTCATCTAATCATCTAAGTGATCTAAGTGATACATGATCCGAGTCAACTAGGCAATGCCCGATCATCACGTGAGACGGACTAGTCATCATCGGTGAACATCTTCATGTTGATCGTATCTACTATACGACTCATGTTCGACCTTTCGGTCTCTTGTGTTCTGAGGCCATGTCTGTACATGCTAGGCTCGTCAAGTCAACCTAAGTGTTTCGCGTGCGTAAATCTGGCTTACACCCGTTGTATGTGAACGTTAGAATCTATCGCACCCGATCCTCACGTGGTGCTTCGAAGCAACGATCTTTCGCAACGGTGCATAGTTAGGGGGAACACTTTCTTGAAATTATTATGAGGGATCATCTTATTTACTACCGTCGTTCTAAGCAAATAAGATGCATAAACATGATAAACATCACATGCAATCAAAAAGTGACATGATATGGCCAATATCATTTTTCTCCTTTTGATCTCCGTCTTCGGGGCTCCATGATCATCATCGTCACCGGCATGACACCATGATCTCCATCATCGTGTATCCATGAAGTTGTCTCGCCAACTATTACTTCTACTACTATGGCTAACGGTTTAGCAATAAAGTAAAGTAATTACATGGCGTTGTTCAATGACACGCAGGTCATACAATAAATTAAGACAACTCCTATGGCTCCTGCCGGTTGTCATACTCATCGACATGCAAGTCGTGATTCCTATTACAAGAACATGATCAATCTCATACATCACATATCATTCCTCACATTCTTTTGTCCATATCACATCACATAGCATACCCTGCAAAAACAAGTTAGACGTCCTCTAATTGTTGGTTGCATGTTTTACGTGGCTGCTATGGGTTTCTAGCAAGAACGTTTCTTACCTACGCAAAAGCCACAATGTGATATGCCAATTGCTATTTATCCTTCATAAGGACCCTTTTCATCGAATCCGATCCGACTAAAGTGGGAGAGACTGGCACCCGCTAGCCACCTTTATGCAACAAGTGCATGTCAGTCGGTGGAACCTGTCTCTCGTAAGTGTACGTGTAAGGTCGGTCCGGGGCGCTTCAGCCCACAATACCGTCGAAACAAGATAGGACTAGTAACGGTAAGCATATTGAACAAAATCAACGCCCACAATAATTTGTGTTCCACTCGTGCATAGAATCTACACAAAAGACCTAGCTCAGGATGCCACTGTTGGGGAACGTAGCAGAAATTCAAAATTTTCTACGCATCACCAAGATCAATCTATGGAGATTCTAGTAACACGAGAGGGAGAGGAGGAGCATCTTCGTACCCTTGAAGATTGCTAAGAGGAAGCGTTACAAGAACGCAGTTGATGGAGTCGTACTCGCGGCGATTCAAATCGCGGAAGATCCGATCTAGCACCGAACGGACGGTGCCTCCGCGTTCAACACACGTACAGTCCCGGGACGTCTCCTCCTTCTTGATCCAGCAAGGGGAGAGGAGAAGTTGAGGGAGAGCTCCGGCAGCACGACGGCGTGGTGGTGGAGCTTGCAGTTCTCCGGCAGGGCTTCGCAAAGCACTACGGAGGAGGAGGAGGTGCTGGGGAGGGAGAGGGCTGCGCCAGGGGCAAGGGTGAAGCTCCCATGCGCCCCCCACTATATATAGGGGTGGAGGGGGCTGGTTTCTTGCCCTCCAAGTCCATTGGGGCGTTGGCAAAGGTGGGAGGAAAGAAATCCCATCATTTCCTTCCCCACCGATTGCTATCCCCCCTTTTTAGGGATCTTGATCTTATCCCCTCGGGATATGATCTTATTCCTTCAAAGGGGGGATCTTGGTGCGCCTTGACCAGGTGTGTGGGGCCTTGCCCCCACTACCCACGTTCATGTGGGTCCCCCCATGCAGGTGGGCCCCACTCCGGAACCTTCTAGATCCTTCCCAGTACAATACCGAAAAATCCCGAACATTTTCCGATGGCCAAATTAGGACTTCCCATATATAAATCTTTACCTCTGGACCATTTCGGAACTCCTCGTGACGTCCAAGATCTCATCCGGGACTCCGAACAACATTCGGTAACTGCACACTAATTCTCATAACAACTCTGGCGTCACCGAACCTTAAGTGTGTAGACCCTACGGGTTCGGGAATCATGCAGACATGACCGAGACAGCTCTCTGGCTAATAACCAACAGCGGGATCTGGATACCCATGTTGGCTCCCACATGTTCCACGATGATCTCATCAGATGAACCACGATGTCAAGGATTCAAGCAATCCCGTATACAAGTCCCTTTGTCAATCAGTACGTTACTTGCCCGAGATTCGATCGTCGGTATCCCAATACCTCGTTCAATCTCGTTGCTGGCAAGTCACTTTACTCGTTCCGTAATGCATGATCCCGTGACTAACTGCTTAGTCACATTGAGCTCATTATGATGATGCATTACCGAGTGGGCCCAGAGATACCTCTCCGTCATACGGAGTGACAAATCCCAGTCTCGGTTCGTGCCAACCCAACAGATACTTTCGGAGATACCTGTAGTGCACCTTTATAGCCACCCAGTTACGTTGTGACGTTTGGTACACCCAAAGCATTCCTACGGTATCCGGGAGTTGCACAATCTCATGGTCTAAGGAAATGATACTTGACATTAGAAAAGCTTTAGCAAACGAACTACACGATCTTGTGCTATGCTTAGGATTGGGTCTTGTCCATCACATCATTCTCCTAATGATGTGATCCCGTTATCAATGACATCCAATGTCCATGGTCAGGAAACCATAACCATCTATTGATCAACGAGCTAGTCAACTCGAGGCTCACTAGGGACATGTTGTGGTCTATATATTCACACATGTATTACGGTTTCCAGTTAATACAATTTTAGCATGAACAATAGACAATTATCATGAACAAGGAAATATAATAATAACCATTTTATTATTGCCTCTAGGGCATATTTCCAACAGGAACTATTAGCAAGCATCCGCAACTACTAACGTTCATTAAGGTAAAACCCAACCATAGCATTAAGATATATTGGTCCCCCTTCAATCCCGTATGCATCAATTTCTATGCTAGGTAGAAGCTTCTGTCACTCTTGCCCTCTAATACATAGTCCTATCAACATACAACTAACCCTATGGTGTGATCCACGCGCGCGCTCATATGATGGGCACCAAAGGACAGCAACATAACCACAAGCATATTAAACCAATCATAGCAATTCATCAATCACCGATAGGACAACGAAAATCTACTCAGACATCATAGGATGGCAACACATCATTGGATAATAATATGAAGCATAAAGCACCATGTTCAAGTAGAGGTACAGCGGGTTGCCGGAGAGTGGACCGCTGTAGATAGAGGGGGGAAGGTGATGGAGATGTTGGTGAAGATGGCGGAGGTGTTGGTGTAGATCGCGGTGATGATGATGGCCCCCGGCGGCGTTCCGGCGCCACCAGAAGCAAGGGGGAGAGAGCCCCCCTCTTATTCTTCTTCCTTGACCTTCTCCCTAGATGGGAGAAGGGTTTCCCCTCTGGTCCTTGGCTCCCATGGCGTGGGAGGGGCGAGAGCCCCTCCAAGATTGGATCTATCTCTCTGTCTCTCTCTGTTTCTGAGCTCTTGGTGTTATGCCTTTTCACCGTTTCGTATATATATGGAGATCTGTAACTCCGATTGGATTGAAACCTTCGCCCAAATTTTCTCCAAAAATTAGCTTTCTGGCGGCCGAAGAAGAGCAGCAACCGCCTTACGGGTGGCCCACGAGGGTGGCAGGCGCGCCCAGGGTGGGCAGGCGCGCCCCCCTGTCTCGTGGCCACCTCGGGCACCGTCTCACGTTGATTCTTCTTCCCATATTCTCCAAATATTCCAAAAATATTCTCTGTCTGTTTTTACCCCGTTTGGATTCCCTTTGATATGGGGTTTCTGTGGAACATTAAAGATGCAACAAACAGGAACTGGCACTGGGCACTGGATCAATATGTTACTCCCAAAAATAATATAAAAAGTTACCAAAAGTATATGAAAGTTGAATAATATTGGCATGGAACAATCAAAAATTATAGATACGACGGAGACGTATCAGCATCCCCAAGCTTAATTCCTGCACATCCTCGAGTGGGTAAATGATAAAAAAGATAATTTTTGATGTGGAATGCTACCTAGCATAATCTTGATCATATATCTAATCATGGCATGAATATTAAGACACGAGTGATTCAAAGCAATAGTCTATCATTTGACATAAAAACAATAATACTTCGAGCGTACTAATAAAGCAATCATGTCTTTTCAAAACAACATGGCCAAAGAAAGTTATCCCTACAAAATCATATAGTCTGGCTATGCTCCATCTTCAGCACACAAAATATTCACATCATGCACAACCCCGATAACAAGCCAAGCAGTTGTTTCATACTTTTGATGTTCTCAAACCTTTTCAACTTTCACACAATACATGAGCGTGAGCCATGAACATAGCACTATAGGTGGAATAGAATATGATGGTGGAGGTTTATGTGGAGAAGACAAAAAGGGAGAAATTCTCACATCGACGTGGCTAATCAATGGGCTATGGAGATGCCCATCAATTGATGTCAATGCGGGGAGTAGGGATTGCCATGCAACGGATGCACTAAGAGCTATAAGTGTATGAAAGCTCAAACTAGAAACTAAGTGGGTGTGCATCCAACTTGCTTGCTCATGAAGACCTCGAGCATTTGAGGAAGTCCATCATCGGAATATACAAGCCAAGTTCTATAATGAAAAATTCCCACTAGTATATGAAAGTGAAAGCATACGAGACTCTCTTTAAGAAGAACACGGTGCTACTTTGAAGCACAAGTGTGGTAAAAGGATAGTAGCATTGCCCCTTCTCTCTTTTTCTCTCATTTTTTTTTATTTTCTCTTTCCTTCTTTTTGTTATTATTATTATTATTTGGTGGGCTTCTTTGGCATCTTTTTTATTTGGGCTTCTTTGGCCTCTTTTATTTTTCATAAAGTCCGGAGTCTCATCCCGACTTGTGGGGGAATCATAGTCTCCATCATCCTTTCCTCACTGGGGCAATGCTCTAATAATGATGAACATCACACTTTTTATTTACTTACAACTCAATGTTACAACTCGATATCTAGAACAAAGATATGACTCTATATGAATGCCTCCGGCGGTGTACCGGGATGTGCAATGATCTAGCATAGCAATGACATCAAAAAAACGGACACGCCATGAAAACATCATGCTAGCTATCTTACGATCATGCAAAGCAATATGATAATGAATGCTCAAGTCATGTATATGATGATGATGAAAGTTGCATGGCAATTTATCTCGGAATGGCTATGGAAATGCCATGATAGGTAGGTATGGTGGCTGTTTTGAGGAAGATATAAGGAGGCTTATGTGTGATAGAGTTTATCGTATCACGGGGTTTGGATGCACCGGCGAAGTTTGCACCAACTCTCGAGGTGAGAAAGGGCAATGCACGGTACCGAGGAGGCTAGCAATGATGGAAGGGTGAGAGTGCGTATAATCCACGGGCTCAACATTAGTCATAAAGAACTCACATTCTTATTGCAAAAATCTATTAGTCATCGAAACAAAGTACTACGCGCATGCTCCTAGGGGGATAGATTGGTAGGAAAAGACCATCGCTCGTCCCCGACCGCCACTCATAAGGTAGACAATCAATAAATAAATCATGCTCCGACTTCATCACATAACGGTTCACCATACGTGCATGCTACGGGAATCACAAACCTTAACACAAGTATTTCTACTAGTCCACAACTACCCACTAGCATGACTCTAATATCACCATCTTTATATCGCAAAACTATTGCAAGGAATCAAACATATCATATTCAGTGATCTACAAGTTTTATGTAGGATTTTATGACTAACCATGTGAATGACCAATTCCTGTCATCTCTCTAAATAGATATAAGTGAAGCAAGAGAGTTTAATTCTTTCTACAAAAGATATGCCCACGCTCTAACAAATATAAGTGAAGCAAAACAACATTCTACAAATGGCGGTTTTCTATGTGAGGAGAAACAGGCAATCCAAACTTCAAATGATATAAGTGAAGCACATGAAGCATTCTATAAAGCCACACTCAAAAGATATATGTGAAGTATAATGAGCATTCTATAAACAAACCTAGGACTATCTCATACCAGCATGGTGCACAAAATAAAACTGAAAACTAAATGCAAAAGATGCTCCAAGACTTGCACATGTCGCATGAACGAAACGAATCCGAAAACATACCGATACTTGTTGAAGAAAGAGGGGATGCCTTCCGGGGCATCCCCAAGCTTAGACGCTTGAGTCTCCTTGAATATTTACTTGGGGTGCCTTGGGCATCCCCAAGCTTGAGCTCTTGCCTCTCTTCCTTTTCCTCATATTGAGACCTCCTCGATCAAACACTTCATCCACACAAAACTTCAACAGAGAACTCGGTAAGATCTGTTAGTATAATAAAGCAAATCACTACCATAAGTACTGTTGAAAACCACTTCATATTTTGTTTTTGCATTGTGTCTAGTAATATAACTTTCTCATGGCTTAATCCACTGATAGAAATTGATAGTTTCATCAAAACAAGCAAACTATGTATCAAAAACAGAATCTGTCAAAAACAGAACAGTCTCTAGAAATCGGAACATTCACCATACTTCTGGTACCCCAAATATTCCACCACAATTAGGAAAAATAAACATTTTTTATAGAAAGACAGTGCAAAAGGAATCAGAACCATTTGACTTTCCAGTTAAAAATGTAAAATCGCGCACTACAGCCAAAATTTCTGTCCTGCACCGTACAAACCAACAAGCATTGTAAACATCCTAAAGGAAAACCTTAGCACATTATTTTTATAATACAATGGAATTGTACAAGGGGATAATTATTTTTGTTGAAAAGTTTCTGTAATTAAGATTCACAAAGTTTCCGTGAGCATGAACAAAGTTCAAGGCTAGCTCCCACTTCAACAATGCTTATCTCTCTTACTTTCAGTTTCCTTTTTGAAAAGTTTTGGGTTCCCCTCTTTATTTTTTATTTTTGTTTTTAAACTATATGAAAGAACTCAACAGAAATAAATGACTCTCTAAAACTTCCTGGTTGTCTCCCTGGCAGCGCTTTCTTTAAAGCCATTAAGCTAGGCATATAGTGCTCAAGTAATGGATCCACCCGGATCCCAAGGTATATCAAAGCCAATTTTAATTAACAATGATTTGTGATTTAGTAGTGAGCACAAAGTAACATATATCAAGCAATAACAAAGTCTAACTCTCTTCCTATGCATCGGCATGTCATAAAAGAACAATTCATGCACACAAAGTAAAGGCCAATGCATAGTATAAGCAGTTTCTTGCAATTTTATCATATTGGAAACATAGAGAGGTTGAGATATAGTTCCTCTCTCATAATAATTGCAAGTAGGAGCAGCAAGCACATGCATATTATATTTATCAAAATCATCATGTGTAGTAGTAAAAAGCAACCAATCAATATAATTGTCGGTGTCAAAACCAGCGGATCTCGTGTAGGGGGTCCCGAACTATGCGTCTAGGCGGATTGTAACATGAGACAAGGGACACGATGTTTTTACCCAGGTTCGGGCCCTCTCGATGGAGGTAAAACCCTACTCCTGCTTGATTAATATTGATGATATGGGTAGTACAAGAGTAGATCTACCACGAGATCAAAGAGGCTAAACCCTAGAAGCTAGCCTATGGTATGATTGTTGTTTTTCCTACGGACTAAAACCCTCTGGTTTATATAGACACCGAAGAGGGCTAGGGTTACACAGAGTCGGTTACAATGGGAGGAGATCTACATATCTGTATCGCCAAGCTTGCCTTCCACGCCAAGGAAAGTCCCATCCGGACATGGGACGAAGTCTTCAATCTTGTATCTTCATAGTCCAGGAGTGCGGCCAAAGGTTATAGTCCGGCCATCCGGACACCCCCTAATCCGGGACTCCCTCAGTAGCCCCCGAACCAGGCTTCAATGACAACGAGTCCGGCACGCAGATTGTCTTCAGCATTGCAAGGCGGGTTCTTCTCCAAATTCCGTGTACCTGTTGAATAGTGTCCGGCTCCTTGTGAATATTGCGCTCCTTGGCTTCCGCGCCCAATAATGTCCATCTTCCATGTGTCAAACGAATGCGAAAAGCCAGGGTATTTTACATTTATCCCCCTAGCTGCACAAATGAGCTATCTATTAAAGAGACGAGGATTTAGATCCGAATCACACCATCCTCCCTTCGCGAGCATTCATCGGAGCGCATCCGACAGAGATCAATTCCATCATGGCCAGTCGACACAGCTCCTCCTCTCGCCCTCCCAGCCCTCAGCCTGGAGATTGGGAGAGATGCTCCGTCCCGCACAGCGAGCTAGTGACGCTCCAAGCCAAGGGGTTTCTCCCCCCAGCCTACATGGTCCCGGTTCGAGCCGGGCTTGCCACCTATAATGGTGGAGAGCAAGCGGAGAGCGTCCCCAATCCCTCCAAAGGAGAGCGGGTATGCCTTATCCCTTATTTGATAAGAGGGCTCAGATTTCCAATTCATCCGTTTCTCCGGGGGCTCCTGGAGTTCTACGGCCTCCAGTTGCACAACCTTACGCCTGCCTCCATATTGCATATTGCGGGCTTCGTAGCCCTTTGCGAGCTGTTTTTGGGCATCGAGGCTCATTTAGCGCTGTGGAAGAAGTTGTTCTGCCTTGTGCCCCGTTCTCAGGAGGGGTCGATATATCAAGTGGGCGGAGCCGAACTATGGCGCATCGCCGGGACCGGATATCTATCCGGAACCCCAAAGAAGGCGTCCGAAGACTGGCCTTCAGAATGGTTTTATATAGAAGATGTCCCCCTGCCGGACCCTGTTCGGATCGGCCTCCCTGAGTTCCATAATGCTCCTTTGAAGAAGCGCCTAAGCTGGCGTCCACGGAGCCCTCAGAAGGAAAATGACAAGGACGTCCTTTACCTGATGAGCCGGATAAGGTTGTTAGCTCATTCCGGACTGACCATGATCGAGGTCATGGCCACATGCATTATGCGGGGGGTGCAGCCGCTTCAGTATAGAGGCCACCCCATGTGGGACTTCAACGGGGAGGACGACACCACCCGGTGCGGCCGTAAGGGGCCGGAATCGGTTGTCGCTCTAATAAAGATCTTATCCGCTTTGTACAAGGGAGAAGAGGAGGAATTTCTCCGCGTCAATCCACAGGGCGGATTTTCTATGTACAATCCCCCAAACTGGGTAAGCAGACACTTCTTTTTGCCCATCTGTTCCATATTCTCGTGGTTAAGTATCTCATCTTGTGATTTCGACGCAGCAACTGCGTCAGGCTGTAAAGGATATAAACAGCCTTCCTCCACAACCCGGGGATCCGGAACGGTCCCTCGATCCGGCATCCCAAGAGGATCTGAACATATCCATGGAGCTGATCGATGGGGTATTTTACCAACTGAGCATCGACAATGCCTTGGTGGCTATTACAGCCGATTATCCCAGACTGCTCCCCGCCTCACAGGTAACCAAGACCGAAGTCTCAATACTTTGAAGATGATCCGTCCGTGCTTATTTTTTATCACCGTATACCAATGGTGTTTCGTAGGGGAGGATCTTGAGGCGGAATGCCGAGCCTGCGGCGACTAGCCAACAAGGGACTGCGAGGGCGGGCAGGCTAAAAGACACGCAGTCCGGGTCGAGGCACCGGTGCAGCAGTAAGGCGCGCCGTCTTTATTCCAAGGTATTATTCTTACGATGCATACTAACGCCCGTGCTCTTTTTAGGAAAAAGAGGGCTCGCCGGACTATATCCGGAGAGGTTGCCAATCGCGCCTCCACCAGCCAGGCTCCAAAGCCAGGTCCAGAAGCAGAGGCGAACACGAGGCGTGTGTCGGACGCTCCTCCGACAGAGGATGCGGACAGACTGTCTGCCACCAATTCCGAGGTGGAGAGTGCCATGAATCACAGGCGCCGCCGAACAGTTCTTCGCAACGCTTGTTTCTCCCAAGAGGCAATGGATGCCTTCAACTCGGGAGATGCGTACCTCCGTGCCGCTCAAAATGGTATAACCAGGGCCACGGAGCAGTATGTAAAAGACATACGGGTGAGAAAATTTGATGGTTATATATATCAGTAGCCCCCGAGACTTGAAACAGTTGGAATAACTGATTTAAGGATCATTTGTTATGCAGGATCTTACAGAAAAGAATACCCAACTGTCCCAGGAGCTGGAAGAGTGCAAAGCCCAACTTGAGGCTGCACTAGCCGCGGCAGGGGAGGCCAAGGAGACCCCCTCTGGTAATATATGCTTCGAAAGATAAGTATGTTGTGAAGTGCGGCATGTGTGCAAATCTGACAATAACATTGCAGATGGCGCCGAAGCAGATCCGGACAAGCAACAACTCTTGCGCCGGTTAAAGGCTGGCGAGAGCTTGCTTACGAAGGTGAGGCAGGAGAAGAATAATCTCCAAGATGCCAACACCCAGCTGGGCGAGGAACTAAAGGATGTTCGTTCCCAACTGTCGGACTCCGTTAAGGAGAATCGGCGGCTTCGACGCGACATGTTTAGTAAGTGCTTGAATGAACTTTGAAAAAGAGTTCGGCGAGGAAGTCGACTAACAGAGTTATGTCTGTAGGTATGCCCACAGGTCGTCCTGCAGAGGAAATGCCCGGTTCTACGGGTGACCTTCTTCCCGAGCTCTTACAACTGCACGAACGAGTTCGGCAGGTGATGAAAGGCGTCGCCCAGGCCTTGTGGCCATCTGTCTCCATGCCTGAAGGCCTTGGAGAGCTTGCAGAGAGGCATAAGGGAGCACGGCGGCGCTTCCGATTATGGAAGATATCGGCCTGTCGTCAAGGCGCCAGGGAGGCCTGGGCCATGGTGAAGACGCGGTACACGAAGGCTGACCCCAACCACATGGCCGAGGTCGGACCTGTGGGGTCCGATGGGAAGGAGATCCCTGTGAGCTTAGTGTACGGCCAGGTAGAGTTGGCCGCCAAATATTCCCAACAGGACTGTAAACTAGACAGCCTGTTGGATGGTATTGAAGAGGAATATACCCAGTCAAATTGACTATGTAATTTAAGATGACATGTAAAAATGCTTTCTAGCCGGATTGTAGATCGTTTGTCATGGCGGACCTTTTCGCTTCAACCTCGGGACCCGATAGTCCGGAGTGTGTCCGAATACCCTCTCGGTTATGTAAGAACCGGGACATGCGTGGAGACCAGGCGTAGGGGTCATTAGTGCTTGAACAGACAAGTGCCCAACTAGTTATGTTATATTACATGGTTAGTAAGAAACATCTTCCAGGGAGAATAGTTCCGTTAGGGGTTCCTTTCCCTGGGAGGCATGCCCTAAAGTGCATGTCCAGACTGCGAAAAAAGCAGAAAAGCATCTGGGGGCGGATAAATAAACAAGTGAGAAATCATCTTTAGTTCACCAACCGAATATTCCCTTAAGAACGCTAGCTTTCGGCTTCACCCAGTCTAAGGTACACATCCGGCTGACCCGGCAGTAACAATCGCAGAGGTGCTCCCTTTAACGCCTAGCCGAACAATCGGGAACATAGGGGTAAGCACAGGAGCCAGGCAACCCAGCTTGGCCAAAACTTAAGTCATATCGATGCATATAATGGTGAATAAAAGGTACATGCGGAAGTGTGACACATGTGTTGGGCATAAAGCCCGTATAAATAAGCTTCTGTTAAAGAAGCCCCCAGGTATAATGAGCACGGATAGCGCGTCAATTGTGTGCGAACAAGGCGCGAATGAGCCCTTAAAGGCTGTAAGAGAAAAGGAGGGCGAAGGAGAGAAATAAAAGATAGCTAATGTCTAAAAAATAGACAGCGGAAGGAGACGAACACAGAGTCCGACTCTAGGCGTAGAATCTTCGGAGACGGGCTGCGTTCCATGGGTTCGGCTCGAGTCGGTTATCCGATGCATCTCGCAGACGGTACGCTCCACCAGTCAGGACTTGGTCAATAATAAAGGGACCTTCCCATTTGGGCTTGAGTTTGTCCTTTTTCTTGTCCGGCAGGCGTAGAACTAACTCGCCAACATTGTAAGTTTTGGCCCGTACTTCTCTGCTTTGGTATCTTCGAGCCTGCTGTTGATAAAATGCGGAACGGGCTTTTGCCACGTCACGCTCCTCCTCCAAGGTGTCCAAACTGTCCTACCGATCGAGTTCGGCTTCTCTTTCTTCGTACATGCGCACGCGAGGTGAGTCATGAATTATGTCGCAGGGCAGAACCGCCTCTGCGCCGTATACCATAAAGAATGGTGTGTATTCGGTGGTGTGATTCGGCGTGGTCCGCAGCCCCCAGAGTACGGAGTCGAGCTCCTCTACCCAGTGCGTGTTAGATTCCTTGAGGGACCGCACTAATCTGGGTTTGATGCCGCTCATGATTAGACCATTTGCTCGCTCGACTTGACCATTAGTTTGTGGGTGATAGACTGAAGCATAGTCGAGCTTGATGCCCATGTTTTTGCACCAGAGTTTGACCTTGTCGGCCGTAAAGTTCGTGCCGTTATCAGTGATGATGCTGTGGGGGACGCCGTAACGGTGTACGACCCCTGATATGAAGTCTATCACCGGTCCGGATTCGGCCGTCTTAACAGGCTTGGCCTCTATCCATTTGGTGAATTTATCCACCATGACCAGTAGGTATTTTTGCTTGTGGGTTCCTCCTTTAAGGGGTCCAACCATGTCAAGCCCCCAGACCGCGAAGGGCCAGGTGATGGGTATAGTTTGGAGGGTGGTGGGTGGCATATGGCTTTGGTTAGCAAAGAGCTGGCAACTGACGCATCGTTGGACTAAGTCCTGAGCATCCGCCCGGGCCGTCGGCCAATAAAATCCTGTATGGAAGGCCTTGCTTACAAGGGCCCGGGCTGTGGCGTGGTGCCCGCGAGTCCGGCATGAATTTCAGCCAGAAGATTCTGCCCTTCCTCTTCGGAGATACACCTTTGAAGGACTCCGGTGGTGCTTTTCTTATAAAGCTCTCCCTCATGGACTTTATAGGCTTTAGATCACCGCACTATGCAGCGTGCCTTGTTTTGGTCCTCGGGAAGTTCCTGCCTGGTTAGGTAGGCTAGGAATGGTTCTGTCCACGGGGCAATGACTGCCATTATTACGTGGGCTGAAGATGTTACTTTGTTGGCAGAGCCTCCTGTTGTGTCAGTGTCACATCCTAGCTAGTCCATGCATTAGAGTGTTGCATCATGTTTACTTTCCATCAGAAAGTTGAAATGGGGAAGACAGAACCCCCAGAAACCCTCTGAATTCAACTAGGGTTTACTAAAAATATTTTCAATGAACCTCAAATGCCCTTCTAAAATGTTCATCCCTTTTGCCTTGGTCCTAAACCACTGTCAGAAGTGGTGCACAAATTTCTAGGTCACTCTAAGGTCACTGGATTAAATCTTTAGCTATTTGAAATTGGGCATTTAAATTGTATAAAATATTTCAAATGCTCAAATAATCCCAAACTAAAATGTTCCATGCTGGAAATATTCCAACTAAGGGCCAGGGGTAGTTTGGTGAATTTTGGAGTTGCCAAGGTATTTTTAGAAAATCCCAACACTTACAGAAAAATAGAAAACCAGAAACTAAAAAAAAGGAGAAGGACTTACCTGGCCGCAACCCACCAGACAGCCCAGTTGGCTGGCCCAGCACTGTGCTGGCCCACGCCAGCCAGCTGCTTCACCGTCGCCACGCAGGCACAGAGGTGACGTCGGCGAGCGTGAGCTCGCCAAGGCGTCAGCTGCTTGCCGCCCGCGCCACCGAGCACCTGGGTGAGCTCCACGTCGCCGCCCCGACCCCGTGGACACCTCATTCGCCCCTCTGCCTCTGTCCCTCGCTCTCCCGCACCATGGCCGACGCACCCGCCGCCGCACCACCGCCGTAGTCGCGTCCTCCGTCGTCCCCGTGCTGCACCACCGTGTCCATTCGCCTCGCCGTCGTCAACTACATCGAGCAGGCCGAGCCCCGAGTGCTCGCACGCTCTGCAACCCCTCCGCCGACCTCGTCTTCACCGAGCACCGCCGGAGATCCCCTTCGACGTCGCCACCGCATCAGCTTGTCTCCGACCGCGCCGACCGTTTCTCCGTCACCGCCGTGAGCTCAGCAACCTCCCCATCCTCTCCGTTTGCTTTCTCGTGCACCGTAGCAACCGCACTAAGCTCACCCGCACGCGCCGCTGCGGAGCTCGTCGCCGACGTGTCTCCGGCCAACCACTGGCCACGCCATCGTGTCCAACACACTCACCGCACTCCCAGAAGCACAACACACCACTTCCCGTGCCTCGCCGTGCCCCGAAGCCTCGGGTTCATCTTCACCCGACTCCGGCGACCGCCTAGCTCGTCGCCGGCGACGTTTCCGACCACCCCGAGCCCAACCACCACCACCAAACGCCGCGGCTTGTCCCCGGCTACACGTAGATGTTCTCCGCTGTCCATTTGGTCACCGGAATGCACAAACCCACTCTCGCCGCCGCGTCTGGCTCGCCGGCGGCTAAACGCCGGTGGGTTTTGACCTTGACTTTGACCAGGGTGGGCCCAGGTTGACTCCCTTGAGTCTATGACAGGTGGGGCCCCCTCTGCTAATTATCCAGATTAGTTTTAACTAATTAAACTAGTTTAATTAACTACTGACATGCGGGTCCCACTGGTCAGGTTGACCTGGACGACCCCGTTGACCCCTGACGTCACCCTGACGCACTGCTGACGCAATAACTAATTTCTGGATTTATTTTTATTTAGGAAATTCCAGAAATTGTTGCAAACTTCAAAAATTCATAGAAATTAATCTCTAACTCCAAATGCAAAGATTTATATATGAATTTTGATCAGAAAAATTCAATCTATCCATTGGTAATGGTTTCATGCATGTCAGAACAAGTTAACCTTGCTGTTTAATCAAAATAAAATAATGCACCTTTATGGCTATGTTTAATGAGCTAACATTTGAATCTTTGGGTCAAATGAGTTCATTCCTTTCTGTTCTAGATTTCATTAGGACAACACACATTCATATTGCCATGTCATTGCATGCATCATATTGTTGCATATTGTCATGTGTTGTTCATGTTTGGTGTGTCTTTCGTGATAGGTTCTGCCTCCGAGGATAACCCCGAATATCCGTCTGAAGGGCAGTATCCTACTACCACTACATCAGGCAAGCAACCCATTGATCATTCCGATACAAACCCATGTTCTCGCTTCTGCTCTTGTTTACTGCATTAAGACAACGCGAATCAAACTGTTTTGTATTACGGTAGTTGAACCCACTTCCTTTGCATGACCTGTCATTGCCACAGTAACTAGATGAAACCCACTAGTATGTGTAGGAGTTGATTGAGCCATATTTGTGATCCTACCATGCTACGCTTGCTATGCTTAGAGTTGTGTCAGGTCTGGCTCATCGGGATGATGAACTAGAGTGAAAGGTTATTTCGGTAACAAGGAGGAAGTGTTGAACACGATTTGGTAAAGGTATCGATGAGAGGCCATGTAGGAGTACATGGTGGGTTGTTTCATAGGTACCGTCCCTAAGAACTGAGATCTGTGTGTGTGATTTAAGATTCAGCTACTACCACGCATTGGGCCCGAAACCAATGAACCTTCTTGACTTATTAACCACTCTTGTCCTCTGTCTGGGAGTTGCAAGTAGTTTCTGGTGTTTGTAGCATGCTGGGGGCCACACGCAGCGCTGACCTTAGGGGTGGGTTGTGTAGCGGTAGGCACGTGGCACGGTGTACCGATTCGCCCGTTTGGTGTCTCGGGAACCCTGCTCACATCGTTTGGGGCCGTTAGTGGAAACCTCGGCCGGACTCCCTGCGGATGGAACCCGAATAGGCGATAAACCTGGACTAGGGACTCGTGTGTTTAGTCAGGCCGTGGCCGACACCCTCGCTGGGCTTCCGCTTGAAGGTTGCTGAGTACACGTCGTGTAGCGGCGATAAGTGGTGAGAGCGTGTGTGAAGAAGTACACCCCTGCAGGGTATAGAACTATTCGAATAGCCGCGTCCGCGGTAAAGGACTACTTGGTTGCCTATACAGTTCATAGACAAGTAAATGGATACTACTAAAAGCCTCAAGATAAGTGTGAGTGCCGCGGATGGCCCTCTCGTAGGTTGACGAGAGAGGATCCACGGTGGAGTATTGTGATGGTGATTAGTGGACTCGTGTACGACAAATGCATTTCAAGTGGTGTCACGTAGGATAGCTTAGCCAAGAGTCAAAGCTGGCTTGCTGCAATAGCTCCACTACCTTCTTGAGAATGTGCATGTATGATAGGTTCCGGTTGTAAGACTTGCTGAGTACCCCCGTACTCATGTTTGCTTAATTAATGTTTTCAGACGACAACACCAACCCCTCCGATGGGTTCTACGTAGACCTTGACGTTGACGAGTGGCTAGCCACCCAGGTGGTGATCCAAGGCTTGTGAAGGGCCACTGTAGATAGAAAGGCTCCATCAAGTTTTCTTTCTTTTTAGAGTCTATACTCAGACTAGTTTGCTTCTGCATGTGCTTGTATGTTGTATGACTTGAGTGCTGGGTCATGTGACCCCTATCTGAATGAATATGTTATGTATGGCTCCTCGGAGCCTCTTAAATAAAGTACTTGAGTTGTAGAGTTTTGTTGTGATGCCATGTTGTATGTACTCGTATCGGGCATATTGTGTGTATGATTGAAATGCTTGGTATGAGTGGGATCCGACAATCTAGTTGTTTATCCTTGGCAGCCTCTCATATGGGGAAATGTAGTCTAGTGCTTCCTACGCGATAGTAGTCCGCTACAGCCCGGTTCACCGGAGTCCTGCTAGCCCAGCACTACTGCTTTGGACACTTGACTGGCCGGCATGTGTTTCACCTCGTTCCTATGTCTGTCCCTTCGGGGAAATGTCACGCGGTGATATTCGGAGTCCTGCCAAGCCTGCTACAGCCCGGGGTACCGGAGTCCTGTTAGCCCAGTGCTACAGCCCAAATTCATACGTTGATGACCGACATGCTCGATGTGATCCATGTATGCCTGTCCCCATGGGTTAGCGCCGCTTTGGGTTCACGACTAGCCATGTCGGCCCGGGTTCTCTGTCATATGGATGCTAGCGACATTGTCATATACGTGAGCCAAAATATGCAAATGGTCCCGGGCCATGGTAAGGCGATACCCGTGGGGATACCGTGCATGAGGCCGCAAAGTTATATGAGGTGTTACCGGCTGGGTCTACGTGACTTGGAATCGGGGTCCTGACAGCGTTGGCATCAGAGCCGGACTGCCTGTAGGTTCGCTAAGCCAAACTGGTCGATGTCGAGTCTAGAAATGCTTTAGTTATATGTAGGGGAATTGATTGTGGGAGGGACGTAATGCTCTTTTTACTCCTTTACCTTATACCCTCTGATCTGAGTCATCCTCTTTTCATTCTACGTGGCTATAGGACTAGGCTCTCTTTCTCTATCAGGTTCACGTGTTACTAATCCATAGTAACTTATAGGATTGTTGGTTACCAGCCTCAGTTCAGTTTCTACTAATTTAGTATGTTATCAGTTGAACCAGAACCTTGATGTAATGTTGTTGAGTGGCTTTGCAAGCTGATTTTGAATGTCTCAAATCTATTCTTGAGCATTTACAGTCGTCATGCTATCCGATTTTCCCTAGAAATTCTAATGTCCTTGTATTGTGGCTGTGCTTTCAGATGGCCACTCGTGCTCAAAATCAAGTGGTTCGTCTGACCAGGTGCATTGATGTGCCCGGTCATACGGCTATGCTAGTCCGGGTAATGATTGAGACAGGTTATCGCTGGTATCCCGAATACACTGTCGAAGAGCAGTTCCGAGACATTAACCAAAGCCAGTACCTCTGTACTGTTAGAATCTTTCCGTCTTATCCTGGATCTACCGAGCCCCTTCACTGTTCTTATGGACTCGGGGTTAATATTGAGATGGCGGTACAGGATGCTGCCTACTCTATGATGACCATTACGCGAGTCAGGACTGGCCTACTTCGGAACACCGATTTCCGTTATATGCCGGCCTCACTTCCGGGGGCGCAAGGGTACCTCCAGGCTATCTATGTTGATTCCACACAAGAGGACTCACTTACTCGCACCACTGCTGAGATGCTCGAGGATAAGGACCGAGAGAATCGGGCCTTGAGGTTAGAGCTTTTCAATACTCGCGCCGATCATTGGGCCACATTGACTCGGTTTGCACCGGCTGTGCAAGCTGGATGTATGGATACTAGGGATCTGTACCCCGTGAGATCTGCTCTGCCGGATATGGTGGATTGGCGTGATGTGCGAGGCATCACCCCACCCCGTGGTCCCCGCAGGCCACCGTTTGTTGGTCCAAGACCTCATCCTAGCCCCTATGGTCCACAAGCTCCTCAGGACCGTCTGTTTCCGGATAACCATGTTGAGCTTCCAGGCTATGGAGGTGACTTCTATGAGGACTACTACGGAGGCGTCTGAGTTAGTAGTAGTATCTCTAGTATTGTAATAGTTGTATTTCCACCGTCCTGCGTGATCTGTGGAATATGACTTAGTGTGTATCAATTCCGGAAGTGTAGAAAAATAATGTATAGGAGTTCGGAATGCTTCTGATGAGATGTATCGTCTTTCGTCGTAGTTGTACTTAGCCGGGCTTGTACTAAACCATGAATGGCATGTATGACCGTTGGCATATATATGGCAGTTTTTATATCACCATGTCATACGGATGAACATCTCTGCATTCCGTGTTATCCATTACATTCCGCACTTTGTTGTCTAGATTTTGCCATCTTGTCTAAACCATTGCCTTGTTTTCCTAGGATGGTCAATACCCGCAACAACCCTGCTGCCCCGGAGCAGGGTGAGGCCAGTGCAGCTAGGAATGCAAATCTGCCTCAACCACCTTCTCTGGCCGAAGTTATGCTGGAGGCAGAACGCAACAAGCGTGAGACCAATCGCTTGCTGGAGCGGATTGAGCAGAATACCGCACGCCAGCCAAGGAATGACCTGGTGTCACTCAATGACTTTGTCAAGCTGTATCCACCGAAGTTCACACATTCCGTAGAGCCTCTTCATGCGGATGACTGGCTTCACAGCATCACCCATAAGCTATGTTCTGCCAACGTGGCTGAAGCTGACAAGGTTACCTTTGCTGCCTACCACCTCGAAGGCCCTGCTAGCCTTTGGTTGGAAAATTTCGAGGCTATGCGCCCGGTTGGCCAAATCACTACCTGGGCTGAGTTCAGTGCGGCTTTCCGTGAGCATCACATCCCGGAAGGTCTCATGGATCTCAAGAGGGAAGAATTCTGTAATTTCACCCAGGGTAGGCTTACTGTGGATGCATACAGTCGTGAGTTTGGAAATCTAGCACGGTATGCTCCTGAAGAGGTATCCACCGACGCCAAGAAGCAGGCAAGGTTCCGCAAGGGACTTAGCCCTGAGCTTCGCCGTGATCTTCGTCTGCATGAGTGCCCCTCTTTTCAGAAGTTAGACAACAAGGCTATTAGCGCTGAAACTGGACAGTCTGACTTTGAAGCTTCACGCAAGCACTCCCGTGACTTTGGTTCTTCATCCGGCTCTGGATCCCAGAAGCGCCGGGTCTGGATCCCAAGCACCGCCCTGCCACCCAGATTCACTCCGAGGCCATCCTTTGAGGCGCCTCGCCCCAACCAGCAGTATGCACCACCCAAGGCCTATGGTGGCCCCACTGCTAATGCTGCTCCACGTCCCAATGTAATAACTTGTTTCAAGTGTGGAGAGACGGGTCACTACATCCGTGAGTGTCCCCAGAACAACCCCAACCAGAGTGGAAAGTCTGTTGGCCGTGGTAAGCCAGCAGGGAAGGTGCTCCACGCCAAACCAGCTGCCACTGCTCGTGGCCACGTCAACTACGTTTCAGCTGAGGAAACCCATGAGGATCCCAACGTCGTTCTCGGTACGCTCCTTGTTAATTGCCATCCGGCAACTGTTCTCTTTGATACTGGAGCATCTCATTCATTTATTTCTGAGAGCTATGCTCGGTTGCACAACACCACATTTTGTGACATGCCCACCTCCATGGTAATTCAAACCCCTGGTTCTAAGTGGCAAACCTCAAAAATTAGCCATGGAAATGAAATTCTTGTCGACAGATTAGTCTTCCTTGCGTCACTAATAGCTCTCAAGTCCTCGAACATAAACATCATATTGGGTATGGACTGGATGTCAGCCCATTATGCTAAGATCGATTGTTCTACTAGAACTGTTCAACTCACCCACCCTTCGGGCCAGACAGCCAATGTTCTGACCCGAGAGTCTAAGCGTCAGCTTTACTCTTTAAATGCCAACCCCCTTCTAGACCTTGAAGATATTCCGGTAGTCCGTGACTTCCCGGATGTCTTTCCAGAAGAACTGCCAGGTGTTCCACCTGACAGGGATGTCGAGTTCGTGATAGATCTTGTTCCAGGTATCGTCCCAATCTCTAGAAGACCTTATAAGATGGCACCCCTAGAATTAGCCGAACTTAAGAAACAACTCGATGAGTCCTTTCAAAAGGGTTTCATCCGTCCTAGCTCATCCCCATGGGCTTGTCCCGTCCTCTTCGTCAAGAAGAAGGATGGAACGGATCGGATGGTTGTAGATTACCGACCTGTCAATTTGGTCACTATCAAGAACAAGTATCCGCTCCCCAGGATCAACGACCTGTATGATCAGCTTGCTGGATCCTCAATCTTTTCCAAAATGGATTTGAGGTTGGGCTACCATCAAATCAAAATCAAGAATGGGGACATACCTAAAACGGCCTTTGTTACTCGTTATGGCCAATACGAGTATACCGTCGTGTCCTTCAGTCTAACCAACGCTCCAGCCACCTTCTCTCGGTTAATGAACTCAATCTTCATGGAGTATTTGGATAAATTTGTCGTGGTTTACCTTGATGATATACTCATCTACTCCAAGAATGAGGAAGAACATGCCGAACATTTAAGGCTAGTGTTGATGAAACTTCGAGAGCATCGCCTTTATGCCAAATTCTCTAAGTGTGAGTTTTGGTTGCCAGAAGTGACCTATCTAGGCCATGTAATTTCTGGTAAGGGCATTGCTGTCAATCCCGAGCGAGTTCAAGCCGTCCTTGACTGGACTCCACCTGAATCGGTTAAGCAAGTTCGGAGTTTTCTTGGTTTAGCGAGCTATTGCCGCCGCTTCGTCGAGAATTTCTCCAAGGTTGCTAAGCCTCTAACCGAACTCCTCAAGAAAGATAAAATTTTTGAATGGACACCATAGTGCGAGTTCAGCTTTCAGGAACTGAAAAGACGCCTGACTTCTGCTCCCGTACTGATTCCACCAGATTTTTCTAAGGACTTTATTATCTACTGCGACGCCTCGCGACAAGGACTAGGTTGCATACTCATGCAAGATCGTCATGTGATTGCCTACGCTTCCCGACAGTTGCGTCCACATGAGGATAACTATCCCGCACACGATCTAGAGCTTGCAGCGGTGGTCCATGCACTCAAGACCTGGCGACATTACCTTCTTGGTAATCGTTGCGAAATTTACACTGATCACCAAAGTCTAAAATACATCTTCACCCAACCGGATTTGAATCTCAGGCAAAGACGTTGGGTCGAGTTGATTACAGATTACGACTTAGGAATATCTTACACCCCAGGCAAAGCCAATGTCATGGCTGATGCACTAAGTCGTAAATCTTATTGTAACAATCTAATGTTACAACAAGGTCAACCGCTTCTCCACGAGGAATTTCGTAAGCTTAATCTTCACATTATTCCTCGAGGATACCTTTCAACCCTGGTGGCGAAACCTACCCTTATGGATCAGATCATCAAGGAACAGAAGGTAGATCCGGGAATCTCCCGTATCAAGAGAAACATCAAGAAAGGAGTCGCAGATTGTTTCTCCATCGATGAACAAGGTGTCGTGTTCTTTGGAGACCGTCTAGTGGTTCCCAAGGTACGCAACCTGAGGCGATTGATCCTTAAGGAAGCTCATGAATCCCCTCTCACCATTCATCCCAGTAGTACTAAATTGTATCAAGACCTACGCCAGAGGTTTTGGTGGACTAGGATGAAGAGAGAAATCGCTCAATTCATTGCTAATTGCGACATCTGTCGTCGAGTTAAAGCAGAGCATCAACGGCCTGCTGGCACCCTTCAACCTTTGGCTATTCCTGAATGGAAATGGGATAAAATCGGTATGGATTTCATTACCGGGTTTCCCAGGACCAAGAGAGGGAATAATGCTATCTTCGTTGTTGTCGATCGTCTTTCCAAAGTAGCCCACTTCCTACCCGTTCGTGAGAGTATAACCGCTAGTCAGCTAGCTGATTTGTACATCTCCCGAAAAGCGTCTCTTCATGGTGTTCCATGGGAGATTAACTCAGATCGTGGAAGTCTCTTCACCTCTCGATTTTGAGAAAGTTTCCAAAATGCGATGGGAACTCGTCTCTCTTTTAGCACCGACTTCCATCCTCAGTCAAGGAGAAGGACTTACCTGGCCGCAGCCCACCAGACAGCCCAGCTGGCCGGCCCAGCACTGTGCTGGCCCACGCCAGCCAGCTGCTTCGCCGTCGCCACGCAGGCACAGAGGTGACGCCGGTGAGCGCGAGCTCGCCACGGCGTCAGCTGCTTGCCGCCCGCGCCACCGAGCACCTGGGTGAGCTCCACGTCGCCGCCCCGACCCCGTGGACACCTCATTCGCCCCTCTGCCTCTCTCCCTCGCTCTCCCGCACCATGGCCGACGCACCCGCCGCCGCACCATCGCCGTAGTCGCGTCCTCCGTCGTCCCCGTGCTGCACCACCGTGTCCATTCGCCTCGCCGTCGTCGACTACATCGAGCAGGCCGAGCCCCGAGCGCTTGCACGCTCTACAACCCCTCCGCCGACCTCGTCTTCATCGAGCACCGCCGAAGATCCCCTTCGATGTCGCCACCGCATCAGCTCGTCTCCGACCGCGCCGACCGTTTCTCTGTGACCGCCGTGAGCTCAGCAACCTCCCCATCCTCTTTGTTTGCTTTCTCATGCACCGTAGCAACCGCACTAAGCTCACCCGCACGCGCCGCCGTGGAGCTCGTCGCCGACGTGTCTCCGGCCAACCACTGGCCACGCCATCGTGTCCAACACACTCACCGCACTCCCAGAAGCACAACGCACCACTTCCTGTGCCTCGCCGTGCCCCAAAGCCTCGGGTTCATCTTCACCCAACTCCGGCGACCGCCTAGCTCGTCGCCGGCGACGTTTCCGGCCACCCCGAGCCCAACCACCACCACCAAATGCCGCGGCTTGTCCCCGGCTACACGTAGATGGTCTCCGCCGTCCATTTGGTCACCGGAATGCACAAACCCACTCTCGCCGCCGCGTCTGGCTCGCCGGCGGCTAAACGCCGGTGGGTTTTGACCTTGACTTTGACCAAGGTGGGCCCAGGTTGACTCCCCTGAGTCTATGACAGGTCGGGCCCCCCTCTGCTAATTATACAGATTAGTTTTAACTAATTAAACTAGTTTAATTAACTACTGACATGCGGGTCCCACTGGTCAGGTTGACCTGGACGACCCCGTTGACCCCTGACGTCACCCTGAACGCACTGCTGATGCAATAACTAATTTCTGGATTTATTTTTATATAGGAAATTCCAGAAATTGTTGCAAACTTCAAAAATTCATAGAAATTAATCTCTAACTCCAAATGCAAAGATTTATATATGAATTTTGATCAGAAAAATTCAATCTATCCATTGGTAATGGTTTCATGCATGTAAGAACAAGTTAACCTTGCTGTTTAATCAAAATAAGATAATGCACCTTTATGGCTATGTTTAATGAGCTAACATTTGAATCTTTGGGTCAAATGAGTTCATTCCTTTATGTTCTAGCTTGCATTAGGACAACACACATTCATATTGCCATGTCATTGCATGCATCATATTGTTGCATATTGTCATGTGTTGTTCATGTTCGTTGTGTCTTTCGTGATAGGTTCTGCCTCCGAGGATAACCCCGAATATCCGTCTGAAGGGCAGTATCCTACTACCACTACATCAGGCAAGCAACCCATTGATCATTCCGATACAAACCCATGTTCTCGCTTCTGCTCTTGTTTACTGCATTAAGACAACGCGAATCAAACTGTTTTGTATTACGGTAGTTGAACCCACTTCCTTTGCATGACCTGTCATTGCCACAGTAACTAGATGAAACCCACTAGTATGTGTAGGAGTTGATTGAGCCATATTTGTGATCCTACCATGCTATGCTTGCTATGCTTAGAGTTGTGTCAGGTCTGGCTCATCGGGACGATGAACTAGAGTGAAAGGTTATGTCGGTAACAAGGAGGAAGTGTTGAACACGATTTGGTAAAGGTATCGATGAGAGGCCATGTAGGAGTACATGGTGGGTTGTTTCATTGGAACCGTCCCTAAGAACTGAGATCTGTGTGTGTGATTTAAGATTCAGCTACTACCACGCATTGGGCCCGAAACCAATGGACCCTCTCGACTTATTAACCACTCTTGTCCTCTGTCCGGGAGTTGCAAGTAGTTTCTGGTGTTTGTAGCATGCTGAGGGCCGCACGCAGCGCTGACCTTAGGGGTGGGTTGTGTTGCGGTAGGCACGTGGCACGGTGTACCGATTCACCCGTTTGGTGTCTCGGGAACCCTGCTCACCTCGTTCGGGGCCGTTAGTGGAAACCTCGGCCGGACTCCCTGCGGATGGAACCCGAATAGGCGATAAACCTGGACTGGGGACTCGTGTGTTTAGTCAGGCCGTGGCCGACACCCTCGCTGGGCTTCCGCTTGAAGGTTGCCGAGTACACGTCGTGTAGCGGCGATAAGTGGTGAGAGCGTGTGTGAAGAAGTACACCCCTACAGGGTATAGAACTATTCGAATAGTCGCGTCTGCGATAAAGGACAACTTGGTCACCTATACAGTTCATAGACAAGTAAATGGATACTACTAAAAGCCTCAAGATAAGTGTGAGTGCCGCGGATGGCCCTCTCGTAGGTTGACGAGAGAGGATCCACGGTGGAGTATTGTGATGGTGATTAGTGGACTCGTGTACGACAAATGCTTTTCAAGTGGTGTCACGTAGAATAGCTTAGCCAAGAGTCAAAGCTGGCTTGCTGCAATAGCTCCACTACCTTCTTGAGAATGTGCATGTATGATAGGTTCCGGTTGTAAGACTTGCTGAGTACCCCCGTACTCATGTTTGCTTAATTAATGTTTTCAGACGACAACACCAACCCCTCCGATGGGTTCTACGTAGACCTCGATGTTGACGAGTGGCTAGCCACCCAGGTGGTGATCCAAGGCTTGTGAAGGGCCACTATAGATAGAAAGGCTCCATCAAGTTTTTTTTTCTTTTTAGAGTCTGTACCCAGACTAGTTTGCTTCTGCATGTGCTTGTATGTTGTATGACTTGAGTGCTGGGTCATGTGACCCCAATCTGAATGAATATGTTATGTATGGCTCCTCGGAGCCTCTTAAATAAAGTACTTGAGTTGTAGAGTTTTGTTGTGATGCCATGTAGTATGTACTCATATCGGGCATATTGTGTGTATGATTGAAATGCTTGGTATGAGTGGGATCCGACAATCTAGTTGTTTATCCTTGGCAGCCTCTCATATGGGGAAATGTAGTCTAGTGCTTCCTAGGCGATAGTAGTCCGCTACAGCCCGGTTCACCGGAGTCCTGCTAGCCCAGCACTACTGCTTTGGACACTTGACTGGCCGGCATGTGTTTCACCTCGTTCCTATGTCTGTCCCTTCGGGGAAATGCCACACGGTGATATTCGGAGTCCTGCCTAGCCTGCTACAGCCCGGGGTACCGGAGTCCTGTTAGCCCAGTGCTACAGCCCGAATTCATACGTTGATGACCAACATGCTCGATGTGATCCATGTATGCCTGTCCCCATGGGTTAGCGCCGCTTTGGGTTCACGACTAGCCATGTCGGCCCGGGTTCTCTGTCATATGGATGCTAGCGACATTGTCATATACGTGAGCCAAAATACGCAAACGGTCCCGGGCCATGGTAAGGCGACACCCCTGGGGATACCGTGCATGAGGCCGCAAAGTGATATGAGGTGTTACCGGCTGGGTCTACGTGACTTGGAATCGGGGTCCTGACAGTCAGAATGTTCGGTGTCGGGCAGTGCGGTTGGGTCCGTGCTGTTATTTCCGGATTCCCCTTCCCATAATACGGATGGCTTGAACAGCCTCTCCAAGAAGATGTTGGGGGGGACGGTATCGCGCTTTGCGCCAATGCGTGCCAAGATGCCTGCTGCCTGATTGTTTTCCCGAGCTATATGGTGAAATTCGAGCCCCTCGAACCGAGCTGACATTTTTAGAAAGACGTTGCGATAAGCTGCCATTTTCGGATCCTTGGCATCAAAGTCTACATTTATTTGGGATATCGCGAGGTTCGAATCCCCGTGCACCTCTAGGCGTTGAATGCCCATGGAGACAGCCATCCGGAGACCATGTAGAAGGGCCTCATATTCGGCTGCGTTGTTGGAGTCTGTATACATTATATAGAGTACGTATTGAACTATATCTCTTGTTGGGGACGTCAGAACGACGCCAGCCCCCAGACCAGCCAACATTTTGGAGCCGTCAAAGTGCATGATCCAGTTGGAATTTATGCCGTACTCTTTAGGGAGTTTGGCTTCAGTCCATTCGGCGACGAAGTCGGCCAAAACTTGCGACTTAATAGCTCGCCATGGCTTATAGGTTCTGTCGAACGGGAGGAGCTCAATAGCCCATTTGGTAATCCGGCCCGTCACGTCGCGGTTGTTTATAATATCGTTAAGAGGTACTTCAGAGGCTACTATTATCGAACACTCGTGAAAGTAGTGTTGGAGCTTCCGAGATGCCATAAATACCGCGTACGCTATCTTTTGATAATGCGGGTACCGCGACTTGCATGGAGTGAGGACAGTGGACACGTAGTAAACTGGCTTTTGAAGGGGGAATTTGTGTTCGTCCGTTTCTTGTTCGACGACGAGCACTGCGCTTACAACTTGATAAGTTGCCGCAATGTATAATAGCATTGGTTCGCCGATGTTAGGCGCGGCCAGGACCGGGTTTGTTGCCAATATGGCTTTTATTTCTTCGAGTCTGGCCGTGGCGGCATCCGTCCACTCGAAGTGTTCGGTGCCCCGGAGGAGGCGATAAAGGGGTAATGCCTTTTCTCCCAAGCGGGAGATAAAGCGGCTTAGAGACGCCACGCATCCAGTCAATTTTTGTATTTGTTTGAGGTCCTTTGGGATATCCAATTGTGACAGAGCTCGGATCTTGGCCGGGTTTGCTTCAATTCCTCTACCGGATACAATGAAGCCCAAGAGCTTTCCGGCTGGTACGCCGAAAACGCATTTTTCCGGGTTAAGCTTGATGTCATATGTTCGGAGGTTGTCGAATGTGAGCCTCAAGTCGTCTACTAGAGTTTCTACATGCTTGGTTTTGACGACCACGTCATCTACGTATGCCTCCACTGTTTTGCCGATCTGGTTTGCCAGACATGTCTGAATCATGCGCTGATATGTTGCGCCGGTGTTTTTGAGCCCGAAGGGCATTGTGTTGAAGCAGAATGGGCCGTATGGGGTAATGAATGCCGTTGCAGCTTGGTCTGGCTCTGCTATCTTAATTTGACGGTAGCCGGAGTATGCGTCGAGGAAACACAATGAATCGTGTCCTGCGGTAGCGTCGATAATTTGATCGATGCAGGGGAGGGGAAGGGATCCTTTGGGCAAGCCTTGTTGAGGTCCTTGAAATCGATGCATAGGCGCCAGGATTTGTCCTTCTTTGGTACCATCACCAGGTTGGCTAGCCAGTCCGGATGTTTTATATCTCTGATGAATCTGGCCTCCAGTAGTTTGGCTAGCTCCTCTCCCATGGCTTGTCTCTTAGGTTCAGAGAAATGCCGAAGGGCTTGCTTGACTGGCTTGGATCCTTTTAGGATGTTTAGGCTGTGCTCGGCCAGCCGGCGTGGGATTCCTGGCATGTCTGAAGGGTGCCAGGCAAAAATGTCCCAATTTTCGCATAGGAATTCTCGTAGTGCGGCGTCTACATCAGGGTTTAATTGCGCCCCGATGGAGGCCGTTTTTGTAGGGTCCGTTGGATGGACTTGGAACTTGACTATTTCGTCCGCTGGTTTAAAAGAGGTGGACTTGGATCTTTTATCGAGTATCACGTCATCCCTGTTACCGTGGAGTGCGGCGCAGTCAGTTCCTCGGCCGCTAGGGCTTCGGATAGTGCCTCAAGGGCCAGTGCGGCTGTCTTATTTTCGGCGCGGAGTGCTATGTCTGGGTCACTAGCAAGAGTGATGATTCCGTTGGGCCCGGGCATTTTGAGCTTCATGTACCCGTAATGGGGTAGAGCTTGAAAAATTGTAAATGCCTCTCCCCCTCATAGAGCGTGGTATCCGCTGCTGAACGGGGCCACTTGGAACGTGACCTCCTCGGACCTGTAATTATCCGGCGTGCCGAACACCACATCCAGTGTGGTTTTTCCTGTACAGCGCGCTTCCCGACTAGGGATTATTCCTCTAAAGGTTGTGCTGCTTCGCTCAATGCGGCTCCAGTCTATTTCCATTTTTCGAAGAGTTTCCTCGTAAATGAGTTTCAATCCGCTGCCACCGTCCATGAGTACCTTGGTAAGGCGAAAGCCGTACACTACTGGACTGAGGACCAATGCAGCTGGTGCTCGGGCTGCTCGGAATTTAGGTTCATCACTGGCATTAAAGGTAATAGCCATGTCACTCCATGGGTTTGTTATTGCTACTTGGTAGATTTCGGCAATGCTGCGGAGTGTTCGTTTCCGCATATTTTTTGATGCAGAAGTCTCGAAGACTGTTAATACCGTACTGGTATCCTTGGGCTGGTGCTCTGTGGATTCTGGAGTTAGAAGCTCTTCGCCACTTCTGGCCACCTGCCGGAGTATCCAACATGCTCTAAGGCTATGAGTTGGTGTGGCGCCCTCTGTACTATGAATTTTACAGGGTCCATTGAGCCATCCCTCTAGTACGGTTCCATGCCCTATAGAGGATTTTTGCTTTTTGGTGTTTAAACCAGGTGCCTGGCGATAATGCACCCTTTTATTTCGGACAGGGGTTGTATTCAGGGCCGGATTGTCCCAAAATTTTATTTCGGTTTTCCAGGCGCTTTCCATCGCACAGTACTTTCGTACTATGGATGCCAAGTCAGCGAAGCATGTAATTTCACGGTGACTTATGGCGTTGAGGATTCCATTGTCCGTGCAATTATTGCAGAAGAATGAAATTGCATCCTCCTCGCGGCAGTCCTTTATCCTGTTCATGACCAGGAGGAATCTGGCCCAGTAATGGTGTACTGTTTCTGCGGGCTCTTGCCGAATTTGGGATAGATCGCTTATGTTTGGGTGGGTGGGTGGAATTAAATCCGGAACCTCGCCCAATCTGAGACTCAGGGGCCAAGGAGTTTCCGAACTTAGAAGCTTGGGTTCTTGGATGTTGTCCAATGAATCTAGCCCGCTGCCTGACTTTAGGTTCAGGGCTTGAGTGACGTCCTCCCCTCCGCGGGTATCCGGCTTGGAGGGATCGGGAATCCAGACATAACTAGTCCTTAAGATAGATGAAGGCTTGCCGCATTGTTCCTCCACCACTGCAACATGATGGGTGACCTGGGGAGAGTTAATCTCTCTCGGATCAGGTTTAGGCCCAATCTGATCATAGTCTGTAGCGACTCCCAGGGCGGCGATGCGATCCAAGAGCTCGTTTAAGGAAGAGAGCTCCATCGGATCTAACTGCTTGGCGAGTTCCGAGTTGACGTGAAGATTGCTTTCGATGACCCGAGAAGTCATCGTCGGCGCGGCGGCCGAACAGGCGGTCATAAGAAAACCGCCTAGCCGGAGAGTTTGGCCGATAGCCAAAGCTCCTTTAGCAACAGTGCCGTCTTTAAAGACGGGATGAGGCATCCTTCCTGATGGCGACGGCACAGCGGAGCTCTCAATGAAAGCACCAATGTCGGTGTCAAAACCGGCGGATCTCGGGTAGGGGGTCCCGAACTGTGCGTCTAGGCGGATGGTAACAGGAGACAAGGGACACGATGTTTTTACCCAGGTTCGGGCCCTCTCGATGGAGGTAAAACCCTACTCCTGCTTGATTAATATTGATGATATGGGTAGTACAAGAGTAGATCTACCATGAGATCAGAGAGGCTAAACCCTAGAAGCTAGCCTATGGTATGATTGTTGTTTTTCCTACGGACTAAAACCCTCCGGTTTATATAGACACCGGAGAGGGCTAGGGTTACATAGAGTCGGTTACAATGGGAGGAGATCTACATATCCGTATCGCCAAGCTTGCCTTCCACGCCAAGGAAAGTCCCATCCGGACATGGGACGAAGTCTTCAATCTTGTATCTTCATAGTCTAGGAGTCCGGCCATCCGGACACCCCCTAATCCGGGACTCCCTCAATAATCCTTAATAAGCACAAACTTCTCCGATATAGTGTAGTTTGGAGAATTCAAAAAGATAATAGGACTATCATGCGTGGGTGCAATAGCAACAATTTCATGTTTAACATAAGGAACTATAGCAAGTTCATCTCCATAAGCATAATTCATATTGGCATCTTGGCCACAAGCATAGCAAGCATCATCAAAAAGGGATATTTCAAGAGAATTAAAGGGATCATAGCAATCATCATAGCAATCATCCTTCGGTAAGAACGAAGGGGAATTAAACAATATATGAGTTGAAGAGTTACTCTCATTAGAAGGTGGGCACGGGTAGCTAATCCGCTCTTCCTCCTTTTGTTCTTCGCTCTCCTCCTCATTTTTTTCATCCAATGAGCCCACAGTTTCATCAATTTCTTCCTCCATAGACTCCTGCAAAATATTAGTCTCTTCTTGGACAGCGGAGACTTCCTCAATAAATGCATCAATATCAGAATAGAATTCATAATTCTCATAGCAATATCTAAGTATAGCAAAATTTTCAGGTTTGTAAACAGCATCATCAAGATTTTCACATGTTTTAAACAAAGATTCAATCTCATAAGCACCCATAAAAGCAACAAATTCTTCTATTTGTTCCACATCATAGTAATCATATATACCATTAGCATAAGAAGCCAAGGTTCTATTATCATTAAATTTGCATGAAAAGTCAAGGTGTGGAGCCTTCATCCTAGACCAACAAGTATAATCATATCTCAAGCATAGTTGACGAGCATACCAACGCAACATATGAATTTGATCCCATAATAGTTTACCTTTTTGTGTCAAGCGATAATCCCTAAAGTATTCACGTTGATCCAACATGTCTCCCATAACAAAATTGAATGGGGTTTTCATAGGATTATCAAAGTAGTACATAATATCTTGAACATAATGAGCATCGAGGGTTTTAGGAGGTTCCCCATCTCCGTGAGTAACAAGTACACCTAATTTTTTTGGTATTTCGTGTTCCATATCCATAACTAAAGATAGAGAACAACTAAGAACAGCAAATAAAAATTACTTAGTGATAAAGCAAACAAGCACACACGAGAATATTCACCCCACGCTATGACTCCCCGACAACGGCGCCAGAAAAAGGTCTTGATAACCTGCAAGTATACGGGATCAATTGTAGCCTCTTTTGATAAGTAAGAGTGTCGAACCCAACGACGAGCTAAAGGTAGAACAAATATTTCCTCAAGTTCTACCGACCACCGATACAACTCTACGCACGCTTGACGTTCACTTTACCTAGAACAAGTATGAAACTAGAAGTACTTTGTAGGTGTTGTTGGATAGGTTTGCAAGATAGTAAAGAACGCATAAATATAAACTAGGGGCTGTTTAGATAAAGAAGCAATAAAGAAAATATAGCGAGTGTGGAAAAGTGGTGGTAGGAGTTGTGAAATTGTCCCTAAGCAATTGACTACTTTACTAGACCGATAGCAAGTTTTATGTGGGAGAGGCCACTGCTAGCATGTCATCCCTGACTTGGAATTCTATGCACTTATGATTGGAACTATTAGCAAGCATCCGCAACTACTAACGTTCACTAAGGTAAAATGCAACCATAGAATTAAGATAAATTGATCCCCCTTCAATCCCGTATGCATCAATTTCTATGCTAGGTAGAAGCTTCTATCACTCTTGCCCTCCAATACATAGTCCTATCAACATACGACTAACCCTATGGTGTGATCCACGCGCGTGCTCATATGATGGCCAGCAAAGGACAACAACATAACCACAAGCAAAATAAACCAATCATAGCAATTCATTAATCACCGATAGGACAACGAAAATCTACTCAGACATCATAGGATGGCAACACATCATTGGATAATAATATGAAGCATAAACCACCATGTTCAAGTAGAGGGTACAGCGGGTTGCGGGAGAGTGGACCGTTGTAGATAGAGGGGGGAAGGTGATGGAGATGTTGGTGAAGATGGCAGAGGTGTTGGTGTAGATCGCGGTGATGATGATGGCCCCCGGCAGCGTTCCGGCGCCACCGGAAGCAAGGGGGAGAGAGCCCCCCTTCTTCTTCTTCTTCTTCCTTGACCTTCTCCCTAGATGGGAGAAGGGTTTCCCTCTGGTCCTTGGCTCCCATGGCGTGGGAGGGGCGAGAGCCCCTCCGAGATTGGATCTATCTCTCTGTCTCTCTCTGTTTCTGCGCTCTGGGTGTTTTGTCTTTTCATCGTTTCATATATATATGGAGATCTGTAACTCCGATTGGATTGAAACCTTCGCCCAGATTTTTCTCCAAAAATTAGCTTTCTTGCGGCCGAAGAAGAGCAGCAACCGCCTTACGGGTGGCCCAGGAGGGTGGCAGGCGCGCCCAGGGTGGGCAGGCGTGCCCCCCTGTCTTATGGCCACCTCGGGCACCATCTCGCGTTGATTCTTCTTCCCATATTCTCCAAATGTTCCAAAAAAATTCTTCGTCCGTTTTTATCCCGTCTGGATTCCGTTTGATATGGGGTTTCTGTGAAACATAAAACATGCAACAAACAGGAACTGGCACTGGGCACTGGATCAATATGTTAGTCCCAAAAATAATATAAAAACTTACCAAAAGTATATGAAAGTTGAATAATATTGGCATGGAACAATTAAACATTATAGATATGACGGAGACGTATCACGCGCTACTTGTTGCAACCTAGGAGGTGGAAGTGATCTATGGAATGAGTACTCCTTAATTAGTGATTTCATAAGAACTCTCATGCTAATCAGGGAAAATTAGGGGAAGACCTGCTGGTCAAAGATGGTTGGCAAGCTAAGGCCAAGGTTCAACCTCTGAAGGTGATGGCGCCGCCAGGCGAAGCCTGGCCTGCGTGTAGGCGGCGGCGGGGCTTCCTCTCCCCTCGGCTGGTGGCGGCTCGTGCGGGCAGCCGGGCCATGCTGGTGGCGGCGCGCTGACGGCAGGGCGCGGCGACGGGTGGCAGTGGCGGGAGATCGTGTGTGCTACGCGGTCGCGGCTGCACCTGTGAGCGGCGTGGTGGGCTGCATGAGGCTCCCCTGTTGCTGCCATGAGGGCTCGATCCGGCATGACCAGATCTCGCCGTCGGCGCCGCGGGTGGTGGCTGGCCATTGTTGGCGCTCCTCCTCTGGTGGCGGCTGGTGCTTCCCGTGGCTCTGGGTTGGTGGCCTCGGTGTGGGCAGCTCGTGGTGGTGGCGATGGTTGTTAGCGTGGTCGTGGCACGACGATTGGCGCTTGATGGCGGGGTGCGGGTGGAGGTCGTGGCCTCCTTTCTCCTAGGTTCATGCTGGCGATGCTTAAATACGCGAGGATGGCTATGACCTAGGGTCTATACTTGGGCGGACCGGATTTGGGCCCGAGGCAGGTCAGAGCCGGCGTTCCGGGTAGGTGAGGTCGGGCATGGTCCGAGAGGTGCTTGTTGAACGCGATGGGGCGTCGCAGCTGCTTTGGCTGGCGGCGGTGCGATGCGGGTTGTGGCGTCTTCGGTGGGCGGCACAGATCTGGATTGTGGTGGTGGACGATGTCTGACAGTGTGTAGGTATGGGGGCTGACTTGGTCCGCGTCGGATGCCTTTGCGTTGTGCCCTTCTTGCTTGGTGCCTGTTGTGACCTGGGTCTGAGGTTGGCTCTCCAGGCATTGTTGTGACGTCGTACGGACCGGCGCTGGTGGCCACGGACATGGCGGCGTTGGAGTGTGCTCGGCGGTGGCCGTCGGTAGTCACTGGGTTGCCCCCCCCCCCTCCTCCCGGTCCACCGGGACTGGCTGGGGACACAGGTGTGTGCCCTTCCTACAGTGGACGACCAGACCTAGTGGCTGATGCCGGGCTAGGAGTGAAAGGAAGTCCCTTTCACTCCTACTATTGTGGCTGGGTGGTCGTGATGTGGATGGTCGGTTGTGCCTAGGGGCATGGATGCCATGGCAGCGGTTCCGGACGACGGGCTTCATGGTTGGCTTTTTGGCATGCTGCGTGGTGGCGGTGATGGCTCCATCTCTTGTCGTGTGGGAAAAAAGGGGTGTAGTGGCGGGAGGCTCAGGCCTGCACTAGTGGTTCATCGTTGTCCATCGTTGAGGTGGTGGCCGAGACTCCTCTTGATGGTGTAGGTGAGTGTCTGAGTGAAAGCTTCACGCTTCTGGCGCCGGCGATGGCGAGCGCCGCTTGCCTCTTGAAGACGTTATCGTGGGTCTCGTCCTTGTGCCAGAGCTTTAGGTGAAAACCTTTGTCTGTCTTCAGACTCGGCAGCAACGACGCTTTGCGTCGTCATCCTCCTCGGGGTGTTGTCATGGAGCTCAGGAGTCTTCGGTCGGGCCTTGGCAATGTGTTTGCCTTGTTCTAGGTCCTTGTTGTATCTTTTGATCTGCTTTGTAAGGGGTCTCCCCACCATATTGTATCCTTCCGCCGTGTCCTTTGATTCGTTGATTTATATATAACGTGGAGCGAAAGCCTATTTTGAGAAAGGTGACGGGCGATGGAGACATGCATATATACTGTGGCAAGCAGGCCCATAGGTGATATTCAGAAGGTGGCCTCTCCGGCTTCTCGTGCCAACTAGAAGCTCTGCTCTATCCTCTGCTCCGACTACAGTTGAGGACTGCCACTCATCGGATCCAATGGCTACCTTCCCCTACGATGTGAGGATGTTTCCTCTGCCCGATCATCAAGCCCTTCATGTTAATGGACGTCTTGCTCGCGTGTGTGTGCTCAGTAGCCACTCCCACGGTCAGAGATCCAAGGGTGACATCCATGTTTTTGACCTTGTACGTAAATATCAGATTCTTGAACGATTTTTCTGCAAAGTTGCAGAGCTATGTTTCTGACCGTTGGATGTCTGATCGAACGGTTCAGGGGAGTTCGTATCAAGGGTGCATCTAAGCTCCCATATCACCTGATACTCACTCCCACTCCCACGATGAAAATGATGATTACCTTTCTTCCTATGCACAGCGCGCAAGCTCAATGCCCTCTCTTATTTATTTCTCTCTTGATCCATTTCTCCGAACATGTTGCTGAAATCGTCTGAACTCGCTGAATTCGTCGAAATTTCGCCAAAACACTCATCAGTCTGGACGATGCTGCAGGCAAACTAGTTGAGCAACTTTTGCTGCCATTTCAGTGACACATGGATAACAGAAGGATTTTGTTTCTACTTGCCTGCCATGTACTCTCTCTGTAAACAAGTTTAGTCTATATCCAGTTATTAAAAAGGAACGGTCTCCAGCAAAAACCTGTCAAGAAAAAAGTGAACCAAATTTTACAAGCTTATATCATGAGTGCAGAATAAAACACAAAAAAGCTGCACTTTATATATATATATGAACAAAAGGAAAGGTTTGGTTTAGCATTACAGTAATTAGTCCATAGCTGAAAAATCATACACACCACAACACACGCAGGGGAGAGCAAATAGTATAGCAGCACCATGAGCAGGCACAAGCTGAATGCCCTCTCTTTATTTATTCCCCTCAAGCAAAAGCTTGTTCCCTGCATGATCTACCGAACCAGATGATGCATACTTGCTTTGACAACCAAACCAAGCCATATCAAATCAAATCAAACTGATACTGGCATACGCACCGCCACACCATGGCACTGCAGATGCAGATTTCACACGGACCAATCCAGCAGCATCAAGTAAGGCAGCAACACACAAAACCGTGCACTCCAGGGAAAGCTTCAAGTAATTAAGCACCGTAGAACTAATAGTGTCAGTGTGCCAGTAGCAATCAACCCATGGAAGGAAACGATTTTTGATTACCTACAGTGTGGCATAACAAACCGTCAATGGGATGACATTATGCACACATAGTATCAGCACTAAAGTAGTACAGAAAGAACGGTAAGATTAAGTGATCAAAGTGTTGGGACATACCCGGTCCGGCGACGAATGCCGAGTAGCCTCCGGCGACACGAACGCCGGACGAACCTCTCTCTCACACACACTCGGACATACGGAGGTGGAAGAAAGAGGGGACACTAGATTTTCCGGCGACAAACGCCCCGCCGCACGAACGGCGCCACGCCGACGAACGACGGTTCTTTCTTCTTTCGAGCCCAAACTTGCTCGGCACCACACCGTACAACAATGGACTGGATTACATGGCTTAAATAGCCAGAAGCACCGGCCACCCCATAGCCTGAACGCACACATAGCTAATTACGGAATTGGAGTCTGGAGTCTAACAAACTCTATCCATGCACACACACGGACGCTCACCTCCTAGAATATCTCAACCACATGCACCCATATCCATGCGATGCATGCGCGTAGCTAACAACTTAACCAGCTAACTCACGCCATGCATAGACTAACCAACTCACGCACGCATGTAGCTAGCTTATCCATGCAACAAAGTCGTGATTATCCTAACACAAAGTAGGCACGGAACCACATATGTCTCACTCTCACCTGAGCATGGTGCCTCTTGGCAGGTGGGCCTTCTTGTAGTATCGCGAGTGGCGCAGCTTGTAGAGCGAAGGATCGTGGTTCGCCTCCACCCCATCCCACTCCAGGTTGTCCCACCAGTCCTTCTCGCAATCCACCTTGGGCCGCATGGTGCCGCTCCCACTGACAGCCGGCAGGCGCCTGAGGCTCCAGCAGCCCCTGATCTTGACGGTCTCAAGGTTGGGAGCAGACATCCGTGACCCACATATCTGCTGCAGCGTGGGGAGCTCGTACATGTGGATGTGTCTTAGTCCAGGAAATTCAGTAACTTCCTGCTTCTCTTGGCACTTAGGGTCCAAAGGGAAGACCTCCTTCAGATCACCGCAGCACACGATCTCGAGTGTCTCCAGCATAGGGAAGGTGCCCACTTGCTCAGGCAAGGGAAGCACATGTATGAGCCTGGGGCAATAGTCCAGGTGCAAGAATACTAGGCTCCAAAAGGAATAGCTTTCAGTTCGGTATATAGGATTCCACTTCCAGATGTAGCACGCCATCGGGAGCTGGGACACCCAGAATGTTTCCAATCGTTGAAGCATCCTATTGGAATCATCGTTTGAAGGAGTAGCAAAGACAGAGTGTAGGTTGGGGCACCTCTCGACACGGCACCATTGGAGGAACACCCAGGTGGAACCTTGTGGGCATGAAATGCAAGCGATGGACGAGCTATCATGCACATGAAGCGTGTGAGTAATATCACAGATGAAACGAGGGGGTATGGTAGCACTTGTACTAGTTCCTTCGATGCTGCTCTGTCCTTGCTGTAGTAATCCCCCCTTCATCTCCTGTTCATCTTGTACGTGAACGTACCAGTCTAGATCCTCTAGATTAGGCCTGGGTGGGCAAGCCCATATCCAGCTAACTCTGCCATCATTACCAGCACCAGCCTGCAGGTGGCCTTGAAAGATGACATCCCTTGCATATAAACAATGACCAGGCTGCCGTATGCTCCTGATTCCTTTAGCAACTTCACTGTCATCAACAGCAACTCTACTTGCAGGAGATGAATTGATTTCCATATGCATCTCATCCGAGGGAAAATTACTTCCGAGGGGTTCAAGAGACCTAAGGGGCCTTGCATCCCTTACAGCGATGTACCAATTACAGGAAAAGATGTCTGGTTGTGTAGCAGCGACAGGAAGAATAGATGATCTTTTAGCAGAACTGGCCTCACTGGTCTTTTCTTTTGAATTAGCTTGGCTAGGTAACGCAGATCGGATGGTGTTGATATGCAGCACCTCCAAAACTCGTGTCATTTTATTTTCTGGTGGCCATAATATTGCACAGAGCTTCTCACAGCCCAGAAGGATGAAACGCTTGAGGTTTGGAGCTTCCAATTCTCTGAGGTCAAGGGTTTTCACTGCTGTGCCCGAGAGGTCCAGCTCCTCCAGGCTCCCCAAATTTCCTCTGAGAAGTATACTCTTTAACCGAGAACAACCCCGGAAGGAGATGCTAGATATCTTGGCTGCAGTTTCTGCTTTGTTGATGAAGCTAAATGACTCGAGCCGTGGAGGCAGGACGTTGTTGATGAAGCTAGATGTGGTGAGGCTGTTTGTATTGGACATATTGGGAAATTGTGCTTCATTATTTGTGTCTTCGTTCTCCGTAGGGACTGAAGCTTCTGTTACTCGAAGTATGACAAGGCTAGGTATACCGCCACACAAATCACTTATGCTCCCATGTTTGACTCCCTCCACATTTAACTCCCTGAGTTCAACCATCAATCTCTTCATCTTTTCAGATAGCAGCCAGTACCAGTGTGTATACCTCAGTTCCAGCACCCATAGCTTCTGGAAACATGATATGTTTTCGTTGTAGCTTGGATGCTCATCATCACCTGTCATATTTGTGCACTGGTCCAGATGGAGCAATCTTAGTTGGCTGCAACAGAGGAAGGGAGGAGATGCAAAACTGAATCTGCAGCGAGAGAGGTATAACACACGCAGCTTGCTATTTCGTGAATGTTGGAACAGGCTAGGTTGCAATACTGGTATTGTATTTATTGGTGGTTCATCGGGAAGCACAAAGAAGGATGTCACCCCAGGACGTAGCACACCAGTATCATCCTGCAGCAGATCCTTGTGTGTGACATAAACCCAGCGATCATCATCAACATTACTGTTTCCCGTAATCAACTCTGCTAAGTATCTTGTGCCTTCAGGGTTCTTCCTAACCCAATCCAGGCTTATGTTCCTCTGCAGAGAATTGCCAATCTCCCATGCTGATGTATTGCCTTGGACCTGTATAATCCCATCACAGATCCAATAGTTTGGTCCATGGGTGTCCAAGTCCACCAGACCTGTAGGAGAGAAGATTATTTGTGCCCATCCGTACAGGGCGTACAGGACGCACTGCTTCACTACCTTGTGGTTCATATAGCCAGGCTTAGCAATCCTCGTGCAAGTGGCAACCTCCTCGGCCTCTTCATGAACTAGATTACAGAACTGTTCAGAAACATATCCATGAGAAGTACGGAGATAAACATTAGTCTGCATCATCATCTTTAGATAAACATTAGTCTGCATCATCATCTTTTCTGGTTCCCCGTCATCTAGCACGAGATCGAGCCGAAACCTCCCGTGCCAGGTCCACAACACCTTGTTACCCAAAAGTGGTATTGTTGGGACACCACACTCGTAGAAATCAATATATCTTCTGCTCCCGTTGAGAAAAAACAGCACAAATCTACTGTTGAGAAGCTTTCTGCATATTTCCCTGCTGATATCTTCTATCACCCCTCTGGACCCTTGCTCTATCCCATTGAAATCGTCGTCCTCGTCACACCGATCGAAGATAGCCATCACAGACAGCGGAAGCTCCAGCTCCTCTGCTACTGCCTTTTGCAGGGCCCTCATGCTTTTCCACACAAAGCAATCCACATGAATAACCTTGTCAAACTTTGATTTTGATGATTTCAGACGTTGGGCAACCACCTTTAGTGCCGCTGAAGCCCCTAATCGCCGCCATCCATGGAAGTAGATCACATTTCCTTTGCTTGTGTCCTCCAAAACACTAATTATCTCTTCTACCGCAGCATCGATGTTTTGTGCCTGGATCCTGATGTCCTGCAATGTTCAAAAACAATAGCAGAAAATGAGGTTTGTCGCTTTTAGTTTCTTTTTATTTAACTCTTCAATTTCAAACCATAAGGCGCATCATAACTAAAAGTTTTCCTTACGATTATTACGACTTACTAACACGAATAAATAGGTAAGTAAAGATCAAGTGTGTGTGTGTGTGTGTGTGTGTGTGTGTGTGTGTGTGTGTGTGTGTGTGTGTGTGTGTGTGTGTGTATAGAAACATGGTCACTGGCCAAGTGTGCAAGTAATTAAGTACGAAAGATCCAACTGAATCTGCAAAAGATTTTTCAAACTTGAAATGCTAGCAGACGACAGATGTAAACAAAATCACATGGAAGAATGGCCTATTTAATTCTTGTCAGTACACCAATTAAAGATCCCAGTTGAGCTCACCAGCTAAAAAAATCAAGCAAGTGACAAATCTGCAGTATTGACCACTGAAGATTGAGGTGTGTGATGGATTACCTCCAGTCCAGGCATGGTGAATCAAATCAATCCTTTAAACGCCAGCAGCTACGTACGGTTGGAATATCTAACCCATGGGCCAATCTGCAGCAATCTCCAGATCTAATTTCCTCCCTTTCCTGACATATATAAGATCGGTGCAAGCATTTGGACAAGTTACAACCTGATGCCTTGTTAAAAGTAGACTTGCCTAAATTGGTAGAAGCAATTAATAAATCTGCAGATATGTATACCGAACGATTGGTATAGTTACCTTGAATAACTGATGTACTGGGAGGGACAAGCCTAGATACACCACACGAGCAGCAAACTAGCTGTGGTCTGTGGGTGAGGAAACTGAAAGTTGCATGCAGGCTTATGCATTCACATAGCAAGGTATGGGAAACGGCCATGCGTATGAAGACCCAGTAGCAACATTCCTTTTCTTTGCTTTGCTTTTTCTCTCTAAATAAAAGCTGCAAATTCTTCGCTTTCTACACACCACATCCATCATCAGATTCTTTGCTTGCTGGGTTTAAAGATGCACGGGGATATATAAAGGTAAAGATAAATCTGGTTGTTGTCTGCCATCCGGCCCGTTAGTCGACCAACTTTTGTATGCCACTAATATTACCTTGAGGAACACGCAGTGTGTCTTGGGCACCGACACTGCCTCTAAGCCATAATTCTAATAGTTTCTATTTTCATATAGTACTTGTAAAGCAAATGAGGTAAATAAAAGTTAGAATTAAAGCAGTTCCAGCCGGTGCAGTGACACGGGCCCACATGTCAGCTGCCGTGTGGAGGCTTCCTCATTCCTTTGCCACGTCAATGCAACCTCACGCAAGTCAGAGCCAAATGGTTTTTTTTTGGAACGAAGATGCTAAAAGCGTCCGGCTTTAAATTAATAAAGCCCACAGGCAACAGGTTCAACTGGTTACAACTTAGCGATAACAAAAGAAAACGTTCGGCATGAAACGGAACAGAAAGGTTCAACGCGACGGAAATATTACAACCGGCCAAATCATCCAGCGCTGAAGACCTAGCTAACATAAAATTCCCATAAAAGACTCCAAATGCTTCACCGGCTCGGCGTATCTTGTCTTGTCATCGTCTGGATAGTCCTGATGCGCGTCATGAACTCTGACATACGCTCAGCATCGCGCTCCTTCCCCAGTGGAATCCACATCTGCAGAAATAGATGGCATTTGAAGATCACGTCTGCAGGATGGTTAGGAAATTTTTTTCTCAATCATCATTTTATTATGCGTCGTCCAAATAGCCCAGAGCAGCGCCCCTACGCAACGCCAAGCGATTCTACTACTCGTCCCTTTCGAGGACTTTAGAATGGTAATTAAGTCATTCCCCGAGGCTGGGTTCCAGTTCGTGTGGAAGGCTTCACGAAAAGCACTCCACGCGAACTTGGCCAGGTGACATCTAAAAAAGACGTGGTTTGCATCTTCACCTAAGCCGCATACCGTGCAGGTACCATCAGCCGGACCGTGACGTTTGGCCACGTTATCCGAAGTGGGCAGCCTATTCCTAAACATTTGCCACATGAAGATTTTAATCTTCAGGGGCAGGCCTGCCTTCCACAGCCCCTTAGCTATATCAAGCGTTGACCCTTCAGTTAGCTTGTTATATAGGGACTTCACCGTGAATTTCCTCGAAGCTATAAGCTCCACTCAACCGAGTCAACCCCCGTCCCTAGGCGGTTGGCACCTATTTGCTGAACCAGCCCGGCCCAAGACTCACGCTCTTCGTTTGTTAGGGCCCGCAAAAAGTGGATCACCGGGGGTCAGAACGGACTGCCTCCCCTACTAAGACGTTGGTGTTAGTGGCGATCTGAAATAAGTTGGGGTGACTTTGCCAAAGGGGAGAGGCTCCCAGCCAGCGATCAAGCCAAAACCGAGTTGATTGGCCATTGTTAATCTGGAATTTGGCCCGAATATCAAAAGCGGGCCGCACCGCTTGGATCCCTTTCCAAAACACGGAGCCGTTGGACGAGGCTGTGAAGGGATTCCCATTCGGGAAATACTTGGCTTTTAATAGCTGAGCCCAGAGACCCGACTCATTTTGGGCCAGCCACCACCACCATTTGGAAAGGAGGGCGACATTCATCAATTTGGAATTAAGGATTCCCAATCCTCCAAACTTTTTTGGCCTACAGACCGCCGCCCACTTTACTAGGTGGTATTTCCGTTTTATGCCAGTTCCTTTCCAAAAGAATCGGGACCTCGGTGTGTCTAGCTTGGCGTGCACGCCATCGGCTAGTAAGAACATCCCCATAGTGAAGAGGGGAAGGGAAGAGAAGCTCGAGTTAGTTAGAATGAGCCTTGCAGCAGAGGACATGAAACGCCCTCGCCACGGGCTTACCCTGTTGGCCACTTTCCCATACAAAGCTTGCGGTGAGAGATAGGTAGCCCAAGGTACTTAATTGGAAAGCTCCCAAGCTTACAATTAAGTAGATTTGCGACATGCAGGCTTTGTTGGTCGTCCATCCCCATGGTAATGACCTCGCTTTTAAGAAAGTTAATTTTGAGTCCGGAGAGGATCTCAAAGGCTAGTAGCAGTAGCTTAATTGAAGCGATACTATGGTCATTTGGCTTGAACAAAAGCAAGGTATCGTCTGTGTATTGGAGATGTGTCACACCACCCGGGATGAGGTGTGAGACAAGCCCCATGATGTGTCCGGCCTCCCTGGCCTTGGACAACATGGCTGCCATAGCATCAGCCACAAAGTTAAAGACAAGAGGGGAGATGGGATCGCCCTGTCTAAGCCCTTTCCTATTACGGAAAAACTTCCCCATTTCGCCATTGACAATAACCGAGGTGTTGCCACTCGAGATCAGGTGCATGATCCCGTGGAAGAACCCTGCCTCAAAACCCTTTTTGAGGAGGACCTCTTGCACAAACTCCCAGTTTACACGGTCGTATGCTTTTTCGAAATCTACCTTGAGGATGACTCCCTGACCACGCGTACGTTTTAACTCATGAATTATCTCCGTGAGAGCAATAGGCCCTTCAAGAATGTTTCTGCCTTTAAGGAAAGCGGTTTGACTCTTATTAATAACTCGTTGAGCGACCGGCGTTAACCTAGAAGCGTAGGCTTTGGCACAAATCTTGAAAGGGACGTTAATGAGCGTGATCGGGCGGAACAACATAATAGAGTCCGCCCCTTTGACCTTGGGAATCAAGCAGATCGCCCCATAATTGAGGCGCGCCAGGTCAACCGTACCGAGGGCAAAGCCGTTGACAATGGCTTGGAAAAGGTCCCTAAGGAGCGGCCAGAACCTTTTGAAGAACTCGACCGGCCAGCCATCCAGGCCTGGAGCCGTGTCGTTCTTCATTCCAGCCAGCGCTAGATCAATCTCTTGGGGCGAAAAGGACACCATCAGGGCGTCATTTTCCTGTTGAGAGACACGCTCATCCGGTCCCCATAAGTCTTCCCTTAGACTTAAGCTCTTCGCTTTGGTTGTTCCCAACAGCGCAACGAAGAAGTCGAAGATGTGCTCAACGATTTCATTTTGGGTGACCAGAGTCTGATTCTCCGACTGGAGCCGAAGGATTGTGATCTTTCGTTTACGGCCGTTAGCAAACGCGTGGAAGTAACCCGTGTTGGCGTCGCCTTTCACGACCCACTTGACGCCGCCCCTACGGCGCCAGTACTCCTCCTCCGCCCTGAGGATAGCCAAGACCTGATTTTCCAGGGAGTAGCGGAGCTCCCATTCGTCTCCAAAGAAAGTTCTAACATCAGCCTGCGCATCGAGGCGCGTGATTTCCTCCACGATGTGCTCCCTTTCCCTTTTAGACTCGCTGAAATGATTGGCCCCCCAACCCCTGAGGAAAGCCCGCAAGGCCGCAGCCGCAGAGGACCAGAACTCTACTTGTCCTCGTTGACGCCCCAGCTGGGTACCGATCAAGGTCCAGCAGTTCGATACAAGTTGGCAGAAACCCTCGTGTTCGAACCAAGCTGTCTCAAAGAAGAATCTACGGCTGCGGCAAACACAGCAGGATCAGAGGAACATGATCTGATCCGATGCGCGTCTTGGCTACTAAGGTACAAAGGGGGAACAACACCTCCCAATCACTTGTACAAAAAACACGGTCGAGAACACAGCGGACTGGCTCCCGCTGTTTGTTAGTCCAAGTGAATCTCGCACCAGTACGCGCAATCTCTCTAAGAGCAGCGGCCGTGATGGCATTGTTGAACAGGGACACCCTAGCCCAGTCTATGTTGCCATTGTTCTTGTCCGCCCCCGAGCGGATCAAGTTAAAGTCCCCTCCCACCACGACTGGCAGGTTGGACGTGTTGGAAATATGCCCTAGAGGCAATAATAAATTAGTTATTATTATTATATTTCCTTGTTCATGATAATCGTTTATTATCCAAGCTATAATTGTATTGATAGGAAACTCAGATACATGTGTGGATACATAGACAACACCATGTCCCTAGTAAGCCTCTAGTTGACTAGCTCGTTGTTCAATAGATGGTTACGGTTTCCTGACCATGGACATTGGATGTCACTGATAACGGGATCACATCATTAGGAGAATGATGTGATGGACAAGACCCAATCCTAAGCCTAGCACAAAGATCGTGTAGTTTGTATGCTAAAGCTTTTCTAATGTCAAGTATCTTTTCCTTAGACCATGAGATTGTGCAACTCCCGGATACCGTAGGAATGCTTCGGGTGTGCCAAATATCACAACGTAACTGGGTGGCTATAAAGGTACACTACGGGTATCTCCGAAAGTGTCTGTTGGGTTGGCACGAATCGAGACTGGGATTTGTCACTCCGTGTGACGGAGAGGTATCTCTGGGCCCACTCGGTAGGACATCATCATAATGTGCACAATGTGATCAAGGAGTTGATCGCGGGATGATGTGTTACGGAACGAGTAAAGAGACTTGCCGGTAACGAGATTAAACAAGGTATCGGGATACCGATGATCGAATCTCGGGCAAGTATAATACCGCTAGACAAAGGGAATTGTATACGGGATTGATTAAATCCTTGACATCGTGGTTCATCCGATGAGATCATCGTGGAGCATGTGGGATCCAACATGGGTATCCAGATCCCGCTGTTGGTTATTGGCCGGAGAGTTGTCTCGGTCATGTCTACGTGTCTCCCGAACCCGTAGGGTCTACACATTTAAGGTTCGATGACACTAGGGTTATAGGGAATAGATGTACGTGGATACCGAATGTTGTTCGGAGTCCCGGATGAGATCCCGGACGTCACGAGGAGTTCCGGAATGGTCCGGAGGTAAAGATTTATATATGGGAAGTCATCATACGGTCACCGGAATAATTCGGGGGTTTACCGGTATTGTACCGGGACCACCGAAGGGGTTCCGGGGGTCCACTGGGAGGGTCCACCTGCCCCGGGGGCCCTAATGGGCTGTTTGTGGAGAGGGACCAGCCCCTTAGTGGGCTGGGCGCCTCCCCCCTTAGGGCCCATGCGCCTAGGGTTTGGGGGAACCCTAAAGGGGGGGCGCCCCCTTGCCTTGGGGGGCAAGGCAACCCCCCTGGCCGCCGCCCCCTCCTCAGATTGGATCTGAGGGTGCCGGGCCCCCTCTCCCTTGCCCCTATATATATGTGGGGGTTGGGAGGCCAGCCGCACCCAAGTTCTGGTGCAGCCCTCCCCCTCTCCCAAGTCCTCCTCCTCTCCCGCGGTGCTTGGCGAAGCCCTCCAGGATTGCCACGCTCCTCCTTCACCACCCCGACGTCGTGCTGCTGCTGGACGGAGTCTTCCCCAACCTCTCCTTCTCCCCTTGCTGGATCAAGGCATGGGAGACGTCACCGGGTTGCACGTGTGTTGAACGCGGAGGCGCCGTGGTTCGGCGCTTAGATCGGAATCAACCGCGATCTGAATCGCTACGAGTACGACTCCTTCATCCGCGTTCTTGCAACGCTTCCGCTTAGCGATCTACAAGGGTATGTAGATGCACTCTCCTTCCCCTCGTTGCTAGATTACTCCATAGATTGATCTTGGTGATGCGTAGAAATTTTTTAATTTCTACTACGATCCCCAACAGTGGCATCATGAGCTAGGTCTATGCGTAGTTTCTATGCACGATTAGAACACAAGTTATTGTGGGCATCGATTTTGTCAACTTACTTGTCGTTACTAGTCTTATCTTGATTCGGCGGCATCGTGGGATGAAGCGGCCCGGACCGACCTTACACGTACACTTACGTGAGATAGGTTCCACCGACTGACATGCACTAGTTGCATAAGGTGGCTAGTGGGTGTCTATCTCTCCCACTTTAGTCGGATCAAATTCGATGAAAAGGGTCCTTATGAAGGGTAAATAGTAATTGGCATATCACGTTGTGGTTTTTGCGTAGGTAAGAAACGTTCTTGCTAGAAACCCATAGCAGCCATGTAAAACATGCAAACAACAATTAGAGGACGTCTAACTTGTTTTTGCAGAGTATGCTATGCGATGTGATATGGCCAAAAGAATGTGATGAATGATATGTGATGTATGAGATTGATCATGTTCTTGTAATAGGAATCACGACTTGCATGTCGATGATTATGACAACCGGCAGGAGCCATAGGAGTTGTCTTAATTTATTGTATGACCTGCATGTCATTGAACAACACCATGTAATTACTTTACTTTATTGCTAAACCGTTAGCTATAGTAGTAGAAGTAATAAGTTGGCGAGACAACTTCATGGAGACACGATGATGGAGATCATGGTGTCATGCGGGTGACGAAGATGATCATGGCGCCCCGAAGATGGAGATCAAAGGAGCAAAATGATATTGGCCATATCATGTCACTATTTGATTGCATGTGATGTTTATCATGTTTTACATCTTATTTGCTTAGAACGACGGTAGCTTAAATAAGATGATCCCTCATTAAAGTTTCAGGAAAGTGCTCCCCCTAACTGTGCACCGTTGCGAAAGTTCGTTGTTTCGAAGAACCACGTGATGATCGGGTGTGATAGATTGTAACGTTCACATACAACGAGTGTAAGCTAGATTTACACACGCGAAACACTTAGGTTGACTTGACGAGCCTAGCATGTACAGACATGTCCTCAGAACACAAGAGACCGAAAGGTCGAGCATGAGTCGTATGGTAGATACGATCAACATGAAGATGTTCACCGATGATGACTAGTCTGTCTCACGTGATGATCGGACACGGCCTAGTTAACTCGGATCATGTAATCACTTAGATGACTAGAGGGATGTCTATCTGAGTGGGAGTTCATAAGATGAACTTAATTATCCTGAACATAGTCAAAAAGGTTTTTGCTAATTATGTCGTAAGCTCGCGCTTTAGTTCTACTATTTACATATGTTCCTAGAGAAAACATAGTTGAAAGTTGATAGTAGCAATTATGCGGACTGGGTCCGTAAACTGAGGATTGTCCTCATTGCTGCGTAGAAGGCTTATGTGCTTAATGCACCGCTCGGTGTGCTGAACCTCAAACGTCGTCTGTGGATGTTGCGAACATTTGACATACACGTTTTGATAACTATGTGATAGTTCAGTAATGTTAAACGGTTTAGAATTGAGGCACCGAAGACGATTTCGAAACGTCGCGGAACATATGAGATGTTTCGAGGGCTGAAATTGGGATTTCAGGCTCGTGCCCACGTCAAGAGGTATAAGACCTCCGACGATTTTCTTAGCCTGCAAACTAAGGGAGAAAAGCTCAATCGTTGAGCTTGTGCTCAAATTGTCAGAGTACAACAATCACTTGAATCGAGTGGGAGTTGATCTTCTAGATGAGATAGTGATGTTTCTCCAAAGTCATTGCCACCAACCTACTAGAGCTTCGTGATGAACTATAACATATCAGGGATAGATATGATGATCCTTGAAATATTCGCGATGTTTGACACCGCGAAAGTAGAAATCAAGAAGGAGCATCAATTGTTGATGGTTAGTGAAACCACTAGTTACAAGAAGGGCATGGGCAAGAAGGGATACTTCATGAAACGGCAAATCAGCTGCTGCTCTAGTGAAGAAACCCAAGGTTGAAGCCAAACCCGAGACTAAGTGCTTTCGTAATAAGGGGAACGGTCACTGGAGCAGAATTACCCTAGATACTTGGTAGATAAGAAGGCAGGCAAGGTCGATAGAAGTATATTGGATATACATTATATTAATGTGTACTCTACAAGTACTCCTAGTAGCACCATGGTAATAGATACCGGTTCGGTTGCTAAGTGTTAGTAACTCAAAGTAAAAGGCTACGGAATAAAAGGAGACTAGATAAAGGCGAGGTGACGATATGTGTTGGAAGTATTTCCAAGGTTGATGTGATCAAACGTCGCACGCTCCCTCTGCCATCGGGATCGGTGTTAAACCTAAATAATTGTTATTTGGTGTTTGCGTTGAGCATAGACATGATTGGATTATGTCAATCGCAATACGGTTATTCATTTAAGGAGAATAATGGTTACTCTGTTTATTTGAATAATACCTTCAATGATCTTGCACCTAAAATGAATGGTTTATTGAATCTCGATCGTAGTGATACACATGTTCATGCCAAAAGATATAAGATAGTAATGATAGTACCTCCGTCTTGTGGCACTGCCATGTAAGTCATATTGGAATAAAACGCATGAAGAAGCTCCATGTTGATGGGTCTTTGTTCTCACTCAATTTTGAAAATTTTGAGACATGCGAACCATGTGTGTTGGTATGTACGCATGAAGAAACTCCATGCAGATGGATCATTTGGAATCACTTGTTTCTGAATCACTTGAGACATGCAAATCATACCACATGGGCAAGATGACTGAAAGCCTCGTTTTCAGTAAAATGGAACAAGAAAGCAACTTGTTGGAAGTAATACATTTCGATGTGTGCAGTCCAATGAGTGCTGAGGCACGCAGTGGATATCGTTATGTTCTTACTTCACAGATGATTTGAGTATGTTTACTCGATGAAACACAAATCTGAATTATTGAAAGGTTCAAGTAATTTCAGAGTGAAGTTGAAGATCGTCGTGACAAGAGGATAAAATGTCTATGATATGATCATAGAGATGAGTATCTGAGTTATGAGTTTGGTATGAAATTAAGACATTGTGAAAATTATTTCACAACTAATACCGCCTGGAACACCATAGTGTGATGGTGTGTCCGAACATCATAGCTGCACCCTATTGGATATGGTGCATACCATGATGTCTCTTATCGAATTACCACTATCGTTTATAGGTTAGGCGTTAGAGACAACCGCATTCACTTCAAATAGGGCACCACGTAATTCCGTTGAGATGATAGCATACAAACTATGGTTTAGAGAAACCTAAGCTGTCATTTCTTAAAAGTTTGGGGCTGCGAAGCTTATGTGAAAAAGTTTCAGGCTGATAAGCTCGAACCCAAAGCTGATAAATTTATCTTCATAGGACACCCAAAACAGTTGGGTATACCTCCAGTCTCAGATCCGGAAGCACAAGGGCTTGTTTCTAGAAACGGGTACTTTCTCGAGGAAAAGTTTCTCTCGAAAGAATTGAGTGGGAGGATGGTGGAGACTTGATAAGGTTATTGAACCATCACTTCAACTAGTGTGTAGCAGGGCACAGGAAGTTGTTCCTGTGGCGCCTACACCAATTGAAGTAGAAGCTTATGATAGTGATCATGAAACATCGGATCAAGTCACTACCAAACCTCGTAGGTCGACAAGGATGCGTACTACTTCAGAGTGGTACGGTAATCCTGTCTTGAAGGTCATGTTCCTAGATAACAATGAACCTGCGAGCTATGGAGAAGCGATGGTGGGCCCGGATTCCGACGAATGGCTCGAGGCCATAAAATCCGAGAGAGGATCCATGTATGAAAACAAAGTATAGACTTTGGAAGAACTACTTGATGGTCGTAAGGCTGTTGGGTACAGATAGATTTTAAAAGGAAGACAGACAATGATGGTAAGTGTCACCATTAAGAAAGCTCGACTTGTCGTTAAGATGTTTTCCGACAAGTTGAAGGAGTTGACTGCGATGAGACTTTCTCACTCATAGCAATGCTAAAGAGTCTGTTGGAATTATATTAGCAGTTACTGCATGATTTATGAAATCTTGCAGATAGGATGTCAAAACATTGTTTCCTCGATGATATTCTTGAGGAAAGGTTGTATGTGATACAACCAGAAGGTTTTGTCAATCCTGGAAGATGCTAACAAGTGTGCAAAGCTCCAGCAATCCTTCTAAGGACTGGAGTAAGCATCTTGGAGTTGGAATATACGCTTTGATGAGATGATCAAAGATTTTTGGTTTATACAAAGTTTATGAGAAACTTGTATTTCCAAAGAAGTGAGTGGGAGCACTATTGTTGATCGGAAATGATGTAGAATTTCTGGATCAATATGCTTGATAGTACTTTCAAATGAATACATACCGTGACAAGATTTTGAAGGAGTTCAAAGTAGATCGGCAAAGAAGGAGTTCTTGGCAGTGTCAAAAGGTGTGAGTATTGGGTAAGACTCAAGACCTGACCACGGCAGAAGAGAGAGAAAGGACGAAGGTCGTCCCCTATGCTTCAGACATAGGCTCTATAGTATGCTGTGCTGTGTACCGCACCGGAAGTGTGCCTTGCCATGAGTCAGTCAAGGGGTACAAGGGTGATCCAGGAATAGATCACAGGACAGCGGTCAAACTTATCCTTAGTAACTAGTAGACTAAGGAATTTTCTCGATTATGGAGGTGGTAAAAGAGTTCGTCGTAAAGGGTTGCGCCGATGCAAACTTTGACACTAATCCGGATTATTCTGAGTAGTAAACCGGATTCATATAGTAGAACAGTTATTTGGAATAGCTCCAAATAGAGCGTGGTAGCTGCATCTAGGAGATGACATAGAGATATTTAAAGCACACACGGATCTGAAAGATTCAGACCATTGACTAATAACCTCTCTCACAAGCATAAGATGATCAAACCCAGAACTCATTGAGTGTTAATCACATAGTTATGTGAACTAGATTATTGATTCTAGTAAACTCTTTGGATGTTGGTCACATGGCGATGTGATCTGTGAGTGTTAATCACATGGCGATCTGAACTAGATTATTGACTCTAGTGCAAGTGGGAGACTGTTGGAAATATGCCCTAGAGGCAATAATAAATTAGTTATTATTATTATATTTCCTTGTTCATGATAATCGTTTATTATCCATGCTATAATTGTATTGATAGGAAACTCAGATACATGTGTGGATACATAGACAACACCATGTCCCTAGTAAGCCTCTAGTTGACTAGCTCGTTGTTCAATAGATGGTTACGGTTTCCTGACCATGGACATTGGATGTCGCTGATAACGGGATCACATCATTAGGAGAATGATGTGATGGACAAGACCCAATCCTAAGCCTAGCACAAAGATCGTGTAGTTCGTATGCTAAAGCTTTTCTAGTGTCAAGTATCTTTTCCTTAGACCATGAGATTGTGCAACTCCCGGATACCGTAGGAATGCTTTGGGTGTGGCAAACGTCACAACGTAACTGGGTGGCTACAAAGGTACACTACGGGTATCTCTGAAAGTGTCTGTTGGGTTGGCACGTATCGAGACTGGGATTTTTCACTTGAGAGGTATCTCTGGGCCCACTCGGTAGGACATCATCATAATGTGCACAATGTGATCAAGGAGTTGATCGCGGGATGATGTGTTACAGAACGAGTAAAGAGACTTGCCGGTAACGAGATTGAACAAGGTATCGGGATACCGACGATCGAATCTAGGGCAAGTACAATACCGCTAGCCAAAGGGAATTGTATATGGGATTGATTAAATCCTTGACATCGTGGTTCATCCGATGAGATCATCGTGGAGCATGTGGGAGCCAACATGGATATCCAGATCCCGCTGTTGGTTATTGGCCGGAGAGTTGTCTCGGTCATGTCTACGTGTCTCCCGAACCCGTAGGGTCTACACACTTAAGGTTCGATGACGCTAGGGTTATAGGGAATAGATGTACGTGGTTACCGAATGTTGTTCAGAGTCTTGGATGAGATCCCGGACGTCACGAGGAGTTCCGGAATGGTCCGGAGGTAAAGATTTATATATGGGAAGTCATCATACGGTCACCGGAATAATTCGGGGGTTTACCGGTATTGTACCGGGACCACCGAAGGGGTTCCGGGGGTCCACCGGGAGGGTCCACCTGCCCCGGAGGGCCCTATGGGCTGTTTGTGGAGAGGGACCAGCCCCTTAGTGGGCTGGTCGCCTTCCCCCTTAGGGCCCATGCGCCTAGGGTTTGGGGGAACCCTAAAGGGGGGCGCCCCCTTGCCTTGGGGGGCAAGGCAACCCCCTTGACCGCCGCCCCCTCCTCAGATTGGATCTTAGGGGGCCGGCCCCCCTCTCCCTTGCCCCTATATATATGTGGGGGTTGGGAGGGCAGCCGCACTCAAGTTCTGGCGCAGCCCTCTCCCTCTCCCAAGTCCTCCTCCTCTCCCGCGGTGCTTGGCGAAGCCCGGCAGGATTGCCACGCTCCTCCTTCACCACCACGCTGTCGTGTTGCTGCTGGACGGAGTCTTCCCCAACCTCTCCTTCTCCCCTTGCTGGATCAAGGCGTGGGATACGTCACCGGGCTGCACGTGTGTTGAACATGGAGGCGCCATGGTTCGGCGCTTTGATCGGAATCAACCGCGATCTGAATCGCTACGAGTACGACTCCTTCATCCGCGTTCTTGCAACGCTTCCGCTTAGCGATCTACAAGGGTATGTAGATGCACTCTCCTTCCCCTCGTTGCTAGATTACTCCATAGATTGATCTTGGTGATGCGTAGAAAATTTTTAATTTATGCTACGATCCCCAACAGCACGCTTGTTTGGCCCCAACCAAAGCTGTGATTTCTCCCAAGAAATCAGCAGACCTCGCGTGATCAGTCGGCCCGTACACACTTACAATCACCCAAGAGGCATGGGACACCCGGTGACGAACGATGATAGAAATAAAAAACATACCAGACTCCCACAGAATAACATCACATACGTCTTTATTACAACCCAACAATTGGCCACCGGAGAGACTCACGGAAGGAGGCCAGTGCCAATCAAAACGCTGGAGCAGATCGTACGTCAAAAGATCTCTAAACGTGAAATCGGCCTTAATCGTCTCTTGGAGCGCTACAAAGTCTATGCATTCTTTGGACATAACTCTCTGAGCTGCGTACGCCGCCCCCCATGGCCGCATCCGCGAATATTCCAAAAGATGTAACGCATCAAATAATCCGTTTGCGCAGGCGGACTCCACGGGAGCTAACCGCCTTGGCCACTCGCTTCCTAGCCGGCACACGGCTGGAAGAAGGCAAGTCCGAGGCCACCCCGGCCTCGTCTCCCTCGATGGGCATAGAGATAGCACCAACCCCTACTGGTACTGAGGCCTGGCCGTCCACAGGCTGATCAGCCGCACAACGGGCGGCGGCAGCCGCGAGGGCCTGAAGTTCTTCCAAGTGTCATACTGAATGTTGCTCATTCAATTAACATTTCCTCTTCTTACCAAATAACATACTGAATGTTGGCCAGTCAATGAACATTGATGAATTGCAAAGGGCAAAGCAATAACACGGCCTCTACTCTCCAGTTTTGGCAAATACTACATGTTCTTTAAATCACTCAAACACTTGTTAATTCTCAGCAGAAGAGAGAAACAGAGGAATCAACTTTGCAGTCTGCCCCTGCCACATTTCTCAAACTGAAGAAGAGAACAACTTCACCTGCCCGACCAGAGACCAGGGTCCACCGCAGCTCTCCCGCGGCGTGACACCGTGGCAATCGGCCACTGCGTTCGGCACGACCATAGCAGCGCCTCACCAGGCCCGTAGCAGCTCCCGCTCCGCGTCGCCGGCGAGCTCGTCGGACAGGATCCGCGCCGCACCGGCCACGCCACCGCTCGTCCATATCGCGCGCTGCCCACTAGCTGCCTCGAGCGCGCGTCGAGGAGGTCGCCCGCCATGGGGATGATAGTGGATTTTGGAGGTCGCGGAGGAGGGCAGTGACAACAGGGCAGGCGTCAAGCTAGGCTTGAGTTTTGTGTCCGCAACACGAGCTCACGGGACACCCCACCCTTAGTCGGCGACCCGCCGATCCCGCCGGAGTTGAGGTGGTTGCCGGAGACGGCACCCTCAATTCACGGTCGGGCCTTGTGTGCAGGAAAGATTGGGGAATTGCAAAATTGCCAAAGAGGTACCCAGTTTTTTTGTTTTTACTACTCCCTACGGAGGGAGTATACCAACTATGCACTCTTTTAAGGGCATCTGCAAGGCGGACTCGTAAACCTCCCGCAACCGTCCCGACCGGGCTGTCCGGACAGCGGAAACCATCCAACGCCGACACCCTACAGAGAGAGTATAGAATTATGCACTATTTTAGGGGCATCTGCAAGGCAGACTCGTAAACCTCCCGTAACCGTCCCGACCGGGCTGTCCGGATAGCGGAAACCATCCAACGCCGACACCCTACGGAGGGAGTATAGCAATTATGCACTCTTTTAGTGGCATCTGCAAGGGGGACTCATAAACCTCCCGCAACCGTCCCGACCGGGCTGTCCGGACAGCGGACAGCATCCAACGCCGACCTGTATCGGTCCGCAGAGCGGTCCGGACGCGATTTCTCGCACAAACCGGAGACAAACGTGGGGAGGTTTGCCAGAGTCCGGACCGATCACATGCCCGTTTTCTGACCGCACTGGCCCACCAAAAACCCTCCCCCTACCATGGGCGCTCTTGCTCGGTGCTAGCTGCCCGCATTCATGCCGCCGTAGAGTGCGCCGCTCAACATTAAAGACGGCTCTGGGCGGACACGACCTCTCACTGCCTTCGTCATTGAAGTGGCGCGCTAACCGAGGGCACCGTCCGCCACATGTCTCCGGTGTCCGCGCCTGTTCAATGCCAGAGATGCGTGGCTGGATGAGACGGATATCTATCATGCCCTTTCAATGTCGTTGTTCGTCAGTCAGCCGCCATTAAGCAGGCTCGCCGGGCGAGAAACCCACTCCGGCGCCACGCATTGGTGCACCCGGGCGCCCGGCCTCACCGTAATCTGCTATATAAAGGCGGCCACACCCGGCTAACTCGACACCACAACACCAGCCCCTCCACATCTTCCTCCCTTGCACTGCATCCGACATGACCTCCAGCGGGAAAGCACTGTGGGACAGTTTGTCACCGGAGATAAAGCACATGGTCGCCGCCCTTGCTGCCGCTGTGCTAGGCAGATCGAGGTCGGCTTGCCGGCCAGCTCACCCTAGGTCTCCAATGACGAGGACGACACCACGATGGAGACGGGCTCCGATGACTCTACCCCAGCTCCAGCGTCTCCTGTGCACTGCCGGTGTCAAAACCGGTAGATCTCAGGTAGCGGGTCCCGAACTGTGCGTCTAAGGATCAAAGGTAACAGGAGGCAGGGGACACGATGTTTACCCATGTTCGGTTCCTCTTGATGGAGGTAATACCCTACTTCCTGCTTGATTGACTTTGAAGAGTATAGGGGTTACAAGAGTTGATCTAACTCGAGAGCGCAATGATTAAACCCTAGATGTCTAGCATGTATGATTATGATTGCCCTTACGGACTAAACCCTCCGGTTTATATAGACACAGGAGGGACCTAGGGTTGTACAGAGTCGGTTTACATAGAAAGAAAGATCCATGATCCGAAAGTCAAGCTTGCCATCCACGCAAATGAGAGTCCCATCCGGACACGGGGGAAGGTCTTTGATCTCGTATCTTCACAGTTCATTAGTCAGGCCCATATCACATAGCCCGGACGCCCGAGGACCCGTTAGTCCAGGACTCACTCAGTAGCCCCTGAACCGGGCTTCAATGACGATGTATCCGGCGCGTAGATTGTCTTCGGCATTGCAAGGCGGGTTCCTTCTCCGAATACTCCAAAGCAGTCTTCCGCACATAAGAGCTGTATTCGGCCCTGCTTAACACTTACAACCCTAAGTTGTAAAGGCAACAACACTTAAAATAAGTCACATCCACGGGCAAATTTTTCGGCAAGACGCTATGTTCTGGCCTTGTTATTATCCTGAACCGTTTTACAGCCCCCTATTCGTGTTTCGAGGCACGGCCATCAACACGTCTTGTCAAAGCAGAGATCGTGTCCCCTTATTACGGGATCCTCATCAATGCAGGTTTGGGTAATCCAACCGTGTCGTTCGCACGCCTCCTTGGAAATAGGTGAGGTTTAAGGCTTATGAGAGGACGCTTGATATTCACTGCCTCTATAAGAGGACAAGGACCCATCTTTTCACCTCACGCCTTCTTCTTCCTCTGCCCTTCCGTCCCCGAGCTCCAGCGCCCAAGTTCTAAGCTTTCCCTTTGCCCCAACTTCTCCAGCAATGGCCGATTCCGGCTTCCAGGGCAAGTGGATGGCCTCCTCCGCAATGGAGAAGGACATCAAAGATCTACGCCAGGCGAGGTACCTGACGGCGGAGATCGAACACAGGCTTCCTACCCCGGGGCAGGTCATCCCCACCCCGGAGCCCGGTGAGAGCCCGGTGAGAGGGTCCACCGCAGCTCTCCCGCGGCGCGACGACGTGGCCGTCGGCCGCTGCGTTCGGCACGACCATCGCAGCGCTGCGTTCAGTCCTCCCAGCGCGGCGCCTCGCCAGGCCCGGGGCAGCTCCCGCACCGGGTCGCCGACGAGCTCGTCGAGCAAGATCAGCGCCGCACCGAGCACGCCACCACTTGTCTGCATCGCGCGCTGCCCGCCGGCCGCCTCTAGCGCCCGTCGACGAGGTCGCCCACCATGTCCCTCCCTGTCGCTCAGCAGCCGCCCAAGGCCATGGGGATGCTGGTGGAATTTGGAGCTCGCGGAGGAGGGCAGTGATGATGGGGTGGTGGGAGGCATGCGTCAAGCTAGGCTTGAGTTTTGTGTCGACAATGCGAGCTCACGGGATGCCCCGCCCTGAGTAGGCTACCCGCCGTTCCCGCCGGAGTTGAGGTGGTCGCCGGAGACGGCGCGCCGAATTCACGGTCGGGTATGCGTGCCAGAAAGATTGGGGAAGTGCAAAATTGCCAAAGGGGTACCCGTTTTTTTCGTTTTTACTACTAGCCAACTATGCACCCTTTTAAATCCAAAACAAAATACTACTAGTAGTAAACAAATTCAAAATAATACTGATGGAATGACAAATTTTGATGTGTGTTACACATGTATACTCCCTCCATTCCCTTATACAAGGCCACAAACTTAGATTACAGGTACCAAGATAAAATTTACACTACAAGAAATATGTCAACTAGTGACCTTCTCTTAGTGACCCTAGCTGAATTGGTCGTAAATCCACGGCCATTTCGCTTGGAAGGGCTCAAACCCTGAATTGCCTTACACCAAATGGTCATAAAGCAGACAAGAGTGGTCCATGACCTTATTTCTACCTGATTACGACCAATATAAATGGTCATGAGGTTGTGAACAAGGATGCATTAGTACTTATTGCTATGACTAGGCGCCACCTCATCAGTTTTGCCTATGTGTCAAGTCCATGTGTTAATTTTTGCCCTAGGTTATGAAGCAACCTATATTTCTGTCACTCCCAAAATTCCCAAAAAAATCTCATAAATTCTTTGGGTCATATCTTCGTCAAATATGTAAAAATCCTTCCTTGCCTAGTTCAAAACTAATTCAACAATATACATTTTCCTATTCTGTTCACAAGAGCACTTTATGAAGGAAGTGCTATTTATATATTCTTGATTGCCCTCGAAATTATTGGGCACTCTTTCCTATCCAAATCATTGCCTCATGATAAAATTCAGCTCCATTTGCCCAGTAAATCTTTGTCGGCAAATTTCCAAAGTTTTTGTCCACCGAGAAGCATTGTGAAGGAAGTACCTTTTTTATATATCCAAATGACATGAAATTTAAAAAGTTCCTTCATATGCCAAAATTATCACCCTCCTCCAAATTGCAACTCAGTCAAATCATCTATGTGAGCCCAGGTTCAATTTCCAAAGTTTCTACCTTGAGGGAAGCTTTGTGAAGTAAGTACTAGCTAGGCTTACCAAAATGATCTGAAATTTTACCAGCGCATGACCATACCTATGTAACCTAGCTACACCAAATTTGAGCTCATTTCATTCATCCAATTTCTCTCGCTAATTTTCCCAAGTTTCTGTCCAAAGAGGAGTAGTGTGAAGGAAGTACCACTTTGGCATGTCCAAATGGTATCAATTTTCTACAGTGGTTTCCTATGCCCAAATAACCATCCTCCACCAAATTTCAGCTCAATCCATTCATTATTTTGAGTCCAGCTTCAACATTCATATTTTTGTCCAGTGTGGTACTTTGCAAAGCAAGTACCACCTAGGATCCTCCTTTTGAGCTGAAACTTTGTGAAGACAGTCTTCTTAGAAGATGATCATCCTCAGCCAAAATTCACGCCCATTGGCAATGTGCATTTCCCGTACCGCTAATCAAACACTTGGCTGTTAATTCATCTTTGAGCATAGGTCGGTCTCCTCGTGAGATTCTTCTGTTTTAGTTTTCTTCCTAGCACCTACCTAGGAAGTGCCCAACCCACTAGACATGCCTAGGCCTCCCAGAACGCATGTCAACGCCAAGGTCACGCGGTGACCACGCCACGGGCATGCGAGTTTACGCGCTTTGGAGTTGGGGCCCTCGGCCACCATCCAAACCTTGACGTATCGCCACCAAACCATGTATTTATGCTTAAATAGATACTTATGTACCTAGAAATGATTTTTGGAAAAAATAAAGAGCAAACTATGAGGCAGCTGCAGTTCAAATTTGACCCGCTTCCAACTGAATCGGCGGAAATTTGTCTTTTTCACCCGAGGTGGATCCAAACTTTTGACAGCCAACCATTTTGTCAATTGTGCATTAAATATGGCCTAGTATTTTATAAAATTGATTTGGTCCAATTTCGCAACAAATATATGGTAGGTCCTTCACAAAAAAAACTCATTTTGGGCACTCAAAAAATGGAAAATGAATTTTCCGTGCAAAGAAAATGAAAACTCCCTTAGGCAACATTGTTTGGAATTCCAAGATGCACCCTTGTGCACAATTTGAGATCATTTGAACAAATTATGCCAAGAATGTGGCCATAAGATTGATCATTTGGCTTGAAAGCCATGAATCTTCACGCATGATAGCTCATTTCTGACAACACTTTTTTAATATAATTGCCGCATTAAAAGTTTATTATTTTTCCTGAAAACTTGGTCATATATAATGACACAATGCGAAGGTTTTCCAATTTTTTGAATTTTTTATGCCCGTTTCAAAATGCGGTCAAAATGGCGGGCTTGACCGTTCCTAGCTAGTGGTTGAATCTTGGAATTTTTTTTATGTTTCTCTGATTAAATAGACACTTATGTACCTAGAAATGATTTTTGGAAAAAATAAAGAGCATACTATGAGGCACCTGCAGTTCAAATTTGACCCGCTTCCAACTGAATCGGCGGAAATTTGTCTTTTTCACCAGAGGTGGATCAAAACTTTTGACACCCAACCATTTGATAAATTGTGCATTAAACATGGCCTAGTATTTTATAAAATTGATTTGGTCCAATTTTGCAACAAATATATGGTAGGTCCTTCACAAAAAAAACTCATTTCGGGCACTCGAAAAATGGAAAATGAATTTTCCGTGCAAAGAAAATGAAAACTCCCTTAGGCAACATTGTCTGGAATTCCAAGATGCACCCTTGTGCAATATATGAGATCATTTTTTTTATTTTTCATGTGAAAAGATAGAAGAAAAACAAAAGAATGTTCAGGTAGATTCTTTTTTGAAACATAACTTGTCTTTTTGATGAGAGGTGGATCGAAAACATTTTATATGTTAAGATTTTGTCAACTGTACATAAAATGATGTCTTATAGTTTTGGAAATGGTGTGGTGCCATTTTGAAACAAATATTTGGTAGATTCTTCTCAAAAAAAGAATTTTGTCACTCTGAAAATAGAAAATAATTTTTTCCTAAAAACTCATTTCTCATAACACTTTTTAAAGATATTTGTCTTGTTCCAATTCCAAGTTTATTAGTTTTCCTAAAAAGTAGGTCAGATTTGCTGACACAATGAGAATGTTTTTATTTTGTTTGAATTTTTCATATCATAAAACTGTTTATATGATTCAACATCTTATTTTTAGTTGATTACGACCAATTTAGATGGTCATAACGTGTACTGGGTTCTGATTGGTCCATAGGCATGTCACGCGGATCGCGCCTCCAATGTCGTCGGATGCTCCCGGATCCGACGACAGCCCTCGTCCCCCTCACACTCTCATCCCTCGTGGCCCCGTCCCTGTCACCCCCCTCGTCCAAACTCCAAACCCTAGCGTCCCTCGCGCCCCACCCGTGCCTCCTTGCCCCCGCACGCCGCCACCCACACTACCTCAGATCGACCCCTCCCCCCGTCGCACCCTTCCTCCCTCGTCCCCATCTCCTCAACGCCACCGCGCC
>NC_041382.1:21417614-21419165 GCF_002162155.2 Triticum dicoccoides
CCGTCGCACCCTTACTCCCTCGTCCCCATCTCCACCGCCGCCACCGCGCCCCTCCCGATCCAACCCGCGCAGCAACCTACCTCGCCGCCCCCACCCGCTCCGCTCCGGGATCCATCCACCCAGTCATCTTCCTCCTTCTCCTCTCTGTCTCTCGATCCAACCCAAGCACTGCCGCCGACCCTTCCCAACCCCGGCCTCGTCCAGCGTCGGCGACCCCTTCTCTCCCTCCCTCCCTCCACCTCCAGCAGCGGATCCACTCGAGCAGCATCTCAGGCCACCGTCAGATCCACCCTCCTCGCGCTGGACGGAAACCCTAGCCGCCCGTCCATGGCGACCCACCGCAGCACCCAAAGGCCTCGACGACGGCGGTATGGTATGAACCCCCTCCCCCTCCCCCACTTCTTCTTCTCCTTCAAACTCCCTCTGTCTCACCCCCGTCTCTGTCTTTGCCTCTTCAGGTAGGAGCAACGGCGACCAGCGACGGCCATGGCGACCCACCGCAGCCTCGAAGACCTCGACAACGGTCGGTGCTACGGTATGAATCCCTCCTCCCCCTTCTCTTCTACTTCTCCTTTTTCTCAACGTCTCCCCCTAACCCCAATATCGTTTCGTCCCTTCCCTTCTTCTCTGTAGGTGAGGTACAGCAACCAGCGACGGGACGATGCCTAAATCCACCGGTACAGGAGAGCAGCCATGGAATGGAAGGTCCGTTCCACCCGTTCTTCCCCGCTTGATTGACTCTATTTAAGAGTTCTTCGGTTTCAAGTGGATTTTCTTCTGGGCTCCATAAGTCAAAATGGAGACCGCCACCACATGGTATGTGCTGCCGTTTTGCTTTCATGCGTGTGTGGCCATGGCCTTCTTTAGAATAGGGGTGCCACTGATCTACTAGAACTGAATTGCTCCCCTGTTTTGCTGTGGTCGTATGCTCTGTGGTCACTGATGCGTGCTGCATACCTGTAGATTAGGACCAAAATTTGAGCAGTTTCAGTCGTGCAGATTATAACTGAATCATGCCCTGCTTTCTTGTAGTTGTATGATCTTACTGCTGAATTGATTGCTGTATTGTTCAAACTGAAGTCTTCCAGTTGGCTTGCTACAATGTAGTATATCACTGTACTTCAGACTTATTGTAGTATTTAGGCCTGGGCGCTTTGGAATTTAGCTGTAGTATTTTACAGAGATAGGATTTGCCCTTTCCTTCATGTGGTAATTTTGTAAGTATGAAGAAACTGGTTAGTTTTGTCATGATATCCTTCCACTTTATTTTCTTTTTGCTTTTTAATGTTTTCCCTGTTTGCTTTTTAACATTGGATACCATGTTGGTCTGCTAGTCTAAAACAAACAGAAATTGAGTTGCATGTCCAACACAACCACAGAAAGAAACACTAGCAGCACTACTGCCTATGCTTGATTTCTGCAGTAAACATGTTATCTGAAATTCTGTAATGATGTTAACTGATGTGAGTTTGTGCACTTGATGTTTTATACTTGGAAGACAAATGAACTTGTTTTGGTTATATCTCTCCCTGTTAATTATGGGTGATTTCC
>NC_041382.1:21419175-21452335 GCF_002162155.2 Triticum dicoccoides
CTCCCTCTATGTCACCCCCGTCTCTGTCTTTGCCTCTTCGGGTAGGAGCAACGGCGACCAGCGACGGCCATGGCGACCCACCGCAACCTCCAAGACCTCGACAACGGTCGGTGCTACGGTATGAATCCCTCCTCCCCCTTCTCCTCTACTTCTCCTTTTCTCAACGTCTCCCCCCTAACCCCAATCTCGTTTCGTCCCTTCTCTTCTTCTCTGTAGGTGAGGTACAACAACCAGCGACGGGACGACGCCTAAATCCACTAGTACAGGAGAGCAGCCATGGAATGGAAGTTCTGTGCCACCCCTCTCATCTCTTTGTTGGCTCTGGTCTGGTTCAGGCCGATTCAGAATTTCTGTTTTTTAGCTTTCTCCCTTTTCTATTCAAGCATGAGCATGAGCCGATTCAGTAGCTGGACCCCTTATGGTGGCTGCGATTAGCTAGGATCTTTATGTTAATTACCCAAGCCACTGCCTTGTAATTAGGCACGGTATCTCGATGGACACAATTGCTTGGATCCTAAAATCCTTCTAGTGTCTACTCTTGTTGTTCTACATACTGTCATGTACTACTATCTATCTCCAGGCCTTAGAATTGCAATTCCAGGCTTATAATAGTCACAGAGACATCTTATGAGATTGAAGTATTCGTTCTAATTTCTGGTTTGTTGATTGTTGTAGACAACGCCGGGTAGGAGTCCTTTGCTACTGTTGCTGTCAGTGGCTTCTCTGCCATCCATAGTCGCAGCCGTGGTTGGACGCTTGGTCCTTCTGCTATCGTTGCTGGAGCTGCTACTGCTGCGTCTGGCCCTGGCCTGCTATCCCTTATGCATTGGTGGTGGTGCTGCTTAAGTGGATTTCTCAACGGATGTGCTTGTGGCTGGGTATCGACGTATCTTTCTCAATCGCCGGTGTTTTTTTCTTGTGGGATCGACCTGGTGTCCCTTTGCTGGCCTCCTGATTCGTTCTGGCTAGTGCTAGTTTGTTGCTGGTTGTGCTAGTATGAAGCTTCCGGCTGAGTTGAAGCAAGTCAAAGTGTAGTACTATTTCTAAGTAGGAAAAACCAATTAAGCTAGTTGCATTAGTACAAGGCGTGGGTGAGGCTTCCTTTGCTTCGGCCAATAGCACACCGAATAGTAACATCACATGTTGGCCCAGTCATATGAGAATGCAATTAGGAGAAAGTTATATCAGCAAGTTACTGTACGTGTTAGAGAAATCAGTGTTGACTTATTTGTTGTTATTTTTTTTCTTTCTAATTTTTGCATGAGAGCAAACTGGTGTAGCTAGCTGGACTATGCAGCCATGCATCAGGAAGTAGCATATTCAGTTTTGCTAATAGAAAAAAATGTATTAAAAACTTTAAATTTGTCTGTTAGAGATAGCAGTACTGATTGTACCCATTAAACAAGCATCAATTCTTCCTGGAATGTTTGTCTATCAACTAGTATGATGGCATATTAACATCTTTCTCAGGGTGCTAGAGTCACGTACTCTTGGGTTCCATGTTAAAACAAACTAATGGCTATATATCTTAGTAATACTAAACCAAGCTATATGGCTTATCTTTCGAGTTTTCCAATGCCATCTAATCACTTTGGCAATGTTCTTTTATGAGTAAAGCATTATTAACGCCTAAAATATTACCAAGCAGGCTTTGTTGTCTTTAGGATGATGAGATTTGTCTGGAATCTGCAGATTTACTAAACTGAGGCATTGGGCATTGGAATTTAGGCATTTATGTATAATTTTAGTTTTGGATGTGTCCAACGCAAACATTACTGTGAACTGTCAAGTTGATTCTAAAATGTCTCATTAATTTCATTATTTTGTTATTTATTGTTAAATATGCTGTTAGATTTACTTCTATTTTGTTCCTAAACATTTTGTTATGTAACGTGCAGATGCTGGGCTTTCATGTTTCTTCGTGAGCATCAGGACAAAGAAGTCGGAGGAAGAATAGTTCTAGCTCATTGGAGCTAGTTCTGAGAGTAATGAAGCCCTTTATGCTGCTCCTATTTGTATGTGTGTTATATGATGTAGCAGAATCTGGCTCATGTGATTGTACACTTGTGGAGCTTGTTATCTGATTGTAAACTTGATGCTGATCACATTTGTATGTGTGTTATATGATGTAGCACTTTTATGGTTGATAATATTTGAAGTATTTCATGTGTTTTGTGTGCCAATTTAAATAGTAGGTATTTATTTGTGTTAAATTAAAAAAATTGAAGAATATTGCCCTGACGGCTAGGACCTAGTACTAGAACCTGACAATGGGGACCCACCTGACTAGTGAACCCACTTTATAAAAAATGAAAAAATGAAACTGTTGAGACAAAAAGGCAACGGCCCAACAATAAAAAGGCTGCAATATTGGGCTTGGCCCATGAACCCAACCAAAAATTGACAGACAGAAAAAGAAACACAAATAGGCTGAATTGTTGGGCTCGGCCCATGTAACACTGAATCGGATCGGGCTGATTCTTGTGCCACATCAGCTTGCCACGCTGGATGCCTACGTGGTCTGGGGAGGTTGCTTGTGACCAAAAATTTGGTCGTGCAACCAACGACCTCTCACATATCGCAAAGAAGGTCACTAATTTCAGTTTACGACCGCCAGCTTTTGACCTTCTGTTTTTGGTCACAAAAAGGTCGCAAATGAAAAACTATGACCTTTCAGCGACCAATAGTGATGGTCACAAGTTGACATATTTTGTTGGGGAACGTTGCAGAAAATAAAAAAATTCCTACGGTTTCACCAAGATCTATCTATGAGTTCATCTAGCAACGAGTGATAGGAGTGCATCTACATACCTTTGTATATCGCGAGCGGAAGCGTTCAAGAGAACGGGGTTGAGGGAGTCGTACTCGTCGTGATCCAAATCACCGATGACCGAGTGCCGAACGGACGGCACCTCCGCGTTCAACACACGTACGGTTGGGGAAGACGTCTCCCCCTTCTTGATCCAGCAAGGGGGAAGGAGAGGTTGATGGAGATCCAGCAGCACAACGGCGTGGTGGTGGATGCAGCAGGAATCTCAGCAGGGCTTCGCCGAGCTCTACGGAGGAGGAGAGGTGTAGCAAGGGGGAAGGGAGGCGCAAAGTGCAAGTGTGCGGCTGCCCTCCCTCCCCCCTCTATATATAGGGTCCCCAGGGGTACGCCGGCCCTAAGAGATGGGATCTCCTAGGGGGGGCGGCAGCCAAGGGGGTGCCTTGCCCCCCAAGGCAAGTGTAGGCACCCCCTCCCCTAGGGTTCCCAACCTAGGCGCAGAGGGGGGGCCCAGGGGGGCACACCAGCCCACCAGGGGCTGGTTCCCCTCCCACTTCAGCCCATGGGGCCCTCCGGGATAGGTGGCCCCACCCGGTGGACCCCCGGGACCCTTCCGGTGGTCCCGGTACAATACCGGTGACCCCCAAAACTTTCCCGATGGCCGAAACTCGACTTCCCATATATAATTCTTTACCTTCGGACCATTCCGGAACTCCTCGTGACGTCCAGGATCTCATCCGGGACTCCGAACAACTTTCGGTTTGCTGCATACTAATATCTCTACAACCCTAGCGTCACTGAACCTTAAGTGTGTAGACCCTACGGGTTCGGGAGACACGTAGACATGACCGAGACGGCTCTCCGGCCAATAACCAACAGCGGGATCTGGATAACCATGTTGGCTCCCACATGCTCCTCGATGATCACATCGGATGAACCACGATGTCGAGGATTCAAGCAACCCCGTATACAATTCCCTTTGTCAATCTGTACGTTACTTGCCAGAGATTCGATCGTCGGTATCCCAATACCTCGTTCAATCTCGTTACCGGCAAGTCACTTTACTCGTACCGTAATGCATGATCCCGTGAACAAACACTTGGTCACTTTGAGCTCATTATGATGATGCATTACCGAGTGGGCCCAGAGATACCTCTCCGTCATACGGAGTGACAAATCCCAGTCTCGATCCGTGTCAACCCAACAGACACTTTCGGAGATACCCGTAGTATACCTTTATAGTCACCCAGTTACGTTGTGACGTTTGATACACCCAAAGCACTCCTACGGTATCCGGGAGTTACACGATCTCATGGTCTAAGGAAAAGATACTTGACATTGGAAAATCTCTAGCAAACGAACTACACGATCTTGTGCTATGCTTAGGATTGGGTCTTGTCCATCACATCATTCTCCTAATGATGTGATCTCGTTATCAATGACATCCAATGTCCATAGTCAGGAAACCATGACTATCTGTTGATCAACGAGCTAGTCAACTAGAGGCTCACTAGGGACATGTTGTGGTCTATGTATTCACACGTGTATTACGATTTCCGGATAATACAATTATAGCATGAATAAAAGACAATTATCATGAACAAGGAAATATAATAATAATCCTTTTATTATTGCCTCTAGGGCATATTTCCAACATATTTCTTGTAGTGTTAATGGCTTCTTTACAAGTCAACTTTTCTTCTTGTTAATAACTGGGATCATTAATACGCCCGCACGCATGCAAGGAAGGATTGAGAAGGAAGTATCACAATGTCATTATGACTACATGCATGCAAGTACTAAACCAGTTGCTAGTACGAGAAAACATAATTAATTTTTGCCTCCATTACTGTTAGTGGCCTTGTATAGATGCAAAATGTATATTTCATAGTGACCTTGTATAAGGGAATGGAGGGAGTACATATATTTTGTGATAAAATGACATTCATGGAGATCTCGACCAAAAAAACAAATTAATGCTTCAAAATGCTTCAAAAAGTCTTTTTGGAGCATATTTTTTCCTGAAGCCTCCACGAATGTCATTTCACCGCAAAAATTTGCGTGCATGTCAAACACACATTGATGTTTGTTGCTGAAATAATTCTGATTTTTAACATTTCTTATTTTTTGAATTTTACTATAGCAAAGACTGCATATGAGCTTGAGCTCACAAATTCCATGTCCGTGTAAGCCAACTACTCCATCTGTCTCAAAATCTGTGCAAGCCAATTATTTCCTTCGATGCTTTGCTATCTGAATTGCCATTGCTAACTCTGAAGAAAGGTCTGCCTCGTGCTTCTTCACTTATTCAATGCTTTCTCTGGCATCCTACAACTCCCTTACATCCCTATGTTGGCTATTCACCCTTCTTTACCAAGTGACCGGAATCCCCTATCCCTAGCTATCCAGATGCCTCCTCTCTTAAACCAAGGCATATTCTAATGGCTTTTCCGTGGGAGTTTTAGAAGGCGATTAGGTTAAAGATAAAGTGGTAGAGTAGTGAGAAGTGCGCCCGAAGTGTACTTCGAGTGAAGGGGAAGCTAGCATGAAAGGTGATAACAGCCTCAAAATAAGTATTGTTGATTTAGTACAAACTTAGTCAACTAATAAGTTTTGTCAAAAACGTTATCGAAGTATAATGACCGGGCCTCTCCCGCAGATCGGTCTTTTCATTGCATTGGCTAGAGCATGCACTTCTACATGGTGTCAGAGCCAAGATGTCTTAAATTCAAGCCCGGGCTGCGCAATTAAATTACAACCCATTTTTGGTCCACGTTTAGACCTGAGGGAGACACACGTGAGAGGGAGTGTTGATGTATAAATGTATTGCCTAGTCTCTTATCGGTCTGATGGGTGAATTTGTTAGGTGCATAAACTTACAACCAAGAGGTTCGGGTTTTAATACCCAATAGATGCAACAAATAATTGCGGTCTGGCCCGCTTCCGCTGCCCACATCATATAGCTCCAAATGAGCATAGACGTGATGGGGGTGTTGGACTATAATGTCCGGCCCTCTCCCACAGACCGGTATTTTTGTTACATTGGCTAGAGTATGCACTTCTACAAACGTACATATGTTGATGATGATTGTGATTATTAATTATTCCCTCCATTTCATAATATAATAGGTTTTTTAGTACCAAGAATGAATGATAATGTCGTAATAAATTCCCTGCAAAGAATTTACTCCTTCGTTTCATAATATAAAACATTTTTTGGTACTTTACAAGTGTAAAAAAGCGTCATACATTATAGTACGGCGGAAGTACTACTCATTGTGCATTGATTCATGGTGAAAAGTACTCCCTCCGTCACAGTTTACATGGCGCGTTTGAAAAATCTATGAAACCAAGGTGATTAGTTATTGGCTGAGGTAATATCCCCAGAAGTCACAGACTTGCGTCTAATGTTCAGTTTGGTGCTAGAAATTTAGAAATACGAAATAGCAGTCAATTAAGTTGACTCAAGCGTGCACATACAGTCACAAAATGGGTATGCAGACGAATCCATATGTATGGCCCTACCTGTCAGTGAGTGGGGCTCTAGGCAGATGCATTCTTTGCACAAAACACCCTTGTACTTTATATTCCTGGAAAAACCCGACTATAGCGACACATTTTTGCACCGAACCGCTTTCAATTTTTTTTTCCAAAAAAGCATACACCACTGTACTGCAAAAATAAAGACGAAAAATGGGGGCGCCCAGACTCAAACAAACAAACCCAACTTTACAACAGTAGTCACTCTAGCCACTCCCCCCATCACATTCACTTGTCTGGTACAGATAACAATGACAATATGTAGTAAACGAGAATGCATATGGAGCTTAAATTGGCTGCAGATACTGCGGCCCATTTTGCACGAGCAATTTTTTAGCCATAGGGCGCCATGTTGGCTAGTTTTTTTACCAGAGATTATTTGTATTCCTGAGAACATTGTTATAATCCAATAAAGCCCTTGGTTCCTCACAAAAAAAACATAACTAAAAAATTATACATTCATGGCTTATATTTAAATTATACAAAATGAAGTATAAAAACACTTACCAAATATATTTTATATTCACTTTTGTATAAGTTTTACTCATGACTTATATTAAAAATTTATATCATTTAAATGTTAGACACAATTGAATATTGATATGAAAATATTAAAATTTAAATTATGCATATTTTTATCTATAAAATTTTTTTATTCATAAATATTATTTTAGCTATATAAATATTTTTAAATAATAAAGGGAGAATTTTAAAAGTAGGTTATTTAGTTTGTATGTACAATATTTATAACAGATGATTATCTGAAGGTTGTTTTTATTACTGATATTATAATTACATATTATATACAAATTTCGAAAAAAACTAACAGGTGCAAAATGGGCTGCAATGGCCATAGCCCATTCCAGCTCGACGGGTGCCTTTACTCTACTCCCTCCATTCCTAAATGCAAGTCCTTTTAGGTATTCCAACATGGACTACATACAAAACAAAATGAGTGAATTTACAATGTGAAATATGATTATATACATTCGTATGTAGCACTTATTGAAACTTATAAAAATACTTGTATTTAGGAATGGAGGGAATAATACATTTTTCTTTGTCATCCATATGGAAAATGTAAGTGTGCACGTCGTACTTGTTAGCGCGGCTTGTTTCCTAGGCTCTGGTCATCGGTTCGACACCTGGCTTCTACTATTTTTTGTGTTACTTTTTATTCTGAAGTAACATTGTGAGCCACCGTTCAATACACATAGATTTGTTATCTTATTTAGAGATGTGAACGTGATTTGTGGAGTGGCTATGCTAGCTCGTGTATTTAACGTTGATCGTTGGTTCGACACCTGGTGGCTGCATTTGGATTTAATTTTTGCAGTACAATGCTTCGTTTTTCTGAGAATACAAAAGTTGCGAGGGGATTTTGTGGAAAAAATCATTGCAATTGTTTCCTTTTTCCCCAAATAAATAGAAGGGTGTTTTATGTAAAAATGCATGATCTGGGTGCCTTCACTCAATGACAGGTGGGCCATTAACATGGCTATGCATGCATATGTATTTTGTGACCGTATGTGCACACTTCAGTCAAGTTAAGTGACTGCAATTCCGTATTTTTAAAGTTCTAGCACCAAACTAAATATCGAGCGCAAGTTCTATGACCTTGGGTGATATTACCTCTTATTGGCTATACCATGTACTGAAAAATAGCGTCGGTTGTTAATTAGGACGCCTAATTAGTGGAGAAATTAATAATGAAAAGTTGGTAGGCACAGACCCGCGTTGGTTTTGTCCGTTCACACCGTCTCAACCATCGTTTGCAGCTTGGCACATTGATTGATTAACGCTGGCAACTTGATCTCATGCATGCACCTACATAGGTCATCGAGTGACGTCACTCATTGTGCCAACATCCAGTACTGTAAATCGTGCATATGGGTCTGTCCATTACGCTAACCGTTGGGAACCTAATCCCACCGATGGTTCACAAATTAAGCGGTCTCAAAAGTTTACCGCTGGGTTCATGACTAAAACCTTTGTGGAATGATGCAAGAATTTCTGCTGGATCAATTTATGAACCGACATGGATATTTTTCTAGTCGGCTAGAGTTTTTTGACTGAAACTTTCTCGGTCGATATTTTATATCGGCCATGCCCTTTTTGTATGGCTCCAATGGAGCATTTACTAGTCGGTTTTGCGCTAACTGATTATGGTGGCTGGTCTAGAAAAGTCATTTCTACCGTGGTAATTAATGTAGCCAAAAAGCGATAGTGAGATGCAGAACACAAGAGTTAGGCCTAGAAATTGCAGCAAAATAGGAGCATTTAGCAGATTAGCGAAAAAGAGGTCCCTAGCTAGTATCATGAAAGGAACCTCTGAAAGAAGGAAGTGGAGTACGAAATTTCCTATGAATAATTGACATGCAGCTACCAATTGCATATGGGCAGTACGTAGGTACTCCATGGACCATGGTATTGCATTGACTTGACTAACTCTTCCTACTAAATCATGTCTATAAATATCGTCCGACATCTTTGTTCATGGAGGAGAAAACAAGAAAGCAGGCATAGCCTTCCTTGCAGAGATCTACTACACAGAGATATCTCCCAACCCCCAGCTAGCTACGGGTCAAGCCCTTCGAAAACAAGCGATGTCAAGACGTGGGGTGAAGGTTGGTCTGTTTGGTGGGTCAAACGGTGAGTTCTACGACATCACCGGAGAGACGACGTTTGCGCCGTCAAGACTTAGGAGCCTGGAGGTTCGGAGCACGCCGCGTCACGACGGGATCATCGACGCCATAGCCTTTATCTTCGTCAAATGTTTGATTTTCATCCATGCCATAGTTGTTTAATGTTATGGTGTGATGTTTGTTGTATTGGTCAAGCTTGTAATACAAGTTTTGGAAACTAAGTAGTTTCCGGACAACATAAAATCCTGCCATTGCATATGCAGCTTGCATCACACCGTCTAGCATGCATGGGGATCCGGCCACGCGCTTAGAAGTTGGGTCACCAATGTATACATTCTCCTTCTCCTCCGCAACTTCATCTTCATGTATATGAGACTCGGAGGTGTGTAACCAAGTGAGCTACGATCTCAGGCTCAACACAAAATACCTGCTTTCAACTATTCCTTAGTATGTATTGTATAAATTCTACAAGCTGTGATCAATAGCTAACAAAATAGAAAATTGCATGTTTCTACCGATAAGGGGCCTTCGTTACGCAATGGATTTGCATATATGCTACATAAGGGACCTTAATTAAGCAACGGATTAGCATTTGTCAGAAACACAAATCATCATCGATATTTATATGAATTTTGGAGTAAAGTTAGTTTAATATTACTACCGTCCTACTGTCCAGAGCAGGGAAAGAATAACCTTTTATTTCCGGGCAACTGTGTCAGGATTTTCCTGCCATTGCGGCCAAAAGCCGAAGGAGTTTCCCTCAGGTTCGGTCGGTAATACGTCCCCCAACGGATACCCCTTCATGAGGTTAGACTAGCCATAATGGGTAGTAACATAGAGTAGTAACATCGACATGTTACTACCTCTATAGTGGGAAGTAACATATGTGTGGTAACATGCAACCCTTCATTTATTAGGCTATAGACGCATCTTGCCTCTATATGTGTGATGTTAGTACTACTACTAATAACTAGCTATGTTATCATTTTCCTCTCTTTCTTCATTTATTGCTTGCCACGTCATCTATTTTATCTAGATATGTGTGATGTTACTACCTATGTTACTCCCATTATGGGTAGTCTTATAGAGTCCCTCATAACTTCGTCAAGGTGTGTTTCCCGAGGTTGGGAGACTACTTCTAGGGACCCCTTGATTGTAATCATGCCTCATGGTCCCCATGTCCCCATGCATAAGCGGTCATGAAAAAGTGTTGCTCTCAGGGAGAGCAGTGTCGCATATATAAAGGAGATTTTTTTCCCGCACACATGCTATGGTGTCCCAACGAATACCTCGTGCAATGGTTAGTCCATAGGGTGGAGTTCACTTCCTGTACATGGAGTGTCTCTAGGTTGCTAGCGAAAGAACATTGAAAGAAAGGTCATCCTGAAGAAGGCTTATAAGGGGATTTGATCGGTAGAGGCTTCCGAAATGACTTGACTCTGAAGCGTCAACCACATAACGAATGGATAACCGGAGGGTTGAACAAAGTCTTACAGAAGGTCCCTCGCCAATTGGGAGTGGCGGTTCCTAACCACCGAGAGGGCCCTCAGTGGTAAAGGGGACGGCCTTATTTGGGGCACACGACAAGAGTTCACGATTTGCTTGAATCAAATCTCACGACAATCCTAATGTGTGATGAAACGATTCCTTGGCAATGATCTGATCAATGACACATTGTGGGTAGATCGGTGTGGTCCTTCAATGAGGGGATCTGGCATGTAGGCTTATCCTCTGTCGGGATCTCTAGCCCAGTGGCAACCAAATAGGTTGAATCGATGAGGGTACTGTCGGTGTCAAAACTGGCGGATCTCCGGTAGGGGGTCCCGAACTTTGCGTCTAAGGCTAATGGTAACAGGAGATTGGGGACACGATGTTTTACCCAGGTTCGGGCCCTCTCGATGGAGGTAATACCCTACTTCCTGCTTGATTGATCTTGATGATATGAGTATTACAAGAGTTGATCCACCACGAGATCGTAGAGGCTAAACCCTAGAAGCTAGCCTATGGTCTGATTGTTGTTCTTGTCCTACGGACTAAACCCTCCGGTTTATATAGACACTGGAGGGGGTTAGGGTTACACAGAGTCGGTTACAGAGAAGGAGATCTACATCCGAATCGCCAAGCTTGCCTTCCACGTAAAGGAGAGTCCCATCCGGACACGGGACGAAGTCTTCAATCTTGTATCTTCATAGTCCAACAGTCCGGCCAAAGTACATAGTTCGGCTGTCCGGATACCCCCCTATCCAGGAATCCCTCAGTAGCCCCTGAACCAGGCTTCAATGACGATGAGTCCGGCGCGCAGATTGTCTTCGGCATTGCAAGGCGGGTTCCATCTCCGAATACTCCAAGATAAATTCCGAACACAAGGACCGTGTCCAGCCCTGCAAGACAAATTTCACATACCACCGTAGAGAGAACAATAATCCACGAATCCAATCCGCTGACAACTCTTCGTAGCGTGACATCACGCCACAGCCCGGCTTTTATTCGAACATTTTTTTAGAACCAGCCACCGCACACATTGTGAGGCGGTTTCTTTGGCATGTCTTGTCGAAGTAGAGATTGTGTCCCTATTATTGCGGGATCATCATCAATACGGGTATGGGTAACCCCACCACGCCTGTTGGCGTGACTCCGTGTTTTTAGGCAAGTCCCAAACGTTCACGTTGGGGACACTTGATATCCTCCCCCTTTATAGAGGGGTTAAGGCCTATCCCTTTCTTACCACGCTTGCGCTTTCCTACCGCTCGAGCTCCAACACCCGAAGCTCAAGCTTAGGCACTTCAGATCTTCAATCATGTCCGGGTCCAACCTTCAAGGTCGGTGGATGGCCTCCTCTGTCACAGAGGAGGACATTGCGAAGCTCAGGGAGGTCAGATATTTGACCGCCGATGTCAAGCACAGGCTACCCGCCCCTGAGCAGGTCATCCCCACTCCCGAACCCAACGAGAGTGTCGTATTTGTTTCTCACTTCCTCCGAGGCTTTGGCTGGACTCTTGATCCCTTCGTGAGAGGGCTCATGTTCTACTACAGGTTAGATTTTCACGATCTAGCTCTAGATTCTATCCTCCACATCTCGTCGTTTATCTTCGTGTGTGAAGCCTTCCTCCACATCACCCCACACTTCGGCCTATGGCTCAAGACCTTCAATGTGAAGCTGAAGGTGATCGAGGGGTGACACGCGGAGTGCGGAGGCGCCGCAATAAGCAGAAACACCAATGTTCCATGGCTAGAAGGTGCCTTCCCGGAGGTGTCAGATCTGTGGCAACGAAGGTGGTTCTACGTCACAGCTCCCCGAGGCACAACGTGGGCGGCTGCCCCTGCCTTCCGCTCGGATTCTCCGCCTCAACTGGCGTCGTGGACCAACGTGGGACTGGACCGGGTGTCGCGGTTCTAAGTCTGACAGTAGAATGGGGGGTAGGTATGGAGAGGCAAGATCCTAGCTATGGAGTAGTTGTATACGCAAGGGATTTACGAGTTCAGGCCCTTCTCGGAGGAAGTAACAGCCCTACGTCTCAGAGCCCGGAGGCGGTCGACTGGATTATATGCGTATGTGTTACAGGGGTGCGAACCCTTCTGCCTGTGGAGGGGGGTGGCTTATATAGAGTGCGCCAGGACCCCAGCCAGCCCACGTAGTAGAGGGTTTAAGGTGCGTTAAAGCTAGGCGTTAGTGGTAACGCCTTACATAAAGTGTCATTAAGGTCATAAAGACTATTTAACTACAGACTTTTTGGACACCAAGTGGCTCTTGGACTCTTGGTGGTCGAGTGGGTCTTCATAGTCGAGTGTCTTTGAATCTGTCGAGTGGAAGCCTACCAGGTCGACTGGAAGGCTGCTTCTCTTGTGAATGTCCTTGTGGAGGGTATCCTTGGGCAGGTCCATGACCCTACCCCAGGTATATGACTTCATCATTAGCCCCCGAATGGATCGAGGTTTGAGTGAGGAAGGAGTTGATAATCTTTCCGACCTGTTCTTTGAGTTGTGAGTGCATCTTACTCTGGATCAACGACCTTTTGGTGATGGCATCAACCTTTCTTTCAGTCGCCTTGATCCATTCTTCACGTTTGTCGAGTGAACTTTGTGAACCTGAGGATTTCCGAGCGACAGATCTGAGGAAATCCGTTATCTGACGAGTTGCTCTGCGGTTAGCGGATTTTGCGGGATCCGAATTTTGAGAAGCGCGCGAAGCGGAGAGAAACCGCGGCACTCGGATGGGATAAGACGATGACGCCTCGATCCTCGCGCCGCCTTTTTCGCCACGTATCGTGCGCGTGCCAGTTGCGGGATCGTGACAGGATTGCCTGGGCCTACCGGTCAGCCACTCGGAAGCGACCCCATATAAGGCGTTGGACCGGGCATTTTGAACAGTGCGCCCTCAGATTTCTCCTCTCTCCGCCTCCAAAACTTTCTCGCCACGCTCTCCGTCCGCCCAGCACCGCAGCTCGGTACCTTTCTCGCCGACGACCATGGTGAAGGACAAGACTGCCGCCCTGGAACGGGTGAAGAAGACGGCGGCGAAGGCCAAGGGGAGAGCGTCCAGTTGGGGCGGTTCCTCTTCGCGGTCCAAGCTGCCGCGGGGCTGGGTCCAAGGAGACTGGATCCGGTCGACCATCACCGAAAAAGACCTCACCGATCTGGCCAACGAAGGACGGATCCCCTATGGGTCGGCGAGGCTTCCGGGCACGGAGTGGCAACCGCAGCCTGAAGAGGGTGAGTGCGTCCTCCTGGCCACCCACGTAGATAGGGGGTTTTCTCTGCCGCCAAATCCTTTTTTCCGGGGGTTTCTGAACTTTTTTGGAGCGCAACTCCACCATTTAACTCCAAACTCCATTGCGTATCTTGCTGCTTTCGTTTCGCTCTGTGAGAATTTCTTGGGTTGTCGACCGCATTGGGGTCTTTTCAAGCACATATTCACCTGTCGCTCCCAGACGGTGAAGAAAACGAGCCCGAATGACGAGAGGACCCAAGTAATCCAAATGTGCGGGGGACTCGGAGTCCAGATGAGGGGGAAGAGCGCCTTTCCAGCTATGACCCTCCCCGACTCGGTTAGAGGGTGGCAGTCGACCTGGTTTTACTGCCAAGACCAGCCGACGCCGGGGCAGTCGATTGGGCTCCCTCCTTTCTCCATGAGTCGAGTGAACAAGCCATCTTCCTTGAAGGTGTTGCCAGAGGAGAAGGCCCAAGTAAAGCTTCTGATGGAGCGTGTAGTCCAGGTTATTCGCGAAGGGGTGACCGGCATGGATCTCCTGGAGGTTTTTCTTCGACGGCGTATTCAGCCACTCCAATACCGAGGTCATCTGATGTGGATGTACTCCGGTACGGAGGATACCACTCGGGTCCATCCGAAGGAGCTTGATGACGCCATACTGGAGAGGTGGATGACTGCCATCACAGGAAATAAAGACAACCCTCGCGGAGCTAGGAGGATTCCACCACTCGACCATAGTTACGAACCAGACAAGGTATAACCACTTATCTCCGACTGTGATTCTGCTGCATTCATTCTGTTTTGATGCCAATTCGTCGACTGACTTTCGCCTTGCTTTGTTGTCTTCTAGGTCACCACTGAGATGTACTCGATGCCTAACGGGGCGCAGGAAGCAGAGGAAGAAGAAGAAGGAAGTGGAGGTGAGAGTCCGGAGGAATGGGAGTCCAACGGCGAAGAGGATGAGGAGGAGGATGACTCTGATGATGAGGAGGAGGAGGAAGAAGAGGAGGAAGACGTCGACCCTCCTCGCTCGGAGGGAAGGTCCAAGTTGACGCACGACCCGGCGGCCAGGCGTGGTAAAGCTGTTGTGCCCACCGGTCAGTCGACGAAGCGACCTAGGACAACTTCTCCCGCGCCGACTGAGAAGCCGCCGAAGCAACCTCGAGCAACGTCGTCAAAGCCGGCGAAGGCCTTGCCAAAGATGCGAATGGTCATCCCCACCATCTCCAGGTAGCCAATCAGAACCTTGTATTTCTTTTTTCAACATGAGTGAACTTTTGGTCGACTTGATGACTGATCAGTCGACTCTTGAAATCTTTAGCGCCGCTACCTCCGAGATTTCAGCCAAGCACGATGATCAGGAAATGGAGGATGCGGCCACTTCCAATCTTGGTAAGATCTCTGAGGTTTTACTTTTAGCCGACTGGAGCTTTTTAGTCGATTGGGCTTCCATGTTTACTTCTGGATCTCTCTTGTAGTTCCACCTCACGTCATTGATCTCCCCGACGATGACGAGGAAGCGCCATTGAGGAAGAGGAGGAATAAGAAAGTGCCTGTTGGCAAGGCTGCTCAAGTCGCGGCGACTCCGGAGACGCTGATTTCCGAGGGAGGCGATCCCACTCAGACTTCTGTATCTTTTGCTGTACCGCTGACGAGTGCCCGACCCGCTTCATCGACTGCTGATCCACCGTCTCTCTTTGCTACACACCACGTCCCGGAGGACCAAGTAAGTGCTGCTAAGGAGGCCATACGCCAGGCAGGGATCATGATGGAGCGGGTGAAAGCGGCTCGGGAGGCAAGTCAGGCGGCCTATGATGCCAGTTCAGCTCTCCAGAGCAATGTCCAAGTAAGTCAGTCGTCGCTTGCTTTGTTAGGATATACTATCTGAAACTGCTTTCTTGTGGAGATTTCCATATCTGTACACCCACTGGGTGTGTGTGTCATTTGAACTTTTGTGGGGGCACGCTGAGTGCACCCACTGGGTGTAGTCCCCGAGACTATGGTCGACTGCGTGCAGTCGGCTATGGTCTTTATGTTGTGATCTTCTTCACCCGACCAGGACGGACCAAGTCGAATGGAACTGTAAAACCGGTGGGGGCACGCTGAGTGCACCCACTGGGTGTAGTCCCCGAGACTATGGTCGACTGCGCGCAGTCGACTATAGTCTAAAGAACTTCTTTTTTTTTACTGCGGCTGACCGCTGATAATTAGCCATGTTTTTAGAATCATAGCCTTTTTACCTCTTTTGGTCGACTGATTGAACCAAATTGGTAAACCAGTGGGGGCACGCTGAGTGCACCCGCTGGGTGTAGTCCCCGAGACTACTGTCGAATGTTTTTATTTGACCGTAGTCTTAGAAATGCTACTATTTTTCCTCAGTCACTCGGAAGTGATCTGTCCTTGATGTCTTTCGTTGGTTGACTCTTTGTAGAAATCTTGCGAGCTTGTGGCTCGCTATGCTGAGTTAGAGAAAAAGAAGATTCAGCTCAACCTCGATTTAAAGCTTGCTCAGGAGAATTTGGAGAAGGCACATGATGAAGCAAAAGGTATGGCTGGTGAGAATTTTTGACGACTGCCTCTGTTTTTCTGCTCATCCTCAACTCTGTTCTCATTGTTGCTTTGCAGATAAACTGGAAGAGACTTTGAAGAAGAAGGACCTTGACCTTGCAGAGGCACAGAAGGCGGCTTTGGAGAAAACAAAGCTTGCTGAAGAGAAGCTTGCCTCAGTCGACAGACTTGAAGATGAAAATGCCAAGCTGAAAGCTTCTCTTGACGCGGCTAACAAGGAAGTCAGTCGACTGAAGAACGACAAGAATGTTTTGTCTGACAAGGTTGGCCAGCTGGCGGGGAAGCGAAACGACCTGGAGGTTTATCTTGGAAGGTTCGCTAAGAAGCTGTTTCTCATGCTTGAAGGTAATCTCTTTTATCCAACTGTCTTGCTCTCACCGGCTCATCATATGATCTTCATTTTGAGTCTGAGTTGTGTTTTCAGAATTCTGCCAAAACTTTGAAGAAGAAACCAGTCGAGTGGAAACCAGCTTGGACCCCATCAACTCTCCTGTGAAGGACGAAGCTACTATGAATGTGCTCTGACTGGAGTCTCGTGTTGCTAGCATAGTGGATTATCTTGCTCGACTGAAAGTTGCAGTGTCGCGGATCGACTCGACTCTCTGGCCAGAAGACTCTCCAGAATGATCTTGAATCTTTGATGACTCGACTGAATGAGATTCCAAGTCGAGTGCAAGAATGGAAGAAGTCATCTGCCAGGTGTGGTGCTGATGTTGCTCTATCCCTAGTTCGTGTCCACTACAAAGAAGCGCAAGAGGACAAGCTGGTGTCTCTCAAGGTTGCCAATACCAGAAAGCACGACTTCAGATCCTTCATGGAGACCTTCATCGCTGCTGCTACCCGTATTGCCGACGGAATCGACCTCAACCAGTTTGTTGCACCTTCCAGTCCTCCGCCGGAGGAGTAAAAAACTTCTAAGTCCAACTTTAAATTTGCCTCGGAATGTCGAGTGGTTTCTTTAACCGATAAACTTTAACAGGCTTAACGCCTGAGCACCTTTGGATCCGTAGGACGTTTATCCGAACTTGGTTTTTCCTTTAACATGCTTTGATTGCATTCGAGAGAACTTTATTCCTCATTCGGAAGATATTCCGTTTGAAATTCCAATCGACTTGTGCTTCATCTATCCTGCAGGTAGAGATGGAACACGGGCTGCGACTGACCTTGTCGTCTTTACAGATTGGGACGGACTACACGTTGTACTTGTGGCGAAGCTCCGAAGGAGGAGGTAACAGTCGATCTGTACCTCGTCGTCCTTGCGGATTGGGATGGACCGCACGTTGTACTTGTGGCGAAGCTCCGAAGGAGGAGGTAGCAGTCGACCTGCACCTCGTCGTCCTTGCGGATTGGGATGAATTTCTTACTTAGGCGAGTACTGGGCTGCAGCTAAGCCTCCGAGTGGGAGGTTTGCTCTCCACTCGGTAGGATTTTTATTACTTAGGCGAGCACTGGGCTGCAGCTAAGCCCCCGAGTGGGAGGTTTGCTCTCCACTCGGTAGGATTTCTATTACTTAGGCGAGCACCGGGCTGCAGCTAAGCCCCCGAGTGGGAGGTTTGCTCTCCACTCGGTAGGATTTCTATTACTTAGGCGAGCACTGCGCTGCAGCTAAGCCCCCGAGTGGGAGGTTTGCTCTCCACTCGGTAGGATTTCTATTACTTAGGCGAGCACTGGGCTGCAGCTAAGTCCCCGAGTGGGAGGTTTGCTCTCCACTCGGTAGGATTTCTATTACTTAGGCGAGCACTGGGCTGCAGCTAAGCCTCCGAGTGGGAGGTTTGCTCTCCACTCGGTAGGATTTTTATCACTTTGGATATTTAAGGCGAATCTTTGGGCAGTTATAAGCCCCCGAGTGGGAGACTGGCTCACCACTCGGCAGGGTTTGAATACTTAGGCGAGTACTTGGACTGCAGCTAAGCCTCCGAGTGGGAGGCTGGCTCGCCACTCGGTAGGATTTTGGATACTTAGGCGAGTACTTGGACTGCAGCTAAGCCTCCGAGTGGGAGGCTGGCTCGACACTCGGTAGGATTTTGGATACTTAGGCGAGTACTTGGACTGCAGCTAAGCCTCCGAGTGGGAGGCTGGCTCGCCACTCGGTAGGATTTTGGATACTTAGGCGAAGCGGATTCGCAGCTAAGCCTCCGAGTGGAAGGCTGGCTCGCCACTCGATAGGATTTTGGATACTTAGGCGAAGCGGATTCGCAGCTAAGCCTCCGAGTGGAAGGCTGGCTCGCCACTCGGTAGGATTTTGGATACTTAGGCGAAGCGGATTCGCAGCTAAGCCCCCGAGTGAGAGACTGGCTCGCACTCGGAAAGGATTTTTTTTACAAACTTTGGCGAATCGGATTCGCGACTAAGCCACCCACTGGGTGTAATTTCAACAAAAAGTAATAACAATCACTGGGAAAATTATAACATTTTTGTCTTGGATAAACAAACTACAAAAGTACTTTTATTACATCTCAACCGAGTGAGTTTTTAAGTGTAAAAGGGGCGGAGCAGCTCCGCGTTCCAAGCTCGAGGCTCGTCGATATGGCGATCAACGTTGTAGAGATGATATGCCCCGTTGTGGAGGACTCTCGTGACGATGAAGGGACCTTCCCAAGTGGGAGCAAGCTTGTGGGGTTTCTGTTGATCCACTCGGAGGACCAAATCTCCCTCTTGGAAGGCTCGACTCTTCAAATTTCTGGCATGGAATCGACGCAAGTCTTGCTGATAGATAGTCGAGCGGATCAAGGCCATCTCTCTCTCCTCTTCCAAGAGGTCGACTGCATCTTGCTGGGCTTGTTCTGCTTCCTCTTCAGAGTATAGCTCGACTCGAGGCGCATTGTGAAGCAGGTCACTCGGCAGAACCGCTTCAGCTCCATATACCAGGAAGAATGGAGTTCTCCCAGTCGACCAGTTAGGAGTGGTCCTCAATCCCCAGAGAACTGATGGAAGTTCGTCGACCCAAGCTCCTGCTGCGTGTTTGAGATCACGCATCAGCCGAGGTTTCAGCCCTTTGAGAATGAGGCCATTTGCGCGTTCTGCTTGTCCATTTGACTGAGGATGAGCCACTGAAGCATAGTCGACCCGCGTGCCTTGAGAGGCGCAGAAGGCTTTGAACTTGTCATTATCGAAGTTTGACCCATTGTCAGTGATGATGCTGTGCGGAACTCCATATCTGAATATCAACTCTCTGATGAAACTGATAGCAGTGCATGCATCGAGGTTCTTGATGGGCTTGGCTTCGATCCACTTGGTGAACTTGTCGACTGCTACTAGAAAATGAGTGAAGCCGCTTCTGCCAGTTCTCAAAGGTCGAATCATGTCCAATCCCCAAACAGCGAAGGGCCAAACGAGTGGAATGGTTTTCAAGGCTGAGGCTGGCTTGTGTGACATGTTGGAATAGAACTGACATCCTTCACACTTGTCGACTATTTCTTTTGCCATTTCATTTGCTTTCGGCCAGTAAAATCCCGCTCGGTATGCTTTAGCCACGATGGTCCGGGAGGACGCATGATGGCCACAGGTCCTCGAGTGGACATCCTCAAGAATTATCTGACCTTCTTCTGGCGTGATACACTTCTGGCCGACTCCAGTCGCGCTTTCTCTATACAGTTGTCCCTTGATCACTGTAAAGGCCTTGGATCGACGGACGATCTGTCGAGCCTCTTCTTCATTCTCTGGGAGCTCTTTCCTTAGGATATATGCGATGTACGGCACTGTCCAGTCGGGAGTGATGACCACAACTTCCATAATCAGGTCGACCACGGCTGGGACCTCAACTTCAGTCGGATCATTGGCACTCTTTTGCTGCGGGGCTTCTTCTGTGAAAGGATCCTCCTGCACTGATGGAGCATGAATGTGTTCCAAAAATACATCACTGGGAATGGCTTCCCTCTTGGACCCTATCTTCGCCAAATCATCCGCAGCTTGATTTTTCAGTCGGGGTATATGATGAAGCTCTAACCCCTCGAATTTCTTCTCCAGCTTTCTCACTGCATTACAATAACCTGTCATAGCTGGGCTTCTGACATCCCACTCCTTCATCACTTGATTAACAACCAGATCTGAGTCGCCATAAATCATAAGGCGACGGACGCCGAGTGAAATGGCCATGCGCAACCCATACAGGAGTGCTTCATATTCTGCTTCGTTGTTGGAAGAATCAAAGTGAATCTGGAGAACATACTTGAGCCTATCTCCTCGGGGGGAAACCAATACAACCCCTACACCAGAACCGTTCAGCATCTTGGAACCATCGAAAAACATAGTCCAGTGTTCCGAGTGAACTTGGGTCGGAAGCTGCTGTTCGGTCCACTCGGCGAGGAAATCTGCTATTGCTTGGGACTTGATGGCTTACTTTGCCTCGAATTTGATATCAAGGGGAAGGAGTTCAATCGCCCATTTTGCCACTCGACCAGTTGCATCTCTGTTATGAAGAATTTCTGACAAAGGGGCGTCGCTGACGACTGTAATGGAATGATTAGAGAAATAATGAGCAACCTTCTTCGTGGTCATATAGATCCCATAAACAAGCTTCTGATAGTGAGGGTATCTTTGCTTTGACGGGGTCAGTACTTCAGAAAGATAATAAACTGGGCGTTGAACTTTGAAGGCTTTTCCTTCTTCTTCCCGCTCGACCGTAAGTACGGTACTGACGACTTGTCCAGTGGCTGCAATGTAAAGTAGCAAAGGCTCCTTGCTGATTGGAGCAGCAAGCACCGGCTGGGTGGAGAGAGCTTTGAGCTCTGCAAACGCTGCATCAGCTTCTAGAGTCCACTCGAACTTGTCTGACTTCTTCATCAGTCGGTAAAGGGGCAATGCCTTTTCACCGAGGCTGGAGATGAATCGACTTAAAGCGGCCAAGCATCCAGTAAGTTTCTGGACATCGTGCACACGCATAGGGCGCTTCATTCGGAGTATGGTGCCAACCTTTTCTGGGTTAGCATCGATTCCTCGCTCGAAAACGAGAAAACCGAGTAACTTTCCACCAGGAACTCCAAATGTACACTTTGATGGATTAAGCTTGATATCATACCTCCTGAGATTGGCAAATGTTTCAGCAAGGTCAGTCAACAGGTCGGAACCCTTTCGTGACTTGACCACTATATCGTCCATGTATGCTTCCACATTCCGATTGATTTGAGTGAGCAAACACTTCTGAATCATCCTCATGAATGTGGCTCCGGCATTCTTGAGACCGAATGGCATGGTGACATAACAGAAGCATCCGAATGGAGTGATGAACGTTGTTTTAATCTCATCGGGTCCATACAGACGGATCTGATGGTACCCGGAATAAGCGTCTAAAAAAGACAACCTCTCGCATCCCGCAGTTGAATCGACTATTTGGTCGATGCGAGGAAGAGGGAAATGATCTTTCGGGCAGGCCTGATTGATATGCTTGAAATCAATGCACATGCGCAACGACTTGTCCTTCTTGGGGACCATGACAACGTTGGCGAGCCACTCGGAGTGGTAGATCTCTCGGATGAACTCTGCTGCTAAGAGTCGAGCCACCTCCTCGCCAATGGCCTTTCTCTTCTGGATGGCGGACCGCCGCAGATACTCTTTAATTGGTTTGAATTTTGGGTCGACTCGTAGGCGATGCTCAGCCAGCCCCCTGGGAACACCCGGCATGTCAGTAGGCTTCCATGCAAAAATGTCCCAGTTCTCACGGAGGAACTGGATGAGCGCCTCTTCCTATTTTGAGTCGAGTGTTGTTGAGATGTTGGTCGGAGCAGCATCGGGATCAGTCGGGTGAATGTGAACCTGTTTCGTCTCGCCAGTCGACTGGAATGATGACTCCGTAGCGGGCTTCTTAGCTCGCAACAAATCACTCGGATCCGCAGCTTTCTGATACTCTTGTAGCTCTACCACTGCCAACTGAGCATCGGCGATCTTAGAGCCTTTCTGGAAGCACTCTTCTGCCTTTTTCCGATTGCCCGTGACAGTGATCACGCCCTTGGGACCAGGCATCTTCAGTTTAAGATACACGTAACATGGTCGGGCCATGAAACGTGCATAAGCTGGTCTCCCCAGAATAGCGTGATAAGCGCTCTGGAAATCCACGACCTCAAAGGTCAACTTTTCTTTCCGGAAATGCTTTGAATCACCAAAAACTACATCAAGAGCAATTTGGCCGAGTGACTCAGCCTTCTTTCCAGGAATGACTCCGTGGAAGCTCATGTTACTGGTACTGAGTCTGGACATCAGAATGCCCATCCCTTTCAACGTCTCCGCATATAATATATTCAAACCACTACCACCATCCATCAGGACTTTGGTCAGTCGAGTGCCTTCGACAACTGGGTCGACCACCGATGCTTGCCTCCCAGGGGTGGCGATGTGCGTCGGGTCATCAGACTGGTCGAATGTGATGGCGGTCTGGGACCATTTCAGATAATTGGGAGTCGCCGGACCAACCAAGTTTACTTCCCGATTGATAACCTTCAATCGACTTTTGCTTTCGACGTCAGCAAAAATCATCAGGGTGGAATTGACCTGGGGATATCCACCATCACTGTCATCTCTATCCTCAACTTTGTCTGTCTCCTTATCCTTATCCTTGGGCTGTTTTCCTTGGAACTGCTGAATCAAGAGCCGACACTGTCGAGTGGTATGTTTTGGGTAAATGAATTTACCCTCTTCATCTTTCTTTGTATGAATATGACATGGTAAATCCAACATGTCGTTCCCATCCTGGTCTTTCACCTTCTTAGGGTTCCAAGGACCCTTGGGTTTCCCCTTGAACTTTCCTGGGGTCACTGCCAAGGCCTCTCCGGGAGCCGCTGGCTCGGCTTTGCGCTTCTGCTTCCGACTGGAATTTCCTCCGCCGGCCTCATTGGCGGCAGATTTATATTTACCACTCCGAAGCCGATCCTCTTCTTCACCATTTGCATATTTGGTGGCAATCTCCATCATCCGACTCAGGGTCATATCTCCGGTTCGACCAAATTTCAAACTCAATTCTCTGTTCTTGACGCCTTCCTTGAAGGCACAGACTGCCTGGTGATCAGACACATTCTCCACTGTATGGTGCAAAGTGATCCACCTCTGGATATAATCTCTCAAGGTTTCACTCGACTTTTGCACGCACGACTGCAACTCTGTCAAACCCGCTGGTCGTTTGCAAGTTCCTTCAAATGTCCTAACAAACACTCGGGCAAGATCTTCCCAAGTGTAAATACTGCTGGGTGCTAACTGATTCAACCACGCCCTGGCTGAACCCTCCAACATAAGACGTAAATGCTTCATGGCTACCTCATCGTTGCCACCGCCGATCTGAACTGCCACTCGGTAATCTTCAAGCCAAGTGTCAGGCTTGGATTCTCCAGTGAACTTGCTGACTCCAGTCGCCAACCTGAAGTTGGGAGGAATCACCGTGGCCCTGATGGCCCTGCTGAAACACTCTGGTCCCGAGACATAAACTCTACTACTGGAAGGAACATCTCTATCGTGGCCGTCTCGGTGAGCTCTGTTCCTGTCGACCAAACCCTGAACAATAATGGACCTTGCATCAAAGCCTGGTTCTCTGGGATCGACTGGAACTCTTCGCCCAGCACTGTTTTGGCGTCTGTCGTTCTGCTGCCGAGGAGCGTATGATCCACCCCTTGGGGGAGGAGTGGGCACTCGACGTTGATCGTTGCGATCGAATCGGTGCTCATACTGCTCGCGGTCCTTGTATTGATCATCACGCCGGCCTCCACTTTCCTCACGCCTCGGGGGCGATCTTGGACTATGGGCCGACTGGAATGAATTCACAGTGACGGATCGGCTGTGAACCCTGTTCCGCGACTGGGATACAACTGAGTTTTGATCTCCTGCCGCCCGGAGCAAATCCCTGATTTGCTGCAAACCTCTACCTGCCTCCGACTGGGAAGGCTGAATTGATTCTGCTATACGGGCGGCAGCTGCCAAATTCTGAATCGGAGTTCGATATACCTGGGTTGGCGGTTGAAAGAGCTGGCGTCGACTGGATTCTGGAACCCTCGGACGCGTACGCTCGTCCAGCACTCGCTGAAGATTTTCCAGTCGAGTGCGCTCAGCCAGGTTGGCCAAGCGCGCATCCTCCAAGGCACGAGCCTCGGGGGTTTCTCCAACGATAGGAGTGTGAAGTGCATCCATGTTCCGACGACGAAGCTCCTCCCTCTGGAGCGAAGTGAGGGGCTCGGGCAAGTACTCTTCGTGGGCTTGCGCCGGATCGCCTCCACCGCCACCTTCGTTGGTGCGGGTGAATCCAGGGGGACTGCGTGGTCCATCGACCATCAGAACCTCTGCCGCCGGGTCACTGCTATCGCATTCGGACGCGGTCTCTACGGAGCCAGTCGACAGGTCGAACAGGCCGTAGAGAGATTCGTCGGGCTCGATCACCGCGACTTGGGAGATGGCCGACTGGCGGGCCACCGCATGCCTCACCCACCGCTGAAGCCTCGACCGACCGGAACGCTTGCGCCGGTGGGAGACTGGGAGTGAAGACGGCGCAGGAGCCGACCCATACTGGGTCGACGGTTGCCGCAGGAGGACGCCGCGGACACACGCGCGAAAGTGCGTCGCCCCGTGGATGGGGAGCGCGTCCACGTCGAGTGGAGCCTCCTGAAGCCAAGCGGAGTCGTCGGCGATGAACGTGAGCGCACCGAGATGGATCTCGTGGCCGTCGACCAGAACTCCACCTAAAACCATGATGCCGGAGATCGAGAGAATCCCAACTTCTCCAACAATTCGCTAGAACACCTGCCCCACGGTGGGCGCCAACTGTCGCGGTTCTAAGGCTGACAGTAGAATGGGGGGTAGGTATGGAGAGGCAAGATCCTAGCTATGGAGTAGTTGTATACGCAAAGGATTTACGAGTTCAGGCCCTTCTCGGAGGAAGTAACAGCCCTACGTCTCGGAGCCCGGAGGCGGTCGACTGGATTATATGCTAATGTGTTACAGGGGTGCGAACCCTTCTACCTGTGGAAGGGGGTGGCTTATATAGAGTGCGCCAGGACCCCAGCCAGCACATAGAGGGTTTAAGGTGCGTTAAAGCTAGGCGTTACTGGTAACGCCTTACATAAAGTGTCATTAAGGTCATAAAGACTATTTAACTATAGACTGTTTGGACACCGAGTGGCTCTTGGACTCTTGGTGGTCGAGTGGGTCTTCATAGTCGAGTGTCTTTGAATCTGTCGAGTGGAAGCCTACCAGGTCGACTGGAAGGCTGCTTCTCTTGTGAATGTCCTTGTGGAGGGTATCCTTGGGCAGGTCCATGACCCTACCCCAGGTATATGACTTCATCACCGGGGGCCTGCTAATGATGTACCGACATTGCAGAGCCGTATTCGGGAGCTTCTTGAGAGGGATATCGATCTTGTCAGAATCATTCAGGTAATGCTGGTTCGGCGGATCCTGCCGTGCAAGCGTCGGCCTCTCCGGATGTGGGAGTTCAATACGGAAGGTCCGCGAACCATTCAGCACTTCTTCGGCATGACGCTCGCAGGGATGTATAAGTTATTCTTCGGACCACAAGTGAGGTGTACGGACACCATCGGGGATGCGGGCCTGAGCTGCCACCGCCCAGATACCCAAGTAAGTAACCCTGTAACCGAACACTTCGCATATGCTTAATACAACATTGTTCTGAAAACTTGTCCGCGGCTAGGATTGGCTTAGCAAGGCGGAGAGAATCAGGTGTCCGACCCCACTTCCCGAAGGCTCACCTAGTCCCGCAATAGCCAGGATGCTTAAGCGTGCATTAGGCCAAGTGCCCTCGGGGAAAGGGGAAGAGAAGAATAGAGGAGCCGAACTCCACATGTTGCACATCCAACCCGGGGGAATTACTGTCTCTGTGAAGGAGGATAATCGGGGAGGTTCTTCCAAGGTTCCCTCCCCTCGCGGGAAGAAAAGGGCTGCCTCCGAAGATTTGGAGATGGAGGTGCCTAAGCAAGGGAAGAAAGCTTCACCAGGGGGCCCTGCCCCGAAGGGCGTCCTCACCGCGTCGTGCCCGCAAAGGGGACAGCCCTCCACCGAGCTGTAAGTTAATGATAAACAAGAAGCTATTGCTTTTTCCTCTGAGAACAGTAACCAGGATCTGTTTTTTGCAGTCCGGCTAGCAGCTCGTCTCAACAGGGTTTGTCTTCGGGGGATCTTCTTCCGGAGATGATGGAGAGTGAAACCCCACCTGCCTCTCCGCCCCATGGGGCAGGCAACCTGAGGTGTCGTCACGGAGGAGCCCAGATCCGCTAAGGCCGGAAGCTGACACTTCGGCCGCCCCGAGCCCGGCGCGTTCCGCCCCCTTGGAGGGCGATGAGAAGGGTTCGGAACAGTCCGGTGCCCGGCCGAACACGCTGGCGGGCCTCCTGGAGCAAGCTGCTCTCTCAGAGGGTCACCGTACGCTAATGGGTACGGTGTTGGAGAAGATTTCATCCGCCACAAGCGGGTTAAATGAAGCTTTTGGAAGTTTGTTCAAAGGCTTCGAGGTACGCGATAAAATATGTAGTTTTCAATTGTTCCGCACGCGCTAGGTGTGCTCCATATAGATAGTAGCCCCTGAGACTCTGGTTGCCAGCCCTAGGCGGCAAACGGAGGATCACCCTCTTTGGTAATGATCATACTGCATTCATGCGCAGGTGGCTAAGGGTCCGGCAATAGACCAGAATTCTGAATTTGCCGAACTGAGGCGACAGATTGATGTGGTGGATATCGACATCACGCTTGTAAATAAGTGGCTTGATGAGTCACAGAGTATGCACTCGTATTTTCCTCATTTGTTTTAGGAAATATGAAGAGGATTGTAATATTAATATGATATGATGTAGCTGCAGGCGCTGCTGCCATTGAGGCCCTGAGGGCAGAACTTGCCCTAGCCAAGGAGCAACCCCGGGTTGGCAATGCGGCTGCCCTAAAGACAGCCGAAGACTTGAGAGCCGAACAGGCTGCTCACCGCCGAAGCGAAGAAAAGATAGCCAAGATGGCTGTGGAGCTGAGAGACGCCACCGGCCGGTATGAGCTTCGCGAGAAGGAGAATCAAGCAAAGGCGGCTGACCTGAAGAAGGCGCTAGATGCGGCTAAGGAGACGCACTCTGAAATTAGAGACGCGCAGGAGGAACTTTGACAAGTCGGAGAAATCGCGGCTGGAAATCCCTATTTATTGCAGATGAAGTTCTTAGATTGAAAGTATGCTCCTTTGGATCAACTTTGGAGCGCTGCGGATGAGTATGCGGACTTGGCGAAAAGTATGGCTGATGCGACCAAGTTATTCAAGGATCATAAAGATAATGAAATAGAAAGGCTATTCTGGTCGCAATTTAGCGCTCCAACGCGCTCATTGCCATTGAGTGAGAAGATGGCCGCTATAGCCGAGCTCCATAGGTTGTCGGATCTTGCAATGAGGTCTGTAATAGACCATCTATGGCTGAAGGGAGCGAGGAAGGACAGTTACTTTGGTTTAGTGCAGCAACTGTTTGGCGCCAGATCACGAATCGATGCCGTGAAGAGATCAGCGTGCATAGAGGGTGCGCGGATGACTCTTGCCCGTGTTAAGACATATTGGGCAGATATGGAGGCCACCAGCATTGCAACCCAGGGTCCGGCGGGAAGCCAAGACCTAGTCGAGCACTATTTCGAGCAGGTCATAGAAGGTGCCCGTAGAATAGAGGCTCAGTGCCCGAAGAATGTCATGTTCGAGTGACAAATCGATTAATTGTAAACAATTATATGTGAAATATAGAGGCTGTGTTTATACTTTTGCCTGGAAGTGTTATAATGCCTCCTGTGCGGCCGTTTATGTATTCATATAACTTGAAACACTACAGGAAACAGCTACTTTGCCGTCTGCCACGGCGGACGGCAAAGGCATGAATGGCAGACGGCAAATGTCTTTGTCGTCCGCCACGGACGGCAAACGTGGACGGCAAAGAAAGGTCCGGTAAAGAGCTACGTTGCCGTCCGCTTTTGGTGGCTGACGGCAAAGGGTCCTTTGCCATCAACAGCGGACGGCAAAGAACACAGACGGCAAAATTTTCTCTGTTAGTCCGTTAGGTGGCTAACGGCAGGACTTTGCCGTCCACCGCTGACGGCAAAATTCGTCCTGCCTTTGCCGTCCGCCGCTGACGGCAAAATTCTTCCTGCCTTTGCCGTCTGCCACTGTAGGCAAACTGACTAAATGGGTCAGCTCCCAGGAAGCACAGTTGGCTGCCACGTGCCTCATTTGCCCTCCGCGGTTGTTGGCAAAGAGGCCATTGCCGTCGGTGGCGGACGGCAAAGAGCCTGCATATTGGCTCTTTTTTCTGTTTTTTTTGCATCCAACAATTTTCACAGCAAATATATATGACATATATAGATATATTTCACAGGGCTATTTAACAGCACATAAGTTTCATCGTACATACATATATAGTTCCATCCATTCATACATAGCAAGTTGCACATACACATAAGTTGCAACCATTAGGAAGTTGCACATACATATTACAATGCAAAGTTTTATCAAGATAGCAAGTTCCATCGTAGCAAGCTAGAAGAATACTAGAAGATAATGAAATAAAAAACAAGCACTCCATCATAGCAAGCTAGCTTCCGAGAAGTGAATGAAATCTGCAAAATGGCAAATAAGAAAGTTAGGAAAAGGTGACTAGAAGAAGAAGACTAGAAGAAGAAGCACGCCATCGTTTGTGAGGTAACTTAGGTGAAATGGATCGTTTATGAGCTAACTTAGGTAAAATGCATCATTTTAGAGATAACGTAGGTAAAATGGATCGTTTATGAGCTAACTAAGCTAATTATGCTGTTTTTTTACATAAGTAAGCTAAGTACATGTCATTATTGAGCAAACCTAGTTAACTAAGAATATTATAAGTAACTAGGTCATTTTGAAGGAAACAAAGCTAAGTATAGATCGTTTTAGAGCTAACTTAGGTAAAATGGCTGGTTTTGGAGGTCAGTAAGCTTATTAAGTCATTTTGGAGGAAAAGAAGCTAACTCTAGGTCATTAAGGTAAGCATATTGGATGAAATAAAGCTAAGTCTAGGTCTTTATGCATTTGTTAAGCAAAAAACTAGAGAAACTTACCTTGATCATGGAGGTGTAGGAGCGGGCTGGCTCGTGCCAGTAGCTGGAGAAGGATTGTGTGATGCTTGTGTGGAGTTACGGTGCACCAAAGATCATTTCCAATGTTTTGTTAGCATGATGACACTCAAATGTTAAGACTAGCAAGTAACGTCCATTCAAATTAAACTCACCGTGGTCTCAGTAGCAATCTCTGGATCAATGGCTATGGAGCCACGGGACCTCCCGCCACTAGATATCATCATCTCCTCTGGATTGTAGGGAATCTGGCTCGGGTTAAAATCCTCCCCTTTCCTCGCCTTCCCCTTGACTTGCTTGTAAGAGGCAGTGTGGGCCATGGCATACAGGTCGTACCCCTCTGGCACCTTATCCGTCTTATTGTAGCATGCCTGAAAGAGAGAAACAAAGTAAATTAGTCATTAAAGGGCTCAAGCTAGCATGATGAATGAATTGCATTAATCATGAAGCAAACCACATACCCAATTCCGCCCGAACTAATATAAGCTGGAGCTACCTTGATGGTGTGGCACACCTTCAATTTGGGCACGTTTGTCCTTGGCCTCAGTCGGCTCCCCTTCCATCTTTCAACACCTGCCATGACAAAGAGTAAATGAAATTAGTACAACATAAGAAAAATACCGACATGAATAATAATATGTATATCACTTAAGTGTATCATCATCAAGTACAACATAAAAAAATTGAATACCTGACACTACTAATAATCTCGATCAGTATCATCAATAAATGCATAATCATCATCATCACTATAATCAATGACGGGCTCATAGGGTTCAGTGGCATCAACATTTTTCTCGAAGCGTCTTCTGCATCCTCTCAGTTGGGTAGCACCAACGATTTTGCACAGGCCCCCCCAATCTTGCCTCGGACGGGAGATGCAAAATCAAATGCTGCATTGGATTAAAGAAGCCCGGTGGAAAGATCTTCTCTAACTTGCAGATCAACTCCGGCGCCAACTCTTCCATTTCTTCTAGCACGCCAGGCGATAGTTCTTTCGCACAAAGAACACGGAAGAAATAGCTAAGTTCTGCCAGTACTAGCCATTCATCCTCAGGGATGAAGCCACGCAATATCACCGGCATTACCCGCTCAATCCATATGTGCCAATCATGACTCTTGAGACCAAATATCTTCAATTTATCAAGAGTCGCTCCCCTCTTTAGATTCGCTGCATACCCATCGGGGAACATCAACTGTATTTTCACCCACAAGATAATTTCCCTCGTAGTTGGCCTTCCAAGATTGAACCATGCCTTTGGCTTCGTCCAGTTCTGCTTTCCTTTCGGTTATTTCATGTTTTGTAACGGCCTATCACATAGCGCCTCTAGATCGACTCTAGCCTTAGTATTATCCTTTGACTTCCCATCTATGCCGAACAATGTACCAAAAAGTGCCTCGGCGATATTCTTCTCAGTGTGCATCACGTCGATGTTGTGTGGGCAAAGGAGGTCTTTGAAGTAAGGCAGATCCCATAAGCATGTTTTGTGAGTCCAGGCATGCTCAGAATTATACCCCTTGAAGTACCCTGGACGCTCTGGATCTGGCTCGAGAGCGTTTAACTGATCCAGGGTCTGTTGGCCTGTCAACGCGGGTGGTGCAGAGTTTTTTACAACTCTACCCCTGATGAAGTTCTTCTTGTCTTTCCTGAACTTATGGCAAGGATCAAGGAACTGTCTATGCATGTCGAAGCAAGAAAACTTGCGACCAGCCTGAAGCCAACGAAACTCAAGAGCTCCCTTGCATGTGGGGCACGGGAACCTTCCATGCACAAACCAGCCAACGAATAGCGCATACGCCGGCAGGTCATGCGTCGAGTACATGTACAAGACACGCATTGTGAAGTTTCGTTTGCTATAGGCGTCGTATGTCTTGAACCCATTATCCCAGGCTTCTTGCAATTCGTCCTTAAGCGGCTGCATGTACACATTCATATTTTTCCCCGGATAGTTGGGCCCTGGAATTATCAACGTCAGGAAAATGTTCTTTCTTTGCATAATCTGTCCGGGGGGAGATTGAGTGGAAAGACAAATACGGGCCAACAACTGTATTGGGCTGCCGTCATACCAAACACACTGAACCCATCCATGTTGATGTCGACTCGAGGATGCCTCGGATCTGCCGCTTTGTCAGCATGTAATTCATCAAACTTTTTCCACGCAACACCATCCGATGTGTGTACCATCATCAGATTCCCATCTGCATCTAGTTCGGTTCTTTTGCCTATTTTGTGCCATGTCATCTATCTGGCCGTCTCTTCGACCATGAAAAGACATTGAAGTCTTGGTATGATTGGCATATACCGAAGAACACTAACGGGGATTTTGGTCTGTGTCTTCTCACCCATACCATTGTCTACCACAATATACCTGGAAGACTTGCAAATGGGACAATAGTTCAAGTCCGCATAGTCAAGCCTAAATAAGGCACATCCTTTCTCACAGGCATGTATCTTCTCATAGGGCATCTTCAGTGCACGGAGGATTTTGCCCAACTGGTACAGGTTTGCAGGCATTACATGGCCTTTGGGTAGAAAGCGTCCAAATACTGTCATAATTGCATCGTAGCATTCTCTGCCCAAGTTGAACTGAGACTTCAGAGCCATTACTTGTGAGATGGCATCCAACTGACAAAGCTCAGTGTGCTCGTGGAGCGGACGTTTAAAAGACTCCAACATTTCATTAAAGGCCTTTGCAGATTCCTCCATCTCCTCGTCCGAATCCCGAGCATCATCATAGTCTTGCACCATGTTTTCCATCTCGGTACCATGCTCGTCGGTGCGAGGACGATCCACCTCAGCTCGGTCACGTTGGGCAGACTCACCATGAAATGTCCACACCGTATAATCGGGCGTAAAACCATTCTTCTACAGGTGTTTGCCCATTTCAGCCTCTGTCCTCTTTTCCCAATTGCCGCACCAGAAACAGGGGCACCAGTTTTTCCTCTGGCCATTTGCAAATGCGGCTTGCACAAACCCCTTGGTTTTTGTGAACCATTCAGTGCTCCATTTGTTCTGACCAGCGTGACCGGTATACATCCACGCACGATCACTCATCTTGACTTTCAGAGCTACTGGACACACAACAATTATATATATAATTCACCATGTATATATTCATCAGTTGATTTACTTTGTCAATTTTATTACGTCCATGCAACCTACACTCTAATAGGTAATGATAGGTCCTAATCCCACCCGAGTATGTGTAGATTAGGTTCATTTTCCCATGCTATGCTCCGGACCCGACGTAAAATTTCGGCAGCACCTCCCCGCTGTTCTCCTGATACACGTCTCTGCAATAAACAGAGAGGATGTGTACCTGGAGAACAACAAGGGAGGCACTGACGAAATTTATGCGTTGGATCCGGAGCAAAGCATATGGGAATATGAACCCAATCTACACATACTCGGGCTGTCCATGGATAGCGTTGGACAATTCGGAAGAATCAAGGTTATAAATATGCAAATGCATGCATATTTATAACTATGACGCTTTCGAACGGGAGACACATATTGGATACGCATACTGATGATTCAAGACACATATATAGCTAGCTATCAAATTTCATCGGCACGAACACTGGAACAGAGCAAATAATTAATGGGGGAGGAGGACATGTCATTTTTGCTCACCCACGAACGAAGGGGCAGAGCTCGTCAAACGCACGGCGAGGTCGTCGAACACCAAACCTCGCAGCGGTGAAACAACTGCACATTTAAATCAACCCGATCAACACAATTATATATGATGTTTTTCATAACAAAATCGAAAAATATATGACCTAACTAATAATTCACAAATATAAGAACCCGTCGGCCTCGGGGGGTCGGGTGTCGGGGTGTCTGGGTGTCGTGTCGGGGTCGGGGTGTGGTGTCGGGGTCGGGGTGTC
>NC_041382.1:21452608-21453200 GCF_002162155.2 Triticum dicoccoides
TATATATGATGTTTTTCATATCAAAATCGAAAAATATATGACCTAACTAATAATTCACAAATATAAGAACCTGTCGACCTCGGGGGTTCGGGTGTCGGGTTGTCTGGGTGTCGTGTCGGGGTCGGGGTGTTAGGGTCAGGGGTCAGTGGGTCGGGGTGTCGGGGTCAGGGGGGTCAGGGGGTCGGGGTGTGGTGTCGGGGTCAGGGGGTTGGGGTGTTTCCTTCTATCCTTCTTCTTCTTTCGTTCTCTTCTTCTTCTTCTTCTTTCCTTTCTTCTTCTTGTTCTTTCATCTTTTTTCTACTTTTTTACTTCTTTTCGTTTCTTCTTTTCTTCTTCTTCTTCTACTTCTTCTTCTTTTCTTCTTCTTCTTTTTTCATCTTTCTACTACTTCTACTTCTTCTACTACTTCTAATTCTTTTCTAACACTAACACTAACACAATCTAGCACTAACAATTAAACAGCAAAAATATATATGAAAAAACAGAAAAAAAAGTAGTAGTCCCTCACCGGAGCAATGGGACGGTCGGTGGGGGGGCATCGGGCGGCGCCGCCGGGCGGCGGGGGCGTCGCCGGGCTGCGAGGGCAGCATCG
>NC_041382.1:21453520-21460256 GCF_002162155.2 Triticum dicoccoides
GCGGGGCGGCGGTGGATCTAGCTAGGGCGGGGTGTCGGGGAGGAGAGAGGAAGAGACGAAGAGAAGAGAGATAACGGGCAGGGGGTGGCGTCCGTTAGTTACTCAGCTCTTTGCCGTCCGCTGCTCTTTGCCGTTCTCCGTTTTCTCTCTTTGCCGTCCGCTAGCAGACGGCAAAGAGGTGGGGCGTTAAGTTTTTTTAAAACGGGCGGGTGGGTGGGGGCCACCTCCCTATTTGCCGTCAGTTGGCGGACAGCAAAGAAATGGCGCATGGCAAAGAGCTTCTTTGTCGTCTGCCATTTCTTTGCCGTCGGCTTTTCGTATGGCTGATGGCAAAGAGCTTCTTTGCCATCCGCTAGCGGACGACAAAGATCTGGCAGATGGCAAAGTAGCTGATTCCAATAGTGAAAGTTAGCAGTCGTTGGCTTTAGCCCCCATGCATATAATGCGGGGGTGTTCGAAAAGATATATGCGTAATCACACTTCATCCAACGTCTTGGTCCGTTAAGGAGGTGATCGCACGTCGAACCAGGCAACAGGACTATATAGCTGTAACACTTTCACTTAGCCATAGGAGTTTAATGGTGGGGCTACTAAGTAGCCCCTAGTACATCCACGTGCATCTGCATAGGGGCGCATATGTACGTGACCGGGAAACGGTCCTTCGTTAATGCGGAGGAATCCTATAGATTCCGATGAGTCTTCGAGTGGTTGACCAGTCTCTCGCTGTATCATGACAGTCAGCTTTCGGCTTTCTCTACTGAGGTGCTCATCCGGAATAACCAGGGCACAATCGCAGTAGTTCTCCTTTGGCCGCCTTAGCCGATAGAACGGAACGTAAGGCAGCAAACCCAGGAGCCGGGCAAACCCAACATTTGACCAAAGACATGATTCGGAGCTGATGCATATAAGGCCAAACTCGCGGCGCCGAACACTCCCGAAGGTATTCGGACTTTATAACATATACTGGGCTGAGCAACGCCCTTTATTATGAACCCTGTATTTCCAGGTACGTGCATTGATCTGCCGTGGCGAAATGCCTATAACACCAGTATCCATTGTGGGTGTATTGAATACCCACAGGATGTCGAGCAACAAAAGACAGTAAAGAAGGTTTACACAGGGGCTTAATCTAAAGAGAAACATTTGAGCAGGGCCATGCTGCACGTCTGCGCCTTTATCTCCGTTGTGCCGTATCCTGGAAGGGTGTCGCACGAATAGTGTCTGTAAAAACGAAAACTCATAAAAAGGAGTAAGCGTGCAAGAAGTTAGTTATTCTCGATGGATGTTAGAAATATGAGATATTTGCCTATTAATGAGGCAAGCCGAATTGTGGGCTTTATTACATATTTGCAGCCCCTGGTATCATTTATGGGGATATATGTATAGCACCCAGCTCAGGTTTATCCGGGCTGTTGTTCATGATGGTGCACTGGACTCGTCTAACCGTGTTCGTAGTCTTGACGACCGATCATGCGCTCTGGTGCGAGAGGCCGCTTAATGTCCGGCTACACGAGCCGCCGCATACTGCTCTGTGTTTCCGCTAACGGTTATGACGCCACATGGACCGGGCATCTTAAGTTTAAGGCATACGTAGTTCGGTATTGCGTTAAAGCAAGCGAAGGCTGTTCTTCCGAGTAATGCATGATAACCACTGCTGAAGGGAGCAATGTCGAAGAGTAGTTCCTCGCTTCTAAAGTTGTCGGGAGAACCGAATGTCACCTCTAATACGAGGGAGCCCCGACAGTGGGCCTCAACGCCTGGTATCACTCCGTTACAGGTGGTGCTACTTTGGCTTATTCTGGATGGGTCTATCCCCATCTTGCGGACGGTGTCCTGATATATCAGATTAAGACTAATGCCGCCGTTCGTTAGGACTCGAGTGAGATGGCATCCATCAAATATTGGGTCGAGCACCAAGGCAGCCGATCCTCCATGCCGGATACTGGTCGGGTGGTCCCTGTGATCAAAAGTGATCGGGCAGGCCGCCCAGGGGTTGAATTTGGGGGCAGCGAACTCTGTGTGAGTTGTGTGGACCATGTTTACTGTTTTGACTTCTAGTGGGAATTTTTTCTGTCCCCCCGTGTTCGGCTGGCGAGGCTCATCCTCGTCTTCGCTTGGCATTTCCCTTGCCTTGTGTTCGGCTTTTAACTTGCCGGCCTTCTTGAAGACCCAACATTCTCTGTGAGTATGATTTGCAGGTTTTTCGGATGTGCCATGGATTTGGCACAATATGTCCAAGACTTTATTCAGGCCGGACGGTCCCTAATTACTGCCCTTAAATGGCTTCTTTCCTTGACCGGGTCGAGAGCCCCTGAATTCGGCGTTGACCGCCGTGTTGTCTGGACTATCGTTATTGTTTCGACGCTTGTGCTTAGTGCGCCGTGGCTTCCCGTTGCCATCTCGAATTTCGGATGTGCCTGGGTCACTGGTGCCTCTACGGGCCAACCAGCTGTCTTCGCCCGCACAAAAGCGGGTCATAAGGCTTGTTAAGGCCGCCATCGTCCTTGGCCTTTCTTGGCCGAGGTGTCTGGCAAGCCACTCGTCCCGGATACTATGTTTGAAGGCCGCTAAGGCTTCGGCATCTGGACAGTCAACAATTTGATTCTTCTTAGTGAGAAATCTGTTCCAAAGCTTACGGGCTGACTCTCCGGGCTGTTGTATTATGTGACTTAAATCGTCTGCATCCGGAGGTCGGACATAGGTCCCTTGAAAATTGGCCCTGAAAGCATCCTCAAGTTCCTCCCAACTATCAATTGAGTTTTCGGGGAGGCTCTTCAGCCAATGCCGAGCTGGTCCTTTCAACTTGAGGGGAAGGTATTTGATGGCATGGAGGTCGTCCCCACGAGCAATGTGTATGTGAAGGATAAAATCTTCAATGCAGACCCCAGGGTCTGTCGTTCCGTCATATGCCTCTATGTTCACGGGTTTGAATCCCTACGGAAATTCATGATCCAGCACCTCATCGGTGAAGCACAGAGGGTGTGCAGCCCCTCTATATCTGGACATGTCGCGGCATGCTGTTGGCTGTTGTTGCGTCCGGTGTTGATTCCGAACTGGTATTCAATCAGTGTGATCGTTGTGGTGACCATAATCCTGCGTCGGAGCATGTCCTCTGGATCCATAGATGGACCTGGCCGCACCGGCCTTTTTGTCCAGAAGCACACGTAAATCGTGCGCCGTATCAGTGGCTGCTCTATCGCGGCCATGAAGTGGTTGGTCTGGCCGAATGGCCATATTGTTCTGTGGCGGAATGGGCGCTGCGGCCTCGTCGTCAAATTCGGGCAGCAGCTTGCGTTTTGGGTAGCTCTTTGTGTGGCGATCGTCGTCACATTTTCCTTCAGTTTCTAGCACCTTATTCCATCTTCGGTTGAGCGTATCCTGCGCGGCTTTAAGCCCTTGCTTCTGCTTCTTTAGGCTCCTCGACGTGGCCCTAAGCCTTCTGCGGAGGTTATCTTGTTCCAAGCGTTTTTCCAGGATGATAAATGCATTGTCCACTGGACTGTTCTCCACTCCGTGGGGAGTTTGGTGAGTTCGTCCCTCAGGATCGCTGTGATGGGGCGTTTGTTCGGCGTGGCCTGGCTCTTCTTGCTCCATTGCTGGGTTCATATTGTTGCCTTTGGAGTCAACCGAAGTGTCATTTTTCCTTGCGCTGTTATCGCTATTTTTACTGTGACCGGACTTAGAACGGCGTCTGCGCCATCATTTTTGTTTTTGTCCGAGGGTTTTATCCTCCGTTGTGTCTTTTTTGTCACCGTTGTCTTCCTTAGGCGTGTCCACCATGTAGATGTCATATGATGAAGTGGCGGTCCAGCGCCCCGTGGGCGGTGGTTCCAGATCGTCCCCAGCGCCGACGTCCATACCGTCGATGTCATCAGCCAAGAGTCTTCTGTCAAAGAGAGAGACTTTAATGAATTAAGTGCTTCGCCCAAGGGGGAGTGCTGAAAGATATCCGCGGTGGTGAACTCCATTACTGGAGCCCAATCGGACTCGATGGTTCCGGGCGCGCGCGGTTCAGAACCCACATCCGGACACAAGTCCAGGGGTCTGATGACGCAGATCTCCTTAACGGCGGAGTCTGTGTTCGGCTCTACCGCCGAAGAGTATGCGGCCTCCGTGGCGGGGTCCATCCACCCGTCCTCGGTTGCCGCGATCTGCCTTGGATTTAGATCCGGAGCGACTGCAGGGGCGATATCCCGAATACTATCCGATAGCAGATTTAAGTCATGCTCGTTGTGACTGTTCGGTACTCCCGATGCAGGCCCGAATCCGTCGAAGATCAAGTCTCCGCGGATGTCGGCCGTGTAATTCAAGTTCCCGAACCTGACCTGATGGCCAGGGGCGTAGCTGTCGATCTGCTCCGGATGGCCAAGCGAGTTGGCCCGCAGTGCAAAGCCGCCGAACACAAAGATTTGTCCGGGAAGAAAAGTCTTACCCTGGACTGCGTTGTTGAAGATCGGGGGAGCCATCGAGCCTTACAGCGACGACACAGAGGCACTCTAAATGAAAGCACCAATGTCGGTGTCAAAACCAGCGGATCTCGGGTAGGGGGTCCCGAACTATGCGTCTAAGGCTAATGGTAACAGGAGACTGGGGACACGATGTTTTACCCAGGTTCGGGCCCTCTCGATGGAGGTAATACCCTACTTCCTGCTTGATTGATCTTGATGATATGAGTATTACAAGAGTTGATCCACCACGAGATCGTAGAGGCTAAACCCTAGAAGCTAGCCTATGGTCTGATTGTTGTTCTTGTCGTACGGACTAAACCCTCTGGTTTATATAGACACCGGAGGGGGTTAGGGTTACACAGAGTCGGTTACAGAGAAGGAGATCTACATTCGAATCGCCAAGCTTGCCTTCCACGCAAAGGAAAGTCCCATTCGGACACGGGACGAAGTTTTCAATCTTATATCTTCATAGTCCAATAGTCCGGCCAAAGTACATAGTCCGGCTGTCCGGATACCCCCCTATCCAGGAATCCCTCAGGTACCCCAACACCTGAAGACCCCCCTCCACTGGTCAAGATGACCTCGGGTTGTGTGCCCGAAGCCCATATTTTGGACCATGGAATCGTCCCACGTCATCGAGGCGACCTGGGAGGATCCAAGCTGGCACTGAAAGACTTTCGCACCAAGGAGTAAGATTGATGTAGGCCCTCCTTGGGGTTACGGTGGGGGATAGACCCTTGCCTTCCCCTTTCCCCAACATTTATGTGGTCCATTAGCAGGATTGTTGTTGAGGCTTGGACCCCAAGTTGGGCGCCAAATGTCAACGAATAATGGTATGTCAATCTTATGGTATGACGTTTTTTATCGAAGGATGTAGAGAGATGGGTGAAGCCCGAGTAGATCTTGTTGGCGATGGTGACACGTGATTTTACCCAGGTTCAGGCCCCAGATGGTTAGTAAGCATATGTCCCTCCTACCTATCTTTATTATTAAACTTACGATTACAATTGTGTTTCTATCCACTAAACGGGTACGGGAATCAGCTCCCGAGTATCTTTTGCCTTTGACAATAGGAGGTATTACCCTTATAGTCAGTCCGAGGTTGGTAGTTTGGTACCGATCTTCAAGGGATACAATACAAATACAATCAGGCGATCTTGCAGTTATGAGGAACCAATCTCTTACTACCACGGAACCCCTAAAGTAACACAGTGGAGTATAGGACTCCAGAGTTCTAAGGCATTTACTCCGGTGATGAGGTTTAGGTGTCTCGTACCGTATCTCTCTGAGTGGGTAGCCTTACTAAATGACACGTGCCACCACTCTCGCCCGTCCCATGTGTGGTGGTGGGTGTGGCCATGCACAACCCTCCTCCCTATGTTTGAAGGGGGAAGGTTTGATGCCACCGTCATTGCCTTCTCGTGCACGGTGGTGGTGATGATTTTTAGACGTGAATCGCCTCATTTAAGTATGCAATGGGCTCCTCTTAGGCAAGCGGCTGCAAACAAAACAGTTATCCGAGCAAATTTCTTAGTTACAACTTACAACCGACTCAATGACACGTGGCTATCTTTTAATAACTAACTGACTGAGCTTATTTGTGTCGACTGAAATCATTTTTGGTGATGGACTCCATGAACCAATTTGAAAGCTAACATGTGTGCTAGTCTTTAGAGTAGGACCATGTATATCTTCGATGATTTTTAAAATTCTTTAGCTGTGAAAAGGAGAATGGTGCCTTGCGGACACAAGAGGTGGAGCTGGCTAGGGTGACGATGGATTAATGGTGGTCTTCGGCCGACAAACATTGTAGTACTCTAATAAACTCCTACTCTGTCATGCATACTCATTGCACATTGATTAACGGTGTAAAGTTGGTGCACTACCGATCAATAGAATCCACGTCCGTCTATGCCGTTTACACCGTCTATGCCGTTTACACCGTCTTCGATATCATTTGTAGCGAGGCAGATTAATTGATTAACCGTGGCAACTTGATCTCATGAGTGCACATTCAGTTGCCGACTAAAATAGTAGTCTACTATATTACTACCACTAAAGACATAATTGGACTTGAAGCTCTTACAACTCGAGCAGGTTAACCTGAAATTCTCCGCTGGACCTTGTGCGGTAAACCGATCTCTCAACCCCCGCTCCCCTCCCTAGGGTTCCCACCCCGGCCGCCGCCGGCCGCCGGGCGCGCGCCTCCCGTCCCGCCCCACTCCCCTCCCCCTCTCCCCTTCCCCCTCTCCTCCCCTCCCCTCCCCTCCCGCGGCGCGCCCGCGCGC
>NC_041382.1:21460674-21476973 GCF_002162155.2 Triticum dicoccoides
CGGCGGCGGTCTCGCGGGGCGGCGGGGTGGCCTGCTGTGGCGGCGCTCCGGCGATCCTCGGGCTGCGCGCTGCGGGGCGGCTGCGGTGCTCCCGTCTCGGGAGGTGGCTCGCGGCCGGTCTCGGGCCGGATCCGTCCGGATCTGGCTTTGGGGGCCGGCCAGTGGCGCCTGGCTCCGGTGCTGCGTGCCCGGCGGCTCCGACGCTTGGAGCCCGCCGGGCGACGCGGGTAGGGCAGCGGCCGGGCGTGGCTGCTGCTCCGGCCGTGGGCGGTGACATGGGTAGGTCTCGATGGCCTACCGGTGTCGTGGCGGCTTCACGGTGACTCGACGGATCTGTCCGCGGCTACGGCCGGCTCCTCCGGCGTCGGTTTGTCTGCGTTCGGGCCGTCTCGTCCTTCACCCCATCTCCTCGTCGCCCGGGCGCTACTCCCATCAAAGGGCTGGTCCTTTCCTAGCTGCGATCCACCGCTCGTCTCGCGCCCGATGCCGCAGGACAGATCTCGTCTCGCGCACGATGCAGCAGGACCGAGCTCGTCTCGCGCACGATGCAGCAGGACCAAGCTCGTCTCGCGCACGATGCAGCAGGACAGAGCTCGTCTCGCGCACGATGCTGCAGGACCGAGCTCATCCCGCGCTTGGGGTAGCAGGATGGGTCGGTGGATGCCGGTTCTGGCCGACCTATTGGGTCTCGACGCTGGGGGTTGCCCAGGGGCGTGAAAGGTGGGACCTTTCCGCTCGTCTCTTTTGTTGGGGTGCGCCGGGTCACGGGTGAGGTGGTGTCGAGGTCTTGGATGCTGGGGCGGCGGCCCTGGTGGTGGTGGTGGCGCGGTGCTCTTTGACAAAGCCCGCACCTTGGTGCTGCCCGCTCATCATGGCCGTGTGGGCGGCGTGGTTGCCGGGGTGTCGCGTTCGGTGGCGGTGAATGTTGGCCGAGGTGAAAACCTGCTCTATCTTCGGACGGACCGACGGCGGCGAAGATCGGTCCCTTCTTGAAGGCGTCGTCGCGGCTCTCATTGCCCGTCATGTGGCTCCGTCGGAAACTTTGATCCTTGGATCGGGCGGTGGCGGCACTCCAGCGTCGTTTCCTTACTGAAGGCGCCACCTTGGAGCGCATGGTTCGTCATATGTAGCTTCATATCTTCGGGGCGGTAGTGCTAGGAGTAGTGTTGCTTCGCTCAGCGCCTTTGTATCCCGTCCTGGGTGTGTGCGTGTGTTGCGATGGCGTAGCGTGTGGTTGTACTGGATGCTTGTGGGTTGTTGCTTTATATATAAAGCGGGGGCGAAAGCCTTTTTCGGTAAAGACATAATTGGTAGTACCAAATGTGTGGTATCATGCAAGTTTCATTTATTTAGATGTAGATTCATTTTGACTCGCGTGCGTTATATTACCACAAACATCTTTCTCCTTATTAACTACTTGCCATATAAACAAATTTATTGTGGGGTGTGTTATGTTGCTAGCCAAGTTACTCTCACTATGGTCGTGGGCATCTCCAAACACGGATCACCAAAACACCCTCAAATGTTTGGCTCGGACCATCCAAACAGTTTTAGCCATTTAACACATATCATCAAATCGAGCCCGACCGGTCCAGATGTTCGAAATTCCGCAGACCGCCCAAAATCTAGGGAGCTCTAGGGAGTCTGGACGTCCATCACGTCACCCTCCAACACCCCAAACCCACCCAAACATCCAGTCGGTGCCCACACAGTTGGACATTCCCTTCACTATTCCGATGCAAAACCCCGCCTTCTTCGACCCGATCGCTCGCATGTTTTGACTCCTTCCGCTGCCCGCTGCCGCTGCAATGGTTCCTTTGGAGCCGCAATCTCCTGGCCCGCCCAGTACAAGGCACCATATTTCTTTGTTGCCTAATAGTACGGTCAGTCCGGCTTGCAATCGCCGCAACACTCCGCATCATCCTTCACCCACGCCTCCAGCCACCCTCCATCGTACATTGTTGACCTCAACAACGATTACGTGTTCACTAACTCACCGACGTTCATCCGGTCACGGTTTCTGTCTGAGGCCTCAGCGGTGCCCAGACACTGTTCAACGGAATGCGTCCCCAAGCTCGAAGGTGGTGGTATGAAGATGATCAAGTCGATGGCCACTATGAGATGCGGACGGAGCAAGCGATGGCCGCGACAGACACCCAACAAAAGGTCATGCCTGATGCGGACGCAAAAAAGGAGAGGGGTTTGTCATACTCGAACAAAGATGATGAATTGTTGTGTTCGGCATGGTTGGCCTTAATCCTTGACCCATTCCGAGGCACAGAGCAAAAATTATCGTCTATTTGGCAAAGTGTTCATGATTTTTTTTCAATGAGCGAAAGGACTATGAGCCCTACTTCAAGGAGGTGATCCATGATGGCAACCCAAAGTTTTCTGAGTGATGGAAGATACACCATCCAAGAGGTCGTCAACAAACATTGCGGTGTGTATGCACAAATAGAAAATCGGTGGCCTAGTGGTGTGTCACTCCTCGAACTCGTAAGTTGATTTTCTCTATGTTGCTTCCTGTTACCCTATGTGTTGGCCATTTGCTTGATTTGCTCTATGTTGCTTCATGTTGCTAGCACAACCGCGGCACCACCTTGTACAACAAGATTGAGGACAAGCCATTCATGATGATGCATTGTTGGTTCGAGTTGAATGCACAAAGCAAGTGGAGCACCATTGCCCATGCCCGTCAAAGACCGCCACACCAAAGCAAGTGGTGAAGGTGGTGATCCGTTGATTGGAGCGCTCGCACAGGACACCCGTGTGGCTAGGTCAAGGGGGAGGAAATTGGATACAAAGAACTAGAAGCGAGAAGGGGTGGCGGCCAATATGACACAGAAGTCTAAGGACATTGTGACGAAGAAGGAGGAGGCATATGCCAAGCGCAATGGTATCAAGGAGAAAAAAAAGTGAAGAAGTTTGGCGTCTTCATGGGAATGTAAAATAAGAAGACTAAGCTCGAGGAGAGGAAGCTTGCGATCAAGGAAACTTCTGAGGAACAAAAGATATTATATGTCAAGCCGGACGACTTGGATCCCGATGTGGCGAACTTTTTTCATGACTTCTGTGCTAACATGTCACTTTGTGCAAAAGGAGGGAGGGGTGAAAATGAGGTCAAAGACTGAAGTATCAGGCACGGACAGTCGTGCTTTCGCTTTTGCGGTCCATCGATGTAAAAAACTTGTTGAACATCCGTTGCTTTTGCCAGTAGTTGCATTTTTTTGCAACTATTTAAATGTAAAAATCAAATTCTACTGATCTAGATAAATTTGTCAAAGAGGAGATTGAACAAGTGAGGAAAATTTGGGGGACACCTTGAATGGCGTCCGTCCGACCGGCTGTCCGCGAACAAATTTGAATCGTGTCCTTGGGTATTTGATAGCGTCCGTTTGATTATCCATGTTGGAGATGCCCTAACTTACTGTGCTAACATGTTGGAGATTTGACACGAATGCTCGCATATGTTGAATTTGTTTCAGGTTCTTCGACGCTATTCTTTCAGCGATATAGCATGCCCGACAACTATGAGGTTTCCGACAACTTCGTCAATCTTAAGATCTGCTGGTTCAGTGTCTCGGAAGAGCTAAGCCTAGAAATTGCAGTGAAAATAGGGGCACTAGCGGCTTAATGCAAAAAGCGGTCCCTAGTACCAGAAGTGGAGGCCTACTCCGGTGCTCCCCCCTAACCTAATTTCGAAGGGGTATTTTTGTCCCCGTGATTTTGTTTTTTTTTGGCCCGCCGTAGCCCAGATCCAAGCCCTGTCTAGCCCTGCCAAGCCCTGTATAGCCCAGACCGTATACGTACAGTACCTGGTCCGGAAAAAAACATCACACGACCCCACGACCACGTAGGACCTGCCGGATCCAATCATTCACGCAGCTCCATCAATCTCGCGAGCATTCACGCAGCTCCATAATTCACACGGTAGATCTCCAGCGGGGCGCGCAGGGCTATCTCGTCGCCGGCGATCTCGTCGGACAGCAGGCGCGGCAACATCGTGAATCCCCAGCGCTCACAGGTACCACATCCTGCATCCCCCCACACCCCTCTAGTCTCGCTCGCGACAACATCGAATGAACTGCCGCCGTCAGAGATAGTGGTTAGCCTAGTGGGGAGGGTAACCTACCTACCCGGCGGCGTATGCAATCGTGGATCTTGTTCCGGTAGTGCTGCTCCTCGTGATCTGGGTTTCTTCAGTGTAGGATTCACGTAGTGTCGGTAGCCGTCGGCTGTGTCCACCAGGACTATCATTATTTGATGTGGCGGCTAACCTAGGTATCCGGCGACAGAGGTAACCACAGATCTAGCTAGGTTTTGTAGTGCTGCTCCTCGCGATTGAAAGTGATCACGACGGGTGCCGTGGCCATCTTCCTGACTTGGTTTGGCAGATCTGAACGGCCTCGGTTGGGGTTGTTTACATAACATCCGTGATCGTGAGCTATGTGTAGATATTTCATCATTGATAACGTTTTCATCATTTGTTGTAGGAAATGGCGGACGAGGAGTTAACTGATATGATGGTAGACATGGAGTTTGGAGAACTGATGAAAGACTGGATAGAAGATTGGTCAGATGATGAAAATTCAGATCTTGGAAATCAGTCAGAGAATGGGAACGAATGGGAAGATTTGAATGTGAGTGGCATTACCATGTTGTAATTTTTGGTGCCATCCTACAACATTATATTTTTGTGTTGAAAATTTGTAGATGGATGAGCATGATGATGGTCAGGAAAACAATTCGGAGCTCTCAAATGAAGATTACATTAGTCAGGTACGTAAGTGAAAAAATTTATTGGCATGCAAATTGAATTCATTCTGGAATATTATATGATAAGTAATTATGTATTTGTGTTGTATTTTTCAGTTCATTTCTGAATGTCATAATGCATACGACTATTACGGTGAATCCAACGCGGAGACAGGCCTTAATGATGAATCATCAAATGCACCTGATTCTAGGGATTCGCAGTCGTTGTCACCATGAGTGAGGTATTTGTGTAATCAATGTTCTATGAAAGTAATGTTAAACCATACAAAACAGTTTTCATGGCTATGTTTTGATTGTGTAGGTGACAGATGATGGTGGGGTAATGAATGTCCAAGATACTGCCAGTGCAGATGATAAGAGGGATATGTTCATGCAGATAATGGACATGACTTTTATGACTCGGGATGCTGCGTATGATTTCTACAACAGCTATGCTAAAGCTAATGGTTTCAGCATTAGGAAGAATAAGGTCAGGTATACCAAAACCGAGGCACATCCTATGTGTTATAGGAGGTTTGTTTGTTCTAGACAAGGGAAACGTGACAGCAAGTTGCTAACCGAGGAAGGGCACAGCCGTCGGCTTAGAGCCGAGACACGCTGCTTTTGCGAAGCACACCTGACTGTCAAGCTTGACCAAAAGCGTGGGGTTTGGTATGTTGCAAGTTTTGAGGACAAGCACAACCATATGTTGGCAGGACCGGATGAGGTACCTTTTCTTTGGTCCCACAGAAAAATCAAAGAGTTTTAGAAGCATGAGATAATGTCCATGGGAGCTGGAGGGATTAGAATTCATGACATGATGGATTCCCTCATCAGCAAACATGTATGGTATTGCGGTGTTGGTTTTACAAGGCGTGAAATATACAACCTTTGTGCCAGGGAGAAGAGGAAGCTGCTTTCAAAAGGTGATGCTGCCACAGCCATAGGCATCATGGCCAGTAGGAAACAGAGGGATCCTAGCTTCTTTTTCGAGTATATGCTAGATAAGGAAGGACACTTGAATAGGATGTTCTGGTGTGACTCCCAGTCTCGTCATGACTATGAGGACTTTGGTGACGTGCTTGTATTTGACAGCACGTACAAGATGAACCGCTATGGTATGCCATTCATACCTTTTGTTGGTCTTAACAATCACCGGAAGACCATTGTTTTTGGTTGTGCCATAGTTTCGGACGAGACCGAACAGACATACGTGTGGCTGCTGCAGACTTTTTTGAGGTCCATGTGTCAAAAGATGCCGAAGAGTGTAATCACAGACACCGACGCTGCGATGATCAAGGCAATTCGCGAAGTCTTGCGAGACGTGTGGCACCGTATATGTACGTGGCATATAGAAAAAAATATGAAGATTCACCTCAGTCCCAAGTCCTTGAAGGAGTTCCGAACCCTTTTGTACTACAACACGTCCACGGCCACGTTTGAGGAGAGATGGCACGCGTTTACCAAAAGATGGCAGTCGGAAAAAACAGTAACATGGTTGAGACGGATGTATAAGAAGAGGAGACTGTGGGCCGCGGCTTATCTGACAGAGGGGTTTTCGCTTGGCATGAAAAGCAACCAGCGGAGTGAAAGCCTAAACTCATGCCTTCACCTCCACCTAGACGGTGAAATGACCCTGGTGGATATGATTTTGCATTATGAGAACGCCGTCGTACGTATCCGTGAAAACGAGGCGCGAGATGACTGCACGGCCTCACAGAGTTTACCGGTGCCAATTACTAGCTCGAGGGAACTTGAGATAGCTGCTTCTCACGTCTTCACTCCAGCAAACTTCTATATGTTGCAAGATGATCTTAGAAAAATTGATGGCATGGAGATTGTAGAAATTAAGCTGGGAGACGGATCACAGCAGTACATCGTGGCCTGGAAGAATAACCGGAATAGCCGTTTTTGGGTGGAGTATACAGCAGTAAATTCCGCAGAACCTATACGGTGCAGCTGCAGAAGAATGATTCTAAAGGGTCTACCTTGCAAACACATATTCCATGTACTGAAGTACTTGAACATATCTGAAATACCAAAGTGTTTAGTTCTTGTTCGGTTCACCAAACAAGCAAGGTTGGGACTGCCCGCGAGGCGCACAAGCGATCTGTTGGGATATGGTTGGATTGGGGCAGAGGAAAGAATGAAATATAGCCAGGTCAGTGTGTTAGCTTCAGAAGCTATGCATGCGGCATGCAAACACCCAGCTTTGTGGGATCAGTTACAGGATAGTTTGAAGGCTGTGATAGCTAAGAGTCATGAGTATGATCTGCTACAGGAAAATTTGAGCAACAATATAAATGACTTCAGTAAATGTGCAGTTGAATATGTAGACGATGATGAAGGCAACATGGTCGCAGTTAAAGATCCTATGAAAGTGTCCAACAAAGGTGCAACAAAGGTAGATGAGAACCGCCCTGTCTGGAAAAATGATAGACCACTCTCTTTTGATGAGTTGAAAACCCGGTGCGGCGCTTGCAAATTGCTAGGACACACTAAACGTAGCAAGAAATGCAAACTAAATCAGAAGTAAGTGTTTGTATGCATTCTGGATTATTGAAAAAATTATCATTCATTAACTTATCTTGTCTTCTATGATGTGCAGAACAGTGGAGAAGGAAGAAGTGTAGAACACTTGCTTCAATTTTTTACGGATAAATCGAGTGAACATGGCAGTATATCCTTTTCACGTTATGGCATCAATTTTAGTTCGACGTTTAACATCGTGTTTGGATCCTATATATATCTTCTATACCTAAATAGCTAGCCCCCACTACTAGATTTGTCTACACATGCGTGCTTCCACATCACCTCAATTATTTACAGCCTTCCGATCAAAATTGTGTGGCATCAAGGAATCATGCATGTGCTCATAAGTTACTTTTTGCATTAATGTAAATTATGCCACCTCATTGGTCATGCATGTCTTATTTTCCCAACGCATGCATGCATTTTTTGCATTAACCTATCAACTCAAACAATGCCACTTCATCAATCATGTCTTCTATTTGTGGGGATTTTTTTTCTCTTTTATACATCATTTTGCCACACACACTTCTTTTAAGTTTTATCATTTTTAACATGTAAAACTCTTACATTTAATTTCATTGGTTTTAAGCACTAATTTATGGATTGGTTTTAACACGGTTCCCGGAGCAACGTGCGGGGCATCATCTAGTTGTAGCAACTCGATCGACACTTTGTTTAGTGGGAGTGTCAAATTTTTACATCTCTAAATAAACAACAAAATCCGACCTAAATAAATTAGCTATAAATTAGAAAGAATATTGTACATTTCCCCTCCCCACGTCCTAACTGCCATTAAATCACCTAACTTACCACTCCCCACCACACATTCACCCACCTACCTCGCGCGCCGGTTCGAACTCCCCTTATCCCCACCTACAGTAGATCGAGAAAACCCCCGCCGGCGACCGCTGCAGCCGCCTCCATGGAGAAAAGCCTCGGCTGGCAGAGAGCAATGATGAAGCTCGCCGGCGATGACGAGGGGTGGCGCGCCCAGTTGGCGGAGGTGTGCGGCTGGTTCCCCAGCATGGAGATGTTGGTCAACCACGCGCGTGGCCTCGTCAAAGTCCTCACCGACGCCGAGAAGAAGTGCGCCTTCCCCTACGGCTGCGGCGTCCCGCCGGCTCTCCTCCTCGTCTGGGCAATGCGAGAGGCCACGCTGAGCGACTCCCCTGTTCAGCGTGCAAGGTGGTGGATGTACCGCTCCACCACCATGACGCTGCGGCCAGATCCAGCACGCGTCGCGTCGATGGCGGAGCGCATCAACGTCGAGCTCGCTATCCCTGCGCCCGTGAGCCCGGACTACCAGGTCCGCCACGTGTCGAAGCCAGTCCTGCCGTTGGGCTCTGACATCGTGGAGGACGACGTGGATGAGGTACTGCTTATCCCTGATGACCCTGAGGAGGGCGAGGAGGACGCCGTGCAGATGGTAGCGCCGGTTGCCGTCGAGGGTGGCAAAACAATGCCCATCGACGTCGAGCTCCTTCCCCTGCACCCTGACATAGTGAAGGTGGAAGAAGAGGAGGTGGCTCAGGATCAGGTGGCGCCGGCGGTGGTCAAGAATAAGGCTTCTCCGTGTGTGGTGCGCCACTCACGCCGCCTCAAATTTTTGAAGAAGTGAAGATGGGCACAGTTGCTGAAGGAGGATGAAGCTGGTGGTTATCTTAAGTTAGGTATGCTGTTATATGTTTCAGCATATAAGTTAACATTATTTTGGGTTTGATGTTGGTTAGGTATGCTTTTATATGTAAGCATATAAGTAATGCAATCGGTACGGTTTGATCGGGTTCTTTGTGGCTGAAGAACTGAATATCTACTGCTCACCCTAAGTGCCAAGTTGAGTTAAATTTCTGAATATTGAATATGTATTGTTGCTTTGCTTCAGTGTTGCATGGAAGCTGCTAGATGTTGCTCCTATGTTGCAACAAGACAATGTACTAGTCTGCTACATAAATCAGTAGTGTTGCTAGGTGATGTGCCCATGTGCATCACATACCAAATATAGAACATGCCAAAAGTGCATTGTCTGTGAAATACAGGACATGCCAAAAGTGCATTGTCTGCCAAATATAGAACATGCCAAAAGTGCACTGTCTACCAATCATTATGGCCCCATGTTATTTATGCTGCAATCTCTGTTACACTTTGCCCATAAACTGAATAGCAAATAATTCAGCATCATTTCATCATGTCAATTACAATGATGTCAATAACTTTATGAACAATCTACTTGCTAACTATGACAGCAATCATAATGGCAAGCAGGCCAAGATACAGAAGACCTCCAAATCCTAAAATCCTATCCCTATAGAGGAATATCTCCTTGTGCATCTTAACCATTGCCCTCCTTTCTTTCTCATTCCTTTTAATTTCAGCTTCATATTCTGTAATCTTAGTCTCCAGTTTCTTGTTCTTCATGGCAAGATACTTAATGACTGACTTTGCTTTGCTATCCCACTCCCCATCAACCCATTCAACATACTCAGAAGTGATATCATCCTAAATAAATCATGAGCAATTCAAGTCATTTTATAACTGAACTTGTCGCTGCAAGCGTTAAACACTGAACTTTTTTGCAGCTTGACCGCAATAGCAGTACTAGTTTGAAGATCATGCTCAGTACACTAACCTCAAACACACATCCCCCGAGTGCGCTGCCAAAATTGTCTGCATCTATGCAGACACGGGCACTAGGAGTTTCCTGATGACCACATAGATGGAGCTTGTCATGGCCACAGGTGATGAATTATGGGCGATAATGCTGGGATGTAAAGAACAACGGTAAAGAACTTACCTTTTTGCCACCAAAGTGTAGCACTGAAGAAACCCTAGCCATGGGTTCTCCCGGCCCGCCGCCGCCCACGAAACCCCCGTCCCCTGTTCCACTAGATCCGCCGCCGCTGCCTCCTGTGCCATTGAATCCGGCCCACCTGCTTGCAGGACCCAGGGTTCGACCTAACTTGCAGTCGCCACTGCTCTTCTCGCCGTAGCCGCCGCCGCCCGCCGCCCAGCTTGCTGTCATGCTTTCGCCGTCGAGATTTGGAGGTGCAAATAGAGAGGGAGGGCTAGGGATTTGGAAAGGGAAACGAGAAAAGGGGAAAGATCGATGTGAACCTGGCAAAATGGGCTGGTGTAGCGCTGCCGGGAAGATAGCCCGCCTGTGGGGCCCCTCACGTGGTTAGATGGGCCGTGCCTGGCATTATGGTGAGTACAGAAAAAGTTAATTATACATATAATAAAAAAACGACGGGTTTGTAAAACAAACTAGAAAAACATGATGCCTGATAACACGCGATAGAGCCAACGAGCTGACATGACTAATTTTGATGAGTGTAATATTACATTTTGGCTTGATATATTTACTTATCTACCATGACTACTTTTCATAATAATGTGATGAGGGGGAATTACTAGAAGATTATGCAAGATGATGACATGCAGATAGCTAAGGCAGAATGCTAAGCTTGGTAGAGTTTTAAAAAAAGTTAAGATTGTGAAATTTTTAATATGAAACTTACGAGAGCAGTTGAAGAGAAAAATAGACTATTATAAAAAATTGGAGAAGGAGAAAAATATTAAGCAAGAACAGTTGATAAGTGAAGCCGTGAAAAATACAATTATAAAAAATTGGAGAAGGAGAAAAATATTAAGCAAGAACAATTGATAAGTGAAGCCAAAACTTTATTGGTACCACCAAATTGTCTTCTCCGAGCGAATTTTATGACCGAATTGTCTTGTACGATCGAATTGTCCGACAGACACATACACATGCATGTGCCCTGTTTATTACATAAAATGGTAGAACCCCTAAGATAATCATGCCGTCGAAACATTCGACCGGACTAAATCCAAACCACTAAAACATCAATCTTGCATGCCGCATGGATTCTTCAGGCGCGCCTTTTGCTTGCGATTTCGCGAATTTTGTTCTTCACACACTCCATCGAGTTTGAAGGTGACATAATCAACTCTGCGACGAAACGTCTTCTTCTTGCGTCAACGGTGGCCTGCAAAAAATGACATGAAGGTTACATGAACCGAAGTTACTACACCACCATAGTAGCTAGTCTACAAACGAAAATAACAGCATACCTGTGTAAATTTGCGGGTGATTTTGTCCCTGTCCCAATGTTCTAGACATTCTGTGACAAAAAGGCCACAAGCGTTCCTGGTACATACGCAAACATTAGCGGTGGGCAATACAAACATGTGTGTTGTTGTTTGATTGTGCATGATGTCCTATTAACTCACCCATCCTCTTGCTGGGGTATGTCATACTCCTTGATAGGCCACTTACTTACGTCCGGATATTTCCCTGGTGTAATAAGATTTTCCTGACGCATATCGTGTGCTACAGCCATTCGCTATAAAGAGATAGTGTTAAAGAACAATCATAAACAATATGTAAGAGCAATGGTACAAATGTTGGTTACATTACCAATGCTTTAACAGTCCTCTCAGTCAGGTCCAGAGCATAGAGCGAATCGAGAGTTTGGAATTCTTTCTTGATCATGTGCATGACCACAGTCATCCAGTGGCTATTGTCGATATTCAACGCGATATACGTCTACAGTGCAAAAAACCATTACGTAGCAAAAGAAATACTTGATGAACTATCATGTAGTGATGAATCACAAACATTACGTACCTTATCACGCACAGTATACTCTTTCGTGACTCTATTAACTGCCCCAGCTTTGGTCAGAGCACTATCAATGTTGCAGCTAGATGGCAATGGATCATCATTTGTGATAGCACGATCTACAAGGAATTTGGACCTCCACGCTGGACAGAGGTAACGATCATGACCAACATGCAGCTCCGACTGTCCCATATAAGCATCAATAACCTGCATAGAATATCAGCGCATTACATGTTGAGAGTTGAGACATAGATTTTTGAGCATTTTAAAAATAGGACATGCAAGTAGTACTTACATCGTCCGACAGCCATCTATGGCCTAGTACCGGTAGAATCCTTTCGGAAGTCAGAGTTATGCCACGGCCTTCACTGTAGTAAATATTTTTGTTCTTGTTCTTCTTAGTGCTAGTAGCTAACTCGACAAATGAAACAGCAGCATCAATTATTTCCGGCGTCAACTCATCTGCCACAACCTCCGGCACATTATTGTTCGAAAATAGAGCTGCATGAAATAATATGAACGTGAACAATGGTGACCTTATGCATTGGTAGTAAATAAAAAAATTAAGAATGTTAGTTACGATACCTCTAGTAGTAGTACTAGTACCAGAGGCTCTCTGACCACGGCTGGTACGCCTGCCGGGCTTGTCAAGTGCGAAGGGGGATTCAAATTTCTTGGGAACGGTCCGCTTCCGCTTACCGGACATAACCTCGTCATCCATATCGATTGTTGCACCCTTTTTTCCATTCGCCTTAGCCATGAACTTGCTGACAGAAGATGGACAAATGTCTATGTCCGATGAAGGTGCTACAGTAGAAGTACCAACCACCCAAGGGTTTTCCGGTGTAGCCCCACATACATCATTACGCTTAAAAGGTGAAGCTTCCTTGTGTCCATTCAGCTTCGGTGGGGTTTTCTGTTTCGAAAACTAAATAGTGTGAACATTTCTGGACGAAAAAAATTAAACGAGAAAATTATAGACAGAAAGATAAATACATAGTACCTCAGGTACGGTTTTATGGTCGGGAAGCACTATATCAGGCTGCGTCATGTCAATGATCGGCTGTCCATCATTGTCCATGTCTTCCTTGTACACGAATTCCTTCTTTTCATATGGACCATTCTCGAACGAATCCACTTTGTCCGGATCATTCTCCGCGGATGGCACGGCAGCAGCCGGCTTGTACATGACACCTGCTTTGTTCAACTTCTCCAACAACCTCTGCAATAGAAATATAAACTTAGTAATGGTAGCATGGTTTAAAACAGCAAACATACTCTAAACTATAAAGTTTGGGTGTGACACCTCAGCAACAATATCAGGGATTTGCCTCATCTCGGTGTGTATGAAGTCCATGCACCGCTTCATCACAAGCTCCATCAAATCTTCCGACAATGCGGTTGTCGTCGACTTCTTTGCGTTTCCAGTTGCAGGCTTGGTTTTTGGCTTCATGGTAGGCGCATTATTTGGGATGTCGGGCTCCTGAGCCCTATACTCCTGGGTGATATTATTTTCGATCTGCATGCGATATTGAAGTACATGTGATGAATAAAAAATAAATAGTATTAAGTTACAAAACATTTAAGAAAGACGAAACACAATGACTTACCCTTACGTTACCACGGCCGCGCCCATTTATCAAAGTCGAACCTATCTCTCCTAGTGGCTGCACCTTCTGTCCAGTTCCTCATAAGAGGTTGTATGGACAAGTTGGGATTATAGGCGCATTCGCCTTGGACCGGTTGCACCTTCTCCCAGTACAAGTACTACAAAAAAATATAAGGATTTAGAGTTAGTAAAATACATCACATAAAATTGCAATGATATGATAATTGACATTATGCAACAGGTTTGATATGTGTACCTGCAAGAGAGCCAAATTGCCTTTCGGCCATTGGCGCAGGTGTTTGCCTTTCTTCACTATGCGAAGGCAATCAAGGAGAACACGCATGGTGAAGGAATTCCAGTTAATCTTTGAAATACGTTTCACATCGTAGACCAAAGCGTAGTACTGCTTTGGCACAATCTTGCTCGACATGGGAGCAATAATTGTTCCTAACAGGACCAGCACTACTTTGCGAAGGAAATCGTCGTCGGTGGCTTTACTTTTAATTATGTCCTCAATGAGATTATCTATCACTATGTTTTCTGATGTCTTACTGAGAAATTGTGGCGGCACCCGCTCCTTCATGTCCTCGCCTTCTTCAATCAGAATGTCCGAAGCGGACAGTCCTTGGTTCTCGAGGTTAAAGATGCACTCGACGTTGACCGCACCGAGAGTCACCTCCCCAACTTGCTCTTGTATAATGAATCTGCCCGTGCTGGCCTGAAAACTCTCAATCATATACCTAATCAGCAGGGTACGCATCTTAATAGATGGTATCTGCAGCATGCTGCGCAATGATCGATGTATCAGCCACTCTAGCGCGTTGACCGCTCGATAGATCTGCAACAAGCTTGCACCATTTCTCCACTGCGCATACTATTTCTCCATTCAGCTCGTCCATCCTGTTGAAAGAAAATGTATAACTTCGTGACATTAGCTAGCACTAAAGCAAAAATAACAATAGGCATGCAAAAATATAAAACTTTCTGGCAGTAGCTAACACTAATGCAAAAATAACACTAATGGAAATACAAAACTATCACCATGTATACTGCAACATGCAGCCAAGTGTGTGCTGACATGAGGTAATAAAAAAATAACTACAATTGGTAATTGAATTTACTTGCATCTGATCAAGTTCTTTGAGTATCATATAAATTATATAATCAATAAAATTAATATGGTAAACTGTTACTTATTCGTCTGGTTGTCTTACTAACAGGGTGACAAATTGTTCAGCTGTAAATAAACTAGAGTCTATAGCAATGGTACCTATTTGAGGTTCATCAACATCTAATGTTAATAACTCTTTAATGTTCTATGTGCACAATATTATAATTGGATCGTGTGACAAAAATATAATTGGATCTTGTGACAAAAAATGTATTGCGTCATGCTTCTCGAGAAACAACATCTTATTCTACCATGCTATGAAAGAACCAAAGAATGTTTTCATCTATGCCATCTGGTCAGAACGCATCTAGTCCAGTTCATACTAGTTGAAATTATGTGGTAAACCTAAGTCCATCAAAGCAACGAGACGGAGGAAGTAGCTTGCTTTGAAGGCGCGAGGGAAAGAGGACAATTTACTTGATCTGTCGACGAAGATGAAAGAAGTCGGCGATGTGTTCTCGACGTAGTTCGTCGAGGTCGGCCTGCACGTGCGGACGACCTTGATCTTCTCGGGGGTTTTGTGGCGTGTGGGATGCGGCGGACGGAGGTGTCGACGCCTCGCTGGCAGGAGTCGATCTAGTCGACGACATGTGCGAGGAGGAGGAGATTATATACGAGGTTGACACCTAGGTCGTCGTAACTTCCCTGTGGCCAAGCTCGCAATTTATTTTCCTCCGTTGAAGCGAGGCTGAACATGCTCCTCAATCGTAGGGATTAGGAACATATGGATTAGTACGATCCCAGAATTGTGTAATAGAACGGCAACTATTCCCGTGATCGACGTGCGTGTGATCGACGTGCATGGAAAGCGCATCGTTGTGGGCTCCACAATATGGATCCGACACTTATTTGCGGTCTGGGCCGGCCCACCTACCTGCATTGTTTCTTCCCTCAAAATAAATATCATTGGTTCATCCCTAAAAAAAACTCTTTGTGACACGTATTAGTTATTGTATACTTGTATATGTTCAACAATATTTATAGTATCTCTATCATTTCTACAATATTATACATGCATCGAGTGTCGGAAATGAACGATACTTGTCATGCATGCATGCCATGGTCATCGTAGGTTACGGCTTAAGTTTGGGATCATTTCGTGAGATCGTAAAGAAGAATAGATACAGGGTATCAAACCTATAGAGTTTTTTCTTCAAAGGTACTTCGATCGAGATATTGGACATAGAATGCCACCCTTTAAAAAGGAAAAAAAGGTTACGCATAAACCACTTTCAGACCTGCCCTTCGGTAGACCCGAATGGTCCTGCTTATACATGGTGCATGTGGAAGCATGCATGAGATGACCCCAACTTTTGGGAGCATGTGGGCTTGGCCAATGTGGTCCCCCAGGCAAGGTGTGCACGAATTCGGACACAAAACGCACGTTGCGTCACGTGGGGGCAGTGTTGTAGGGTTTTGTCGCCAGAAAACCCTAGAAATTGCATCGAGTGTCGCATATGAACGATACTTGTCACGCATGCAAGCCATGGTCATCGTAGGGTATGCATGAAGTTTGGGATCATTTGGTGGGACCGTCAACGAAAACCAATTTCAGACCTGACCTCCGGCAGACCCGAATGGTCCTGCTTGTAC
>NC_041382.1:21477305-21477557 GCF_002162155.2 Triticum dicoccoides
TGGGCTTGGCCAATGTGGTCCCCCAGGCAAGGTGTGCACGAATTCGGACACAAAACGCACGTTGCGTCACGTGGGGGTAGTGTTGTAGGGTTTTGTAGTCGGAAAACCCTAGAAAATGCATCGAGTGTCGCAAATGAACGATACTTGTCACGCATGCATGCATGCCATGGTCATCGTAGGGTATGCATGAAGTTTGGGACCATTTGGTGGGACCGTCAAGGAAAACCAATTTCAGACCTGATCTCCGGCAGA
>NC_041382.1:21477979-21479459 GCF_002162155.2 Triticum dicoccoides
AAGAATTTAAATAATGAAGAAGTGCAATAGAACATAACATATTATCTTACATTTTGGAAATATTTCGAATATAAAGAAGAGAACAAATATTAGAATGAAGAAGTGAAATAAAACAGAACATTTTATCTTACAAACTAAAAATATTTCAAAAATAATAAAGATAAGAAATATTAGAATTAACAATTAAAATAGAACACACCATTTTAGTTTATATTTCGTAAATATTATCAATATACAAAAGAGAACGAACAAAAGAAATAAAACACAACAGAATTTGGCTTATTTTTTAAATTTTAGTAAACACTTTTACAAATAATATAGAAAAAAGAGATTTGATTTTAAATATAAGAAATATAAACAAGAAAAGTAACAAAGAAAATAGAAAACATATCAGCACGCGGGTAAGGCTGCCCTGGGCCAGCCCGCCCGAATTGGGCCCAAGGCGGAGCCGCGCAGGGCACATCGCAGCGCATAGCCGTTGGGTGGTGGGAGTTTAGTCCCACCTCGCCAAGCGAGAGAGCGCCGCACCGGTTTATATACCCGGCTGCGACTCCCCTCACAAGCTCCTCTCAATTGCAGGCAGTACATTGCCTAACTCTCGTACCCTCTGCCCCGTGGGGCCTACTAGTAGCAGAGATATTCTGCACCACGGGCCTGCATCCTGGCCCATGCACAGCAGGGTTCCTAGTCGTATGCAGGCCGTGGAGTATGAATTCTCCTGCTCTTGTAGGTGGGCACTTTTTTGGCATATTGCCATGTGTATTGATCTTCAAATCACACACTAAATTATACACATGCTCACTTGCATTCAGTACACAATTTTTTTTTGTAATACATGACAAGTTAATGTTTTGACCTTCAAGTCATCTAATAAATTTTTTTGAAATTGTTTGAATTTTTTATTAATTTATAATGCCTTCTAGACTGAATGGTCAAAACATCGGTCTATACCTCAGGGGGGCATTGTAAAAAATTCTTTTTCCAAATTTTCTTTCATAGCCATGATTGGCATCACACACTAAATTATAAACGTGCTCACTTGCGTTCAATACACATATTATTTTTACATATATGACAAGTTCATGTTTTGACCTTCAAGTCATCTAATAAATTATTTTGAAATTGTTTGAATTTTTTATTAATTTATAATGCCCTCTAGACTGACTGGTCAAAACATCGGTCTATACCTCAGGGGGCATTGTAAAAAATTCTTTTTCCAAATTTTCTTTCATAGCCATGATTGGCACATGTGGGTCACCATGTTCAAGAAAGTTTGTGTGATTTGGAGGTGGTGGGAAAAATCACATTTTTTTCAAAAACTAGCTCAAGTTAGACCAAATGGCCCCTCCGGAATGCGGTCATTTTTTCGACCACCTCCAAATGACCTCAACTTTTGCACACATGATCTATTGCACAAAAAAGGTGGGTTCCAAAGATTTTATATCTTTTTGAATTTTGTTTATTAATTTATAATGCCCTC
>NC_041382.1:21480957-21522015 GCF_002162155.2 Triticum dicoccoides
CGGTGATTTTTTCGACCACCTCCAAATCGCCTCTATTTTGGCAGACATGACCTCTAGCACAAAGTAGGCTAGGTTTTCAAGGTTTTATTTTTTTGATCTTTTTTTGAATTTATACTGCCCTCTAGACTGGCTGCTCAAAACATCGGTCTATACCTCAAGGGGGCATTGTAAAATATATTTTTTCCAAATTTTCTTTGATAGCCATGTTTGGCACATGTGGGTCACCATGTACAAGAAAATTTGTGTGATTTCGAGGTGGTGGAAAAAATCACCTTTGTTCAAAAACTGGCTTAAGTTAGACCAAATGGCCCATCCGGAATGCGGTGATTTTTTCGACCACCTCCAAATCACCTCAACTCTTCCAAACATGACCTCTTCCACAAACAAAGCTAGGTTTCCAAGATTATATATTTATTTTTTGATATTATACTGCCCTATAGACTGACTGGTCCAAACATCGGTCTACACCTCAAGGGGGCATTGTAAAATTTATTTTTTCCAAATTTTCTTTCATAGCCATGTTTGGCACATGTGGGTCACCATTTAAAAGAAAATTTGTGTGATTAGGAGGTGGTGCAAAAAATCACCATGTAAGCTAGACCAAATGGTCCCTCCAGAAGGCGGTGATTTTAGCGACCACCTCCAAAATTTCCACTTTTTAAAATATATCAGAAATGGAAGATTCAATCTTGCTAACTTATGAATTGAAAAAAAAGATTTTCAAAATTTTCTAATTCTTATAATTTATTTCAAATGGAATATTCAATCATGCTCACTTATGAACATTGACAAAAACAAATTTCAACATTTTCTAATTTTAAAAATATATTACAAATGGAATATTCAATCATGCTCACTTATGGACATTGAAAAAAAAAGGATTTTCAACATTTTCTAATTCTAAAAATATATTTGAAATGGAATATTCAATCATGCTAACTTACGAACATTGACAATAAAGGATTGTCAACATTTTCCAATTTTTTATATTATATTTGAAATGGAATATTCAATCATGCTAACTTAAGAACATTGACAAAAAAGGATTTTCAACATTTTCTAAATTTAATAATATATTTGTAATGGAAGATTCGATCATGCTAACTTATTAAAACCTCAAGTCAATGTTTTTTAGTATCTATCCTATGTAGATAAGGCTGGTTCTTTGCACACACCATTACCAAGCACATGCCCACTGTATGCAGCATGTCTCATCAGTGAAGCAACATTGAAGCACCTACTGTGATCATTGTAGCATCAGAATATAGACACTACAACAAAGCATAGCTGACCTGCTTCTAGACAGTTGATATACTTCAGAGACATACTAGATTAATTAAGTCTCTGCCATAATTAAGAGTCTGCCATACTACTTAATAGTCTGCCATACTACTTAACAGTTCACAAACACTTCCACCTTCCAGATTCACAGTTCACAAGCATACTAGCGCAAAAGTTAAACATTATCAACTATACTGACGATGATTAGTTCCACTACCAGCTTGACAGAGGGTGACTAGATGGGACCCATAGCCTTCAGGAGGGCTGCATGCTCTGCCCTGATCTTCACGTCGCTCCCACTCGTGGTTAAACCGCGTGCATGTGCCATAAGGTGCTCATACAGCCCATCCTTGGGAATTGGCTTAGTGGTGCAGTATGGGCACCTGAACTTGCCCCACTTGAAGTACGCCGCCTTCCCCTTCTCCCTGATCTTCATGGCTTTATGCTCAATGAAGGACCTGTGGTTCCACTCTTCCACCTCATCTCCAGAGTTGTACTGCACATACAAATGATTTGCATAAATGCATACTTCCCATTTAGAGTAATGTAATTAACAAACATCAGATAATTGCCATTTACTGGAATGTAATGAACAAACAAACATAATAGCCCATTTATAGCTACTTAATGCACAAACAACAAAATAGTTCCATTTAGAAGAATTTAATGGACAAATAACAGAATAGTTCATTTATATGCATTCATATATGGTTTCATGAAAAAACATCACACATATCCCATTTACAGCTAAGTAATGCACAAACATCACAACTTTCAGAGCAATTAATTGAAAGTATAACAAAACTTTCCATTTTAGAATAATTCAATGGACAAACAACACAATATTTCCATTTATGAGCATTCAGATATGATTTCATGATCAAAGACTACAAATATGCCATTTTGAGCTAATTAATTACCAAACAACACAACTTTATGATATCAGTGAATAAACTACATAACATTCCAATTTATAGGCATTCATATAGGGCATCATCAACGAACAACGTCTCACACAGATTAATAAACAGACATAAAACAGATTGGGGTTACCTCCTCGTCGTCGTCAGAATCAGACGGGTCGTCGAACCCAGCGATGTCCAGCTTCCTCTTATTGCCAGCAGCTTCCTCATTCTGCAATATATATAAGTAATTAATTCAATTATACTACTAACTACATAACACAGTATGCAAAGGTCAAGCAATCTGCAATGTGCTTCTAATAACCTAAAATGATACTTTGACCTAAAATTAAACTGTATCCAAAGGTCAAGCATTCTACAATGATAGCTTGGTCAATCTAAAATTTTAGATCATGCTGACGGTGGTCCTTCAAACTATAATGCCAGCCTGGGCACCAACAATAATCTTGTTAGTGCTCAGGTCTGCCAATGGAGGTAGTACATTCTTTGATGTACCCTGCAACTATATCAGTGACCCATTGTGGTTGACAACAAGTAATTGCATTTACTTCATCTGGCTCATGTAATGTACATAGTGGTGCATCAGCTGCCCTATTCTCTGAACCGTATATTGGATGGTATATTGTAATGCCATGAGCTTCAGGAAAGGAAATCTTTGTGCAATTTTTGGTGCTACGTGTGAAACTATTTCTTATGACATACATGCATGGAGTTAGGCAACATAAATTTAATATGACTTGGTCATCTGGCATAGTTGCATGTCTACCAAACCTACTTATGGTTTACTTTATAACTACAGCAATCCTACAGATCAAAAATAAACCTACCTACAATTTGAGTTTATAGATAATGAAGTGAAGCTCCTAACTATTTTAAAATTGCCCACTAGTTAAACATACTGTGTTCATTTCAACAATTAATTGATACACTTCTGTCACAGAAAGTAGGATTTAAACCTCATTTCTACAATATCAACTTTAATAGATACACTGGGTAGTTGCTCAGCCCCTGTTGTGGCCCACTGAGGGAATATGCACAACAAATCTAACAAAATATACAGCACAGAACAGAATGTGAGCACATGCGGCAATCCAGATTCTAATATAAATAACCTAACTCTCATTATGATGTCTCTAGCATTCAAGCACGAATCAACTTGAAAAAACCCTAACTCTAAAATGGGGTTCGCCATTCAATCAAAAAACCCTAACAAGCAAAAGGGGGTGCCGCAATCAATCACAAATCTACTATAAAAAACCACATCTGCTAAATCTTCTGCTTATCTAGTACAAGTATGAAACGAGGGGAACGAGAAGCATTACCACATCCACCACCTGCTTGTCGCTCGCCTCCGCACCTACATCCAGTGCGCCGCCAGACGCCGTCACCACCAGGTCTTCCACGACAGAGTGCGAGCCCACCACCCCCTGCGCCACCAGATCCGCCGCCGCAGGGACCGATCCAGCGACTGCGGGTGTAGCATCTCCCGCACCGCCGACGGCGGCCACTTCTTGGACGGCATCTGCGGCGGTCTCCGCGCCCTCGACCACATCTCCGTGTGCAGCGACGGCAGCGCCACGACCTTGCTCCATCGAAGCCTGAGAGAACCCGCCGGAGAGAGGGAGGCGGTGGGGTTGAGCAAGTAGGTGCGGTGGCGGGGCGATGGAGATGAGGGGGAGACGATGCGGCAAGGAGAGAGGGAGTGAGCCGATTTGGGGGTAAATGGTGGGGGCGATGCGGCCGGTGGTGGTTCCCCTCCCTCTTTATAGGATGTGACGTTTTTGGAAGTTTTCGTGCGCCGCGCGGCCGCGTGGCTAGCCCACGACCGCCGCCGCCCACGCCCACGACGGCAGCACGTGACAAGGGAAAACGATACGCCCACGAACAATACATGTATACCCTCAGTGTACAAAAGTAATCGGGCCGGTGCGGGCTTGTACAGGGTTGTACGCGTGCCGGTGCGGGCTTCTACAGGGCTGTACGCATGCTCTCCTCGGGCATAAAAAGACGATCGTGCCCCTCTTCACGAATCGTTTTTGACAGATCTCAGCCGTCCTTGTGTTTCTCCCCCTCGCGTTCAACTCAGGGGGGGGGGCACCGGAGCAGAAACCCCAGAAGTGATGCACCACGAACGAACCTCTGAAAGAAGGAATTGGAGTGGAAATTTCGTGTATGAATCAATGACATGCAGCTAGTGGTTGCATATGGGTACAGTACGTAGGTACGCCATAATAAGGCATTGACTTGACTTGACTTGAACAACCCGGCCTATTGAATTCTATCTATAAATAACGTCCGGCATCTTGGTTCCGGAGCAGAAAACAAGCAAGCAGCCATAGCCTTCTCATCCAAGAACTACTATACTAGGGCACAAACCCTCCTAACTAGCAACCGATCTCACTCAAAACAAGCAGCCGATGTCGATATATGGGGTGAAGGTTGGTATGTTTGGTGGGTCAAATGGTGATGTCTACGACATCACCAAATTGACAAATTCTGCGCCGTCAAGCCTTAGGAGCTTGGAGATTGGAGCACGTCGGGCCACGAAGGGATCATCAACGCCATATCCTTCACCTTCGTCGACAGCAAAAACAATATGAACAAAGCAGGTCCATGGGGCACCCCGCTTCCTGGCCAGAAGAGCAAGGTACCCCCTCCACGTCAAAATATATATTGTGCATATTAGCAAGTTGGATTATTACATATCTCTTCTCGGTGATAACTAACTCCGGGTAAATGGACAATCTCTTGATACATGTTTAACCGTTAGTTATTTCTCTTGATTATGTGTACGTGCAGACTATTCACTTGACAAACGTGCGTATCACCGAGCTGTCTGGCTACACCTACGGCGGATACATCACCTCGCTCACCTTTCGCACCACCGACGCCCAAAAGCACCATGGCCCGTTCGGAAAAGTGAGGCCGAAAGCCGGCGTCGACACCCATTTCCGCATCCCCCTCATGAACGGTTCTATCGTCGCCTTCTGCGCCCAAGCCGACGACTACCTCAGCGCCATTGGTGCTTATCTCAAGATCTGATTGACCCATCATATGTATGATCTACATATGATTCGGTTCGCTAGCTACCGAGACTAGCTAGAAGGTTACTTTGTGTGTGTGTGTGCGCGCGCGCATGTACGTCGTTGTTCAATAAGGCGGCAGCACGCTAGCTACCCAGACTGGCAGGTTGCTCTCCGTGCGTTTATGTTTATGTCGGTGTTAGTGATTGGTCCCTTGCTGTTTAATGTTTTGCTGGTGATGTTTATTGTGTTGGTCAAGCATGTAATAGTAAGTTTCAAAACTTAAGTAATTTCCGAACAACATGAAACCCTGCTTGCGAGACGCAGATTTATTCTTGGATGCGCATATTTACTCTCTTTCTCCTCTGCGATTTTAAGCTTGTAGAGAAATGGCATTTCTGCCCCGCTTTTTATAGAAAGCAAACAAGTAACCATGACCAACAGAACTAAAACACACAGCCAGCTCTATGAGCTCCGCTAACATAGCAATTAATCCATAGTTACCAACGTTCTTCAGTTAATTAACTATAAGACCGGACAAGTTGTTAGAAAGTTCTGTGATGTGAAGCCAAAGCAGTTCTTTGAATTTTTCAACAAAGTCTGGATACAATGTTTGAAAATTTTCATGTAGTGCATCCCGGCCCCAAATCTTGTAAGAATTCCTTGTGTGCATTTTTTTAGTATACCAACCGATCCGCCAAAAACCAGAGGACGTGCAAGAACAAGGATGGATGACAGGCAAGAACAAGAGAAGATATAGCACCACAACAAGTTTTTATATTCCATCTGAGAATAGGTAAGGACAGGAGCATATCCACATTATTCGTTATCAGGATGCAGATTGTCCATTTTCATATCCACATTATTTGTAGTTTAAGTAAATAAGGATATTATTGTCACGTGGTAGGGTACGACCGATGAACATGACATGGTTTGGGCTATAGCTCCGAGAGCAAAGGTTGGTTTAGTCATGGTGCCGAAGATGAGAGAGAGAGAGAGGGTTGGGGACATGCATATCTTTACTACCTCCAATCCATACACTAGTAAAAAAAAGGGTCTAATGTGCAGCTCATTAGTCCCGATTTGAAATTGAGTCGGCACTAATGTGACCATTAGTGTGACCATTAGTGCCGGTTCCAACGGCTAGGCGGGCCGCTCTCTTTAGTATTGGTTCATGCAGAACCTTTAGCACCGGTCCGTGCCACGAACCGGTACTAAAGGGTGTGGTCGCAGGATGTTGTCAGACTAGGGCCCGTCCAGCACCTTTAGTACCGGTTCATGCCACGAACCGGTATTGTAGGTCATCCTGCATATAAACCCTTCGTCTAGCTCGCTCTGTTCTCCCCGCTTTCCCCTCTCCTCCTCTCTGTTCTTCCTCTTCCTCCCCTCGAGCTCATCACACATTTTGCTCAAACTTTTTCAAGATTTGAAGGCCCTCATCCATTCAAGTGATCACAAAGGTTAGCAACTTTGTCCTTTCATCTCTCATTGCTAGATTAGCTCTTGCAATGCTTTACATAGTGATTAATTTGTGGGTTTTAGTAATTTGGGAGGAATTATATGTGGTAGTATATTTGATTTATATGCAATTTGAGCTTAAAATAACTCTTAGTTTGCATATGTAGGTGTGGTTTACTTAGTGCCTTCCCGTCTCCGTCGTAACCACCGTCGATCGTCCGCACCGACCCGTCGCCAGCACCACCTTGTGGTGAGCCTCTTGTTCTTATCTTTTTTATACAAAAAAATCATGTTTGTGTGATTTAGATATATAGTTACTTGTATAATTATCTTACCCGTACGTTGTTTGTTATACATAGTGCCATGGTTTTGATATCCGTTCCCGCCAGCGCCCTCGTCCGTGTTATGATTCGGGGTATATTCTTTTTTTAAACTATTTGTTGCATTTCGTGTTTATGACAAATTGTGCCCATCAAGTTGATATAGATATTTTTATCTAGGAGGTATGTGAACTGGAAATTCCAACCGACCCTATTGTCGAGAGGTTAAAATTTAGTTGAAAGAGAAAACGAGTATTTGAAAGAAAAATTGAAAAGAATTGAGGGGGAGAAGATGGAATTGGAGTTGCATGTTGCCGATGTCGTCGATGATCACAAGATCAAGATGGAGAAAATGCGGTTGAAGATTAAAAAGATTAAAAAATATGCCATTGATAGTGTGGCTTGGTATCATTATGCTGTTGGATCAATTGTTACCTTAGTTGCGATCTTTATCACATTTGTTGTTGCATTTAAATTCTTTAGCTAGAGAGTTATTTGTATGTTGCATTTAAGTGTTGTATGAACTTTATGTATGAACTTGTATTAATTTGGTCTATTCGGTGGTGTGTAAAAGATGCGCCGGCAATGGATGTACGATGACCGATGCTCTCCCCAGTTCATTGATGGCGTGCATACTTTTCTGATTGCGGCTCAGGCAAACAAACGGGCGGATGGTTTTATGCCTTGTCCATGTGCTGGTTGTAAGAATGGTCACAATTACTCTAACTCAAGAACCATTCACGTCCACATGTTTGAGTCCGGTTTCATGCCCCACTATAATGTTTGGACCAAGCACGGAGAAAGAGGGGTTATGATGGAAGACAATGAAGAAGAAGAGGACGACGATAGCTATCCTGACCATGGGTTCCCTGAATACGATGATACAACAATGGGGGAAGAAGCTGAGCCGGCCATGTCGGAAGAAGCTGAAGAAGAGGCATCAGATGAGCCCCCTGATGATGATCTAGGTCGGGCCATTGCCGATGCAAAGAGAAACTGCGCAAGTGAAAAGGAGAAGAAGAAGTTGCAGTGCCTGTTAGAGGATCACAAGAAATTGTTGTACCCGAATTGTGAAGGTGACAAGAAAAAGCTGGGCACCACACTGGAATTGCTGCAATGGAAGGCAGAGAATGGTGTATCTGACAAGGGATTCGGAAAGTTGCTGGTAATGATAAAGAATATGCTTCCAAAGGACAACGAATTGCCCGAGAGTACGTACGAAGCAAAGAAGGTTGTCTGCCCTCTAGGTTTAGAGGTGCAGAAGATACATGCATGCCCTAATGACTGCATCCTCTACTGCTGTGAGTGTGAGGATTTGAACGTGTGCCCGGTATGCGGTGCATTGCGCTACAAGATCAGCCGCGATGACCCTGGTGATGTCGAGGGCGAGCGCCCTAGGAAGAAGATTCCTGCGAAGGTGATGTGGTATGCTCCTATAATACCACGGTTGAAACGTTTGTTTCAAAACAAAGAGCATGCCATGGCAATGCGATGGCACAAAGAAGAACGTAAGAAAGACAGAAAGTTGAGAGTACCCGCTGACGGGTCGCGGTGGAGAAAAATCAAGAGAAAGTACAGGGAGGAGTTTGCAGGTGACCCAAGGAACGTATGGTTTGGTCTAAACGCAGATGGCATTAATCCTTTTGGGGAGCAAAGCAGCAACCATAGCACGTGGACTGTGACTCTATGTTTGTATAACCTTCCTCCTTGGTTGTGCATGAAGCGGAAGTTCATTATGATGCCAGTGCTCATCCAAGGTCCTAAGCAACCCGACAACGACATTGATGTGTACCTAAGGCCATTAGTTGAAGAACTATTACAGCTGTGGAATGGAAAAGGTGTACGTGCGTGCGATGAGCACAAACAGGAAGAATTTGACCTAAAGGCGTTGTTGTTCGTGATCATCAATGATTGGCCTGCTCTCAGTAACCTTTCAGGACAAACAAACAAGGGATATCGCGGATGCACACACTGTTTGGATGATACCGACAGTATATATTTGGATAGTTGTAGGAAGAATGTGTACCTGGGACATCGTCGATTTCTTCCGAGCAGGCATCCCGTAAGAAAGAAAGGCAAGCATTTCAAAGGTGAGGCGGATCACCGGACGAAGCCTCGCCACCGTACTATTGCTGATGTACATGATATGGTCAAGGATTTGAAGGTAATCTTTGGAAAGGGTCCTGGCGGACAACCTATTCCAAAGGATGCTTACGGACGCGCACCCATGTGGAAGAAGAAATCTATATTTTGGGACCTGCCCTATTAGAAAGACCTAGAGGTCCGCTCCGCAATCGACGTGATGCACGTGACGAAGAATCTTTGTGTGACCCTGCTTGGCTTCTTGGGCGTGTATGGGAAGACAAAAGATACACTGGAGGCACGGGAGGACCAGCAACGTATGCACGAAAAAGACAGCATACATCAGGGTCAGGCCAGCTACGCTCTTACCAAAGAAGAGAAGGAAATCTTCTTTGAATGCCTACTCAGTATGAAGGTACCGTTTGGCTTCTCGTCAAATATAAAGGGAATAATAAATATGGCAGAGAAAAAGTTCCAGAACCTAAAGTCTCATGACTGCCACGTGATTATGACGCAACTACTTCCGGTGCATTGAGGGGGCTTCTATCGGAAAATGTTCGATTAGCCATTGTGAAGCTATGTGCATTCCTCAATGCAGTTTCTCAGAAGGTAATCGATCCAGAAATCATACCAATGTTACAGAATGATTTGGTGCAATGTCTTGTCAGTTTCGATTTGGTGTTCCCACCATCCTTCTTTAACATTATGACACACGTCCTAGTTCACCTTTGCGAAGAGATTAACGTTTTAGGTCCTGTATTTCTACACAATATGTTCCCCTTTGAGAGGTTCATGGAAGTCTTGAAGAAATATGTTCATAACCGTGCTAGGCCAAAAGGAAGCATCTTTAAGGGCCATGAAAATGAGGAGGTCATTGAGTTTTGTATTAACTTTATTCCTGACCTTAAGCCGATTGGTGTTCCTGAATCGCGGCATAAGGGCAAACTGGATGGAAAAGGCACACTAGGAGGGGATCAAATAATATGTATGCACAGGCATTCACTCACTGAAGCACACTACACAGTTCTACAGAATTCCACCTTGGTGGCTCCGTATATGGAAGAACACAAGAATTTTCTACACTCCAAACACCCGGAGCAGTCTGACGACTGGATTACACGTGAACAAACGAGGACTTTCGCCGGTTGGTTGCAGACATGTGCCATGCATGATGGCGATATTGAAGATGACATGTACTTGCTATCCCAATTACCATCTTCGAATATAATGACTTTCAAAGGGTACGAGATAAATGCGAATACATTTTACATGATCGCCCAAGATAAGAAGAGCACCAACCAAAACAGTGATGTCCGCTTTGATGCAACAACCAACACAGGAAAGGATACATATTATGGTTACATAGAGGACATATGGGAACTTAACTATAGAGGTGGTTTGAAGGTCCCTTTGTTTCGGTGCAAATGGGTCAATATGACACGAGGCAGGGTAACGGAAGACCCGCAGTACGGAATGACAACAGTGGATCTCAACAATCTTGCGTATGCAGACGAACCATTCGTCCTAGCCAATGATGTGGCGCAGGTTTTCTATGTGGAAGACATGTCTACCAAGCCGAGAAAAAGAAAAGATAAGGAAGCGAATGGATCATACGATGAGCCAAAGCGCCACATAGTTCTTTCAGGGAAAAGAAACATCGTGGGAGTGGATGACAAGATAGACATGTCAGAAGATTATGAAAAGTTTGATCAAATTGCTCCATTCAAAGTGAATATTGATCCGAGCATCCAGTTAAATGATGAAGATTGTCCATGGTTACGGCGTAAAGGGACACACGCGAAGAAAAAGTTTCACACCCAAAGATCCCACACTGGCATGTGATAGGCTTCACCGTCATAACTTTCTTCTGTAGTGACTTTCCAGACTTATATATCTGGAAAGTGTCGCTTCGAACAAATCGGAGGGAATCTTTGTACTAGTTAGGGTACTTATGTGTTTTGGTATTTGAAACGCGAAAAAAATTTATGTGCAAAAACTGGATGCACTTCGTCTACAAATTAGTTCGTCAAATAATTCAAATTTAAACTATTCGAATTTGAAAACTATTGGACTTTGTAATTTTTTGTAACTATAGAAAAAATATTCAGAAATAAATAAATGAAAATAAATAAAGTAGAATAGAAAAAAACTAAATTTTTGTTGAGACAAAAACTAAATTAAAAAAGTTAAACTATTCAAATTTGAAAACTACTCGCACTAACAGAAAGTTTGTAATTTTTTGTACCTAAAGAAAAAATATTCAGAAATAAATAAATGAAAATAAATAAAGTCGAAAAGAAAAAAAACTAAATTTTTGTTGAGACAAAAATTAAATAAAAAAAGCCCACCTACTGGGCCACAGCGGCCTGCATACGACTAGAAACCCAACCTGTAGATGGGCCAGGATGCAGGCCTGCTAGCCAAGTAGGCCCAACAGGGCAGAGTATAAGAGGTAGGCCCAGAAGGCCTGCATTGGAGAGGAGCTCAATGCAGTGCCCGCGTCGGGGCTTATAAACTGGCCTCGGCGCTCCTCGACTAGCGAGGTGGGACTAAATTTGCGCACCGCCTGGAGCGAGCGCGCCCCCTTTAGTACCGGGTGGTGGCTACAACCGGTACTAAAGGGGGTGACTTTAGTACCGGTTGTAGCCACCACCCGGTACTAAAGGGGATGCGCTTCCCGTCGCTTCGCCTGGCCAAAATAGACCTTTAGTACCTGTTGGTGGCTCCAACCGGTACTAAAGGTAGGTTCTATATAAGAAAACACTTCAAAAAATTTCATCAGTTCTTCCTCTGCTTCTTCTCCTCTGCCCCGTCGCCGCCGCCCCCGTCCCGCGCCATCGCCATCCCCGTCGTCGCTGTCCCCGTCACGCCGTCGCCCCGTCCCGCGCCAACGCCGTTCGGCCCCTCGCCTCATCGTCGCCTTTGATCGACATCGCCTCGACCTCGCCCGCGCGCTGTGAGCCCCTCCCCCAGCCTCTCCTCCCTCCAATCCAATGCGCCGCCACCGCGCGGCCGCGCGTGCGCACACACACACACTCACACTATACACGCGCGCGCGCACACACACACACACACACAATTTTTCTGTTTTTAGTTTTTACTTTTTCGGTTTTTCTGTTTTTCATACAAAGTTTTAGATGAATTAATTAATTAGATTAGATTAATGTCAAATAGTATATAGAAATGTTATAAATGTTATAGAAATGTCAGAAATTTTAGAAATGTTAGTTTTAGCTAGATGAATTAGATTAATTTCAAATTGTTATAGAAATGTTATAGAAATTTTAGTTTTTAGTTCCTTATAATTTTAGTTATACAAATTTAGAATTTTCATATAAGAAATCACAATCCAATCATTAAAAAATGTTACTTTTGCGGCGTATAGTATTTGTTCTCGACGATGCCCGGCCCGCATCCTCGCTGTCGACCCGTTCGCGACGACGTTCTGCTTCAGAGGACCCATGTCAGGGACTGGGCTCCGCCGGGCTGGCACTGGGAGGTGCTACCTTCAGGGGCTCGCCGCTTGGTGAGGAACCCTGGTCCCGTCGTCGACCCTGAGCTCCTTTGGTGGCGTTCCCATGGGCCACTTCCGGTGCGGAGGGAGCCGGCCCCACCGGAGGTGGTGCGTCGCCGTGTCAGGGAGGAGGACGAGCACGTCCGTCGCTACATGGCTGCAATGGACGTCAGGTTCTCCAATACCTGGCAGGGTCTTTGGGGAGATGACCGGAGCTATGATCCTATGATGGTTCCTTCTCTTTGGGTGTTCATCTCCCGCGCCTCAGGAACCGCGAGTGGCCTGGATTATTCTGTAGTATTCGATCTTTATTAGCTAGCTAGCTAGTGATGTATTCGATATATAATATTCGAGACGATGTATTCGAGATTATATATTATTCGAGACGATGCATATTGTGTACTATGATTCGGGATTTCCTCTTATTGATTGCATGCATGCATATTGTAATTTGAATACTAAATTGTTTTATATTTCTTCTGGTCTTGTTAAATAAAAGCTATGGCGGACAATACCGGCAGAGAGGGAGAAGAGGCCCTGTTCGAGATCATACGCTCCCCTCGCGCGCCAGATAATCGAAATGAAGAAGATGACGGCTCTCAATATCTGAACAATACCGGGGAGGGTGATGATATGATATTTGATCGCGACGACCGAATTGATGAAGTCATGGATTATGATGGCGAAGAAATTAATGATTATGATGGCGACGAAATTAATGATTATGATGGCAAAGAAAATGTTGATATTGATAAATCAGAGACCGGCGAGGTATATTTATATAAGTAGGCATGTGGTGATCATCACATGTTTTAAATGATTTGAAGATATATTAACGAATCAATCTTTCTTTTTTCCAGCCCTCCGGATCGAGCAAATCTTCTATAGGCAGAGTGCGAGGCCCGGGAAAAAAGTTGAAGCAGGGCGTAAAGTACAACATCGATGCCATCAAAACTAATGGCGAACCAATAGCGCCTAAGAACATTGCGAACAAGTTCGTCTGTCAGTGCGGAGTTCTTGTGAAGGACAAACTCCCGATCTCCCTTCAAGAATGGAAAAAGCCATCAAAGCCCCGTCCAAATCTTACTTTTGTCGATGACAGAGCAAAAAAAGCACTTTGGGAAGATCTCATGGAAACATTTCACCCTACCAGATCATTTCACAGCTGCAGATGTGGAGAAACTCAAGGACGATGCTCTTAGGAAGATGGCAATTGCATTAAACAACCACAAGAAAACTGTATGGAAGGACTACGTCAAAGCAGGAAAGAAGACTCCAGAATTCAAGGGAACACTAGAGAACCAAAGAGAACACTGGGACGATTTTGTGAAATTCAAGGAATCGGAATTATCTAAGGAACGGTCCATAAAAAACAAGGCCAATGCCGCAAAAAAGGAGAAATTCCATAGGTTGGGGCTAGGTGGCTACACGGTGGCAATGCCTAAGTGGGATAAGTTTGAACAAGAGATTCTGGCTGCACAGGTCACTCCAGTTACATTGAGCTGGCCCCCCAGGTGCAGAAGTTGGTTCTATGCGCATGAGGGGCGTTGGACTCAAAGACAGGCGAGGTTTCGAAGAATGCATGTCTTAAAGGAGTCGATGATAAGTTAGTTATCGCAATAGAAGAAGCTCGAAAGGGGGTGTTCAAGCCCAACAGAGAGAACGACGAGCTTACGCGCGCCCTGGGAAATCCTGAACACCCGGGAAGAACATGAGGCAAGGGCGTTGTTCCGTGGTATGAGGGCTTTTCTGAGTGGAAGGCCGACTACAGAAGCCGTGCGAGAAGGAAGATGGAGGAGGAGAAAAAGAAGAAGCTAGAGGACGAGCAGAGGAAGCAGGAAGCAGAACGGCTTCAAGGCCTAGAATCAGTGCACACAGACTTGGCACTCAAATTGCAGAGGCAGCAGCAGGAGATCAAGTCGCTTAACCAGGAAAGGGGGTCTCAGCAGCGGCCGCAGCTAGCGGATGATCCAGCATTGGATAGCACCATCCCATCCATGCCGAGAAGCAGCGTGGGTTCCACCCCGGGCGACGCACTGCTGGATAGATACCATGTGGATGACATCATGGAGAACACTAACTGTGAGCTACACTTCAAAATAAAGAACATATCCGTGAAAGCGGCGGGCTGTTGCTTATACAAATCCCCCCGGAGCAATCTACCATTGCAGAATGATTCCAGCCGGCTATGCTCGTGTCGTGGTTGATGACGTGGTGGACCATTATTCGGGGCTATAGCTTGACATTACTGGAGGTGACGAGGAGCACACACTGAGAGAGGCCATACATCGTATCATCCTATGGAGAAAGGATTGCATCATCTTTCAAAGGCCACCGACACTGCGTCAGCTAGAGCTTGAAATTCCAGGAGGTGACGAGGAGCAGACGACTCACGCTCCTCCAACGCGTGAGGCCACTCCTCCTGCTTCAACTCAGCCAACGCGTGAGGCCACTCCTCCTGCTTCAACTCAGCAACGCGTGAGGCCACTCCTCCCGCTTCAACTCAACCAACGCGTGAGGCCACTCCTCCTCCTCCAAGTCCACCAATGCGTGCCACTCCTCCTCCAAGTCCAACACCGCGCCAGCCGTCTCCGCTGCCTCAGCAATCGCGGAAGAGAGCCGCCGCAGCTATGGTGCGTAGTGCTACAAGTCGAGGTAGTACAGGAGGTACAGGCGGAGGCAAGCGATTTCAATATGGTCCAAAAAGCCTCGCGCCTCTTCCGCAGAGGCCTTACGACATGACTGCTACGTCTTGAGCTTGCGTTGGTTTTCCTCGAAGAGGAGAGGGTGATGCAGCAAAGTGTTGCGTAAGTATTTCTCTCAGTTTTGAGAACCAAGGTATCAATCCAGTAGGAGGCTCCTCAAAAGTCCCACGCACCTACACAAACAAACTGAGAACTCGCAACCAACACAATAAAGGGGTTGTTAATCCCTTCACGGCCACTTGCGAAAGTGAGATCTAATAAAGATAGTATGATAAGATAAATATATTTTTGGTATTTTATAAGATAGATGCAAAAATTAAAGATGCAAATAAAGATAGATTGAAAGCAAATATGATAAGAGATAGACCCAGGGGCCATAGGTTTCACTAGAGGCTTCTCTCGAGATAGCATAATTATTACGGTGGGTGAACAAATTACTATCGAGCAATTGATAGAAAAGCGCATAGTTATGACATTATCTAGGCATGATCATGTATATATGCATCACGTCCATAAAAAGTAGACCGACTCCTGCCTGCATCTACTACGATTACTCCACACATCGACCGACTCCTGCCTGCATCTAGAGTATTAAGTTCATAAGAATAGAGTAACGCCTTAAGCAAGATGACATGATGTAGAGGGATAAACACATGCAATATGATATAAACCCCATCTTGTTATCCTCGATGGCAACAATACAATACGTGTCTTGCAACCCTTTCTGTCACTGGGTAAGAACACCGCAAGATTGAACCCAAAGCTAAGCACTTCTCCCATGGCAAGAAAGATCAATCTAGTAGGCCAAACCAAACTGATAATTCGAAGAGACTTGCAAAGATAACTCAATCATACATAAAAGAATTCAGAGAAGATTCAAAAATTATTCATATATAAACTTGATCATAAACCCACAATTCATCAGATCTCGACAAACACACCGCAAAAAGAGATTACATCGAATAGATCTCCACAAGAGAGGGGGAGAACATTGTATTGAGATCCAAAAAAGAGAGAAGAAGCCATCTAGCTAATAACTATGGACCCGTAGGTCTGTGGTAAACTACTCACAACTCATCAGAGGGGCAAGGATGTTGATGTAGAAGCCCTCCGTGGTCGACTCCCCCTCCGGCAGAGTGCCGGTGAAGGCTCCAAGATGAGATCTCGCGGATACAGAAGGTTACGGCGGTGGAAATTTGTTGGGGAACGTTGCAGAAAATAAAAAAAATTCCTACGGTTTCACCAAGATCTATCTATGAGTTCATATAGCAACGAGTGATAGGAGTGCATCTACATACCTTTGTAGATCGCAAGCAGAAGCGTTCAAGAGAACGGGGTTGAGGGAGTCGTACTCGTCGTGATACAAATCACCGATGACCGACTGCCGAACGGACGGCACCTCCGCGTTCAACACACGTACGGTTGGGGAAGACGTCTCCTCCTTCTTGATCTAGCAAGGGGAAGGAGAGGTTGATGGAGATCCAGTAGCACGACGGCGTGGTGGTGGATGCAGCGGGGATCCCGGCAGGGCTTCGCCAAGCGTCTGCGGGAGGGAGAGGTGTAGCAAGGGGGAAGGGAGGCGCCAAGTGCAAAGGTGCGGCTGCCCTCCCTCCCCCCCCCCCTCTATATATAGGGTCCCCAGGGGGGCGCCGGCCCTAGGAGATGGGATCTCCTAGGGGGGGCGGCAGCCAAGGGGGTGGAGTGCCCCGCAAGGCAAGTGGAGGCGCCCCCTCACCTAGGGTTCCCAACCCTAGGCGTAGGGGGGCCAAGGGGGAGCGCACCAGCCCACCAGGGGCTAGTTCCCCTCCCACTTCAGCCCATGGGGCCCTCCGGGATAGGTGGCCCCACACGGTGGACCCCCGGCACCCTTCCGATGGTCCCGGTACAATACCGGTGACCCCTGAAACTTTCCCGATGGCCGAAACTCGACTTCCCATATATAGTTCTTTACCTCCGGACCATTCCGGAACTCCTCGTGACGTCCGGGATCTCATCCGGGACTCCAAACAACTTTCGGTTTGCTGCATACTAATATCTCTACAACCCTAGCGTCACCGAACCTTAAGTGTGTAGACCCTACGGGTTCGGGAGACACGTAGACATGACCGAGACGGCTCTCCGGCCAATAACCAACAGCGGGATCTGGATACCCATGTTGGCTCCCACATGCTCCTCGATGATCTCATCGGATGAATCATGATGTCGAGGATTCAAGCAACCCCGTATACAATTCCCTTTGTCAATCGGTACGTTACTTGCCTGAGATTCGATCGTCGGTATCCCAATACCTCGTTCAATCTTGTTACTGGCAAGTCACTTTACTCGTACCGTAATGTGTGATCCCATGACCAAACACTTGGTCACTTTGAGCTCATTATGATGATGCATTACCGAGTGGGCCTAGAGATACCTCTCCGTCATACGGAGTGACAAATCCCAGTCTCGATCCGTGTCAACCCAACAGACACTTTCGGAGATACCCGTAGTGTACCTTTATAGTCACCCAATTACGTTGCGACGTTTGGTACACCCAAAGCACTCCTACGGTGTCCGGGAGTTACACGATCACATGGTCTAAGGAAAAGATACTTGACATTGGAAAAGCTCTAGCAAACGAACTACACGATCTTGTGCTATGCTTAGGATTGGGTCTTGTCCATCACATCATTCTCCTAATGATGTGATCCCGTTATCAATGACATCCAATGTCCATAGTCAGGAAACCATGACTATCTGTTGCTCAACGAGCTAGTCAACTAGAGGCTTACTAGGGACATGTTGTGGTCTATGTATTCACACGTGTATTATGATTCCGGATAATACAATTATAGCATGAATAAAAGACAATTATCATGAACAAGGAAATATAATAATAATCCTTTTATTATTGCCTCTAGGGCATATTTCCAACAGTCTCCCACTTGCACTAGAGTCAATAATCTAGTTACATTGTGATGAATCGAACACCCATAGAGTTTTGGTGTTGATCATGCTTTGCTCGCGGAAGAGGTTTAGTCAACGGATCTGCGACATTCAGATCAGTATGTACTTTGCAAATTTCTATGTCTCCATCTTGAACATTTTCAAGAATGGAGTTGAAGCGACGCTTGATGTGCCTGGTCTTCTTGTGAAACCTGGGCTCCTTGGCAAGTGCAATAGCTCCAGTGTTGTCACAGAAGAGTTTGATCGGCCCCAACGCATTGGGTATGACTCCTAGGTCGGTGATGAACTCCTTCACCCAAATTGCTTCATGCGCTGCCTCCGAGGCTGCCATGTATTCCACTTCACATGTAGATCCCGCCACGACGCTTTGCTTGCAACTGCACCAGCTTACTGCTCCACCATTCAACATATACACGTATCCGGTTTGTGACTTAGAGTCATCCAGATCTGTGTCGAAGCTAGCGTCAACGTAACCCTTTACGATGAGCTCTTCGTCACCTCCATAAACGAGAAACATGTCCTTAGTCCTTTTCAAGTACTTCAGGATATTCTTGACCGCTGTCCAGTGTTCCTTGCCGGGATTACTTTGGTACCTTCCTACCAAACTTACGGCAAGGTTTACATCAGGTCTGGTACACAGCATGGCATCCATAATAGACCCTATGGCTGAGGCATAGGGGATGACACTCATCTCTTCTATATCTTCTGCCGTGGTCGGACATTGAGCTGAGCTCAATTTCACACCTTGCAACACAGGCAAGAACCCCTTCTTAGACTGATCCATATTGAACTTCTTCAATATCTTATCAAGGTATGTGCTTTGTGAAAGACCTATGAGGCGTCTCGATCTATCTCTATAGATCTTGATGCCTAATATATAAGCAGCTTCTCCAAGGTCCTTCATTGAAAAACTCTTATTCAAGTAGGCCTTAATGCTGTCCAAAAGTTCTATATCATTTCCCATCAAAAGTATGTCATCTACATATAATATGAGAAATGCTACAGAGCTCCCACTCACTTTCTTGTAAACGCAGGCTTCTCCATAAGTCTGGATAAACCCAAACGCTTTGATCATCTCATCAAAGCGAATGTTCCAACTCCGAGATGCTTGCACCAGCCCATAAATGGATCGCTGGAGCTTGCATACCTTGTTAGCATTCTTAGGGTCGACAAAACCTTCTGGCTGCATCATATACAGTTCTTCCTTAAGATAGCCGTTAAGGAATGCCGTTTTGACGTCCATTTGCCATATCTCATAATCATAGTATGCGGCAATTGCTAACATGATTCGGACGGACTTCAGCTTCTCTACGGGAGAGAAAGTCTCATCGTAGTCAACCCCTTGAACTTGTCGATAACCCTTGGCGACAAGTCGAGCTTTATAGATGGTAACATTACCATCTGCGTCCATCTTCTTCTTAAAGATCCATTTGTTTTCTATCTCTCGCCGATCATCGGGCAAGTCTGTCAAAATCCATACTTTATTTTCATACATGGATCCTATCTCGGATTGCATGGCTTCAAGCCATTTGTTGGAATCTGGGCCCGCCATCGCTTCTTCATAGTTCGAAGGTTCACCGTTGTCTAACAACATGATTTCCAGGACAGGGTTGCCATACCACTCTGGTGTGGAACGTGTCCTTGTGGACCTACGAAGTTCAGTAGCAACTTGATCCGAAGTACCTTGATCATCATCATTAATTTCCTCTCCAGTCGGTGTAGGCACCACAGGAACATTTTCCTGAGCTGCACTACTTTCCGGTTCAAGAGGTAATACTTCATCGAGTTCTACTTTCCTCCCACTTACTCCTTTCGAGAGAAACTCTTTTTCCAGAAAGGATCTGTTCTTGGCAACAAAGATCTTGCCTTCGGATCTAAGGTAGAAGGTATACCCAATGGTTTCCTTAGGGTATCCTATGAAGACGCATTTTTCCGACTTGGGTTCGAGCTTTTCAGGTTGAAGTTTCTTGACATAAGCATCGCATCCCCAAACTTTTAGAAATGACAGCTTAGGTTTCTTCCCAAACCATAATTCATACAGTGTCGTCTCAACGGATTTAGACGGTGCCCTATTTAAAGTGAATGTAGTTGTCTCTAGAGCGTATCCCCAAAATGATAGCGGTAAATCAGTAAGAGACATCATAGATCGCACCATATCCAATAGAGTGGGATTATGACGTTCGGACACACCGTTACGCTGAGGTGTTCCAGGCGGCGTGAGTTGTGAAACGATTCCACATTTCCTTAAGTGTGTGCCAAATTCGTGAATTAATATTCTCCTCCATGATCTGATCGTAAGAACTTTATTTTTCGGTCATGTTGATTCTCTACCTCATTCTGAAATTCCTTGAACTTTTCAAAGGTCTCAGACTTGTGTTTCATCAAGTAGACATACCCATATCTACTTAAGTCATCAGTGAGAGTGAGAACATAACGATATCCTCCGCGAGCCTCAACGCTCATTGGACCGCACACATCAGTATGTATGATTTCCAATAAGTTGGTTGCTCGCTCCATTGTTCCGAAGAACGGAGTCTTGGTCATTTTGCCCATAAGGCATGGTTCGCATGTGTCAAATGATTCATAATCGAGAGACTCTAAAAGTCCATCAGCATGGAGCTTCTTCATGCGCTTGACACCAATGTGACCAAGGCGGCAGTGCCACAAGTATGTGGGACTATCGTTATCAACTTTACATCTTTTGCTATTCACACTATGAATATGTGACACATCACATTCGAGATTCATTAAGAATAAACCATTGACCATCGGAGCATGACCATAAAACATATCTCTCATATAAATAGAACAACCATTATTCTCGGATTTAAATGAGTAGCCATCTCGTATTAAACGAGATCCTGATACAATGTTCATGCTCAAACTTGGCACTAAATAACAATTATTGAGGTTTAAAACAAATCCCGTAGGTAAATGTAGAGGTAGCGTGCCGACGGCGATCACATCGACCTTGGAACCATTCCCGACGCGCATCGTCACCTCGTCCTTCGCCAGTCTCCGCTTATTCCGCAGCTCCTGCTTTGAGTTACAAATATGAGCAACGGCACCGGTATCAAATACCCAGGAGCTACTACGAGCACTGGTAAGGTACACATCAATTACATGTATATCACATATACCTTTAGTGTTGCCGGCCTTATTGTCTGCTAAGTATTTGGGGCAGTTCCGCTTCCAGTGACCCTTCCCTTTGCAATAAAAGCACTCAGTCTCAGGCTTGGGTCCATTCTTCGACTTCTTCCCGGCAACTGGCTTACCGGGCGTGGCAACATCCTTGCCGTCCTTCTTGAAGTTCTTCTTACCCTTGCCCTTCTTGAACTTAGCGGTTTTATTGACCATCAACACTTGATGTTCCTTCTTGATTTCTACCTCTGCGGACTTCAGCATTGAAAATACTTCAGGAATAGTTTTCACCATCCCCTGCATATTGTAGTTCATCACAAAGCTCTTGTAGCTCGGTGGGAGCGACAGAAGGATTCTGTCAATGACCACCTCGTCCGGGAGGTTAATGTCCAGCTGGGACAGGCGGTTGTGCAACCCAGACATTTTGAGTATGTTCTCACTGACAGAACAATTTTCCTCCATCTTACAACTATAGAACTTGTTGGAGACTTCATATCTCTCGACCCGGGCGTGAGCTTGGAAAACCATTTTCAGCTCCTCGAACATCTCATATGCTCCGTGTCGCTCAAAACGCTTTTGGAGCCCCGGTTCTAAGCTGTAAAGCATGCCGCACTGAACGAGGGAGTAATCATCAGCACGTGACTGCCAAGCGTTCATAACGTCTTGGTTCTCTGGGATGGGTGCTTCACCTAGCGGTCCTTCTAGGACATATGCTTTCTTGGCAGCTATGAGGATGATCCTCAGGTTCCGGACCCAGTCCGTATAGTTGCTGCCATCATCTTTCAGCTTGGTTTTCTCTAGGAACGCGTTGAAGTTCATGTTGACATGAGCGTTGGCCATTTGATCTACAAGACATTTATGCAAAGGTTTTAGACTAAGTTCACGATAATTAAGTTCATCTAATCAAATTATTTAATGAACTCCCACTCAGATTAGACATCCCTCTAGTCATCTAAGTGTTACATGATCCGAGTTGACTAGGCCGTGTCCGATCATCACGTGAGACGGACTAGTCATCATCGGTGAACATCTCCATGTTGATCGTATCTTTCATACGACTCATGTTCGACCTTTCGGTCTCTTGTGTTTCGAGGCCATGTCCGTACATGCTAGGCTCGTCAAATTAATCTAAGTGTTTTGCATGTGTAAATCTGTCTTACACCTGATGTATGTGAACGTTAGAATCTATCACACCCGATCATCACGTGGTGCTTCGAAACAACGAACTGTCGCAACGGTGCACAGTTAGGGGGAACACTTTCTTGAAATTATTATGAGGGATCATCTTATTTACTACCGTCGTTCTAAGTAAACAAGATGAAAAAACATGATAAACATCACATGCAATCAAATAATAGTGACATGATATGGCCAATATCAAATAGCTCATTTGATCTCCATCTTGGGGATCCATGATCATCTTGTCACCGGCATGACACCATGATCTCCATCATCATGATCTCCATCATCGTGTCTCCATGGGGTTGCTCGCCAACTATTACTTCTACTACTATGGCTAACGGTTTAGCAATAAAGTAAAGTAATTACATGGCGTTGAATCAATGACATGCAGGTCATACAATAATTAAGACAACTCCTATGGCTCCTGCTGGTTGTCATACTCATCGACATCCAAGTCGTGATTCCTATTACAAGAACATGATCTCATACATCACAATATATCATTCATCATTCATCACAACTTTTGGCCATATCACATCACAAAACAATTGTTGCAAAAACAAGTTAGACGTCCTCTAATTGTTGTTGCATCTTTTACGTGGCTGCAATAGGGTTCTAGCAAGAACGTTTTCTTACCTACGAAAAAGCCACAACGTGATTTGTCAACTTCTATTTACCCTTCATAAGGACCCTTTTCATCGAATCCGCTCCAACTAAAGTGGGAGAGACAGACACCCGCTAGCCACCTTATGCAACTAGTGCATGTCAGTCGGTGGAACCTATCTCACGTAAGCGTACGTGTAAGGTCGGTCCGGGCCGCTTCATCCCACAATACCGCTGAAGCAAAATAATACTAGTAGCGGCAAGAAAGTTGACAACATCTACGCCCACACCAAATTGTGTTCTACTCGTGCAAAGAGAACTACGCATAGACATAGCTCATGATGCCACTGTTGGGGAACGTTGCAGAAAATAAAAAATTTCCTACGGTTTCACCAATATCTATCTATGAGTTCATCTAGCAAAGAGTGATAGGAGTGCATCTACATACCTTTGTAGATCGCGAGCGGACGCGTTCAACAGAACGGGGTTGAGGGAGTCGTACTCGTCGTGATCCAAATCACCGATGACCGAGTGCCGAACGGACGGCACCTCCGCGTTCAACACACGTACGGTTGGGGAAGACGTCTCCTCCTTCTTGATCCAGCAAGGGGGAAGGAGAGGTTGATGGAGATCCAGCAGCACGACGGCGTGGTGGTGGATGCAGTGGGGATCCCGGCAGGGCTTCGCCAAGCGTCTGCGGGAGGGAGAGGTGTAGCAAGGGGTAAGGGAGGCGCCAAGTGCAAAGGTGCGGCTGCCCTCCCTCCCCCCTCTATATATAGGGTCCCCAGGGGGGCACCGGCCCTAGGAGATGGGATCTCCTAGGGGGGCGGCGGCCAAGGGGGTGGAGTGCCCCCCAAGGCAACTAGAGGCGCCCCCTCCCCTAGGGTTCCCAACCCTAGGCGCAGGGGGGCCCAAGGGGGGGCGCACCAGCCACCAGGGGTTGTTTCCCCTCCCACTTCAGCCCATGGGGTCCTCCGGGATAGGTGGCCCCACCCGGTGGACCCCCGGGACCCTTCCGATGGTCCCGGTACAATACCGGTGACCCCCGAAACTTTCCCGATGGCCGAAACTCGACTTCCCATATATAGTTCTTTACCTCTGGACCGTTCCGGAACTCCTCGTGACGTCCGGGATCTCATCCGGGACTCCGAACAACTTTCTGTTTGCTGCATACTAATATCTCTACAACCCTAGCGTCACCGAACCTTAAGTGTGTAGACCCTATGGGTTCGGGAGACACGTAGACATGACCGAGACGGCTCTCCGGCCAATAACCAACAGCGGGATCTGGATACCCATGTTGGCTCCCACATGCTCCTCGATGATCTCATCGGATGAATCACGATGTCGAGGATTCAAGCAACCCCGTATACAATTCCCTTTGTCAATCAGTACGTTACTTGCCCGAGATTCGATCGTCGGTATCCCAATACCTCGTTCAATCTCGTTACCGGCAAGTCACTTTACTCGTACCGTAATGCATGATCCCGTGACCAAACACTTGGTCACTTTGAGCTCATTATGATGATGCATTACCGAGTGGGCCCAGGGATACCTCTCCGTCATACGGAGTGACAACTCCCAGTCTCGATCCGTGTCAACCCAACAGACACTTTCGGAGATACCCGTAGTGTACCTTTATAGTCACCCAGTTACGTTGCGACGTTTGGTACACCCAAAGCACTCCTACGGTGTCCGGGAGTTACACGATCTCATGGTCTAAGGAAAAGATACTTGACATTGGAAAAGCTCTAGCAAACGAACTACACGATCTTGTGCTATGCTTAGGATTGGGTCTTGTCCATCACATCATTCTCCTAATGATGTGATCCCGTTATCAATGACATCCAATGTCCATAGTCAGGAAACCATGACTATCTGTTGATCAACGAGCTAGTCAACTAGAGGCTTACTAGGGACATGTTGTGGTCTATGTATTCACACGTGTATTACGATTTCCGGATAATACAATTATAGCATGAATGAAAGACAATTATCATGAACAAGGAAATATAATAATAATCCTTTTATTATTGCCTCTAGGGCATATTTCCAACAAAATTGTGCTTCGTGGTGCTCCTGGATGTTTTCGGGGTACGTAGGTATATATAGGAAGAAGAAGTACGTCGGTGGACGTCCGAGGGGCCCACGAGACAGGGGGCGCGCCCTACAGGGGGGCGCGGCCCCCTATCTCGTGGGGCCCTCAGGAGCTTCTTGACTTGCACTCCAAGCTCTCCGGATCAGATTTGTTCCAAAAATAACGCTCCCGAAGGTTTCATTCCGTTTGGACTCCATTTGATATTCCTTTTCTTCGAAATACTGAAATAGGCAAAAAAACAGCAATATGGGCTGGGCCTCCGGTTAGTAGGTTAGTCCTAAAAATGATATATAAATATGTAAAATAAAGCCCATAAACATCCAAAAGGGGTAATATAATAGCATGGAATAATCAAAAAATATAGATACGTTGGAGACGTATCAATGACCAAGGAGCAAAACGAAGCCATAGTGAAGGCCCAAATGGAGGCCCATTTCGCACCAAAACCGGCACCGCCGCCAAGGGAGAAAGTGCCCGAGGAGAAGATTGACAACTTTATTCGTATGGCGCGACCACCAGCTCCCATGCCTGTTGACTCAGACTACGAGCGCCAAATCAGGAAGGCACATCGAGCACGACAAAAGGGGTCGAGCTCAAGCTCGAGCCAAGCAACTGGCCAAAAATGCGGGAAAACCGTTCCCCAGCTAGGAGAACAGGCGGCGCAATCAATCCCCCCGCTTGTTGTACCAACACATGAGAGTATCGGCGCCGGTCAGCTGGTAATAACCGACGAGCATAGACGGAACACTGAAATGCTCGGTATCACTATTGGACAACTTCTCGAGATTGAGCCCATGTCTGAGCTTAAAGAGGAGGAGATAAAATGGAAATATGCCCGCGGCCAACCTTTGGTAAGGCATGAGGAGGTCAAGAATCTCCCAACGAGAATATATCAATTGCATGATTGGTACATGAAAATTACCAAGAGTAACAATCGAGAGGGCCTCATGGTGAAAGTCAAGGAAGAGTATTACTTCCATAAGCTAGCTCTGTCCATTGAGTATTCAGAACTATTTCAGTTATTCCATCAAGACGCACTCGACAAATACATCGCTAGTTTGTATTGTCTGTAAGTGATTTCTTTCTGTAATTCAAGTCTCAAGCTAGCTGTAGTGCTCATTGATCGATCATTACCTGTAGAATTTCTCATAGAACAGATTATATATATAGAATTTTGTGTGTGTGTGTGTCTATATATAATCTGTTCTATGAGAAATTCTGTTTATACATATGCATAACGTGTACAATATGTAGTATCGTAAAATACCAGCAAACGAAAAAGTATTAAATGGAACACACAAAATTAAAGGAAAAATAAATAATAAAGCCAAAACCCCCAAAACTTTTTTAGTACTGGTTGGTAACACCAACCAGTACTAAAGCTCTCCCCACACCCGGCCCTGGCTCGTGCCACGTGGTGTCCCTTTAGCTGCGGATCGAGCCGAACCGGTACTAAAGGGGGGGACCTTTAGTCCCCACCCTTTAGTGCCGGTTACAGAACCGACACTAAAGGTCCTTACGAACCGGGGCTATTGCCCGGTTCTGCACTAGTGATAATAAGTGCCACAGTTCCGAACTAAGGTTGAACTAAGCTTAGTTCAAAACTGCGACACTTATTTTGGATCGAAGGGAGTAGTTTATACTCATCTGTTTCATAATACTTATGGGGTACATGGTGTCCCTTTCATATGGAAGATTCGACTTAATGTCTAAGAATAGAATCTTGAATTTTCAAATAAATCATATCTTTATCTTCCTAGCTGAGTCAATATCTTTCGTAACTAACTAGATATCCTTACTAATTATCTTTAATAGACTAAAGTATGAGACCCACGCCTGTTGTGGGCATCAGTTCATGTAGTGGACATCTGACCACCAGTTGGGCGTCAAGTCAGAAGGAAGCACACTTCTCGGGTATCAATTCACCTTTGAAAACACATCCACTCCCTCATGATTTTGGTAATTCATGGCAACATACATGTTGTTGGATTAATGTTTTTCTTGAGTATATTTCAGGATGAGTTCAACTTAGGCATAACTTTGGGATGTGAAATGGAACCCCTCAAGATACTAAGGACAAGTGTTGGCCAAGGATCAAGACTTAATTTTATATTTAAGTGATCCAAGATCCGTTGAGTCCATAAGTATGCCAATACTATTAAAATGGGAAAAGATTGTGATCCTGGACTCACTAGCCAAGTGCTTGGAGATCAAACTCCAAAAGCATCAAACAATTTCCCACATTCCACTTTGTCTCAAACCCTAAGTGCAACTTGGTCTCATCGAAGCATTCCCATCTAGCCTCACCGAACTACATATGACATAGTTGTTGCCTAAACCCTAGACTTTTAGTCTCATCGAGTTGGCCATTTGGTCCCACCAAAGAGCACGCCAACCTTCTATTGCCTACTGAAATTCAATTGGAATTTCCGATTGGTTTCAGTCGGTGACACCAAAGAGTGGAAAGTGCTTAGGTCATCATATCTCGGAGCCACCGAACGTTTTTACCCGGTCTCACCAAAATGCCTAAAGTTCAAACATTTTGTATTAATTGGTCTCACCGGGTGATTTCATCCGGTCACATCGAGTAGTTCATAAAGGTGAGTAACAGTTGGATTTTTGGTGCTGCCTATTTATACCCCACCAACTCCACCAAACTCTCAGAGAGCAATCAGAGCGAAGCAAACACTTCTCATATCCAGTTTTCTGAGAGAGAGAGATAGCTCCAAATCCTTGTGTTGAGACTAAAGGGATTCCATTCCTACCATAGAATGTTAATTTTTAGTCACTTGCTTTCCACACAAATCCTCTCCTACCCCAAGGCCAAATCTATGAGAGAGTGTTTAATTGTTGAGGAGGTTATCTTTTGAAGCACAAGAATAAGGAGTTCATCATCAACAACCCCACATATTACCTTTCGGAGGGTGGTGCTGATACGTCCATTTCGCATCATGCTTTTATATTGATATTTATTGCATTATGGGCTGTTATTACATATTATAGCACAATGCTTATGTCTTTTCTCTCTTATTTTACAAGGTTTACATGAAGAGGGAGAATGTCGGCGGCTGGAATTCTGGACTGGAAAAACAGCAAATCTGAGAGACCTATTCTGCACAACTCCAAAAGTCCTGAAACTTACGGAGAATTATTTTGGAATTGATAAAAAATATTGGGCGAAGAAAGTACCAGAGGGGCCCCACCAGGAAACCACAAGGGTGGGGGCGCGCCTTACCCCCTAGGCGCGCCCACTGCCTTGTGGGCCCCCTAGCAGGCCTCCGGTGCCCATCTTATGCTATATGATGTGTTTTGACCTGGAAAAAATCAAGAGGAAGCTTTTGGGGCGAAGCGCCGCTGTCTCGAGGCGAAACCTGGGCAGAAGCAATCTAGGGCTTCGGCGGAGCTGTTCTGCCGAGGAAACTTCCCTCCAGGAGGGGAAAATCGAAGCCATCGTCATCACCAACGATCCTCTCATCGAGAGGGGGTCAATCTCCATCAACATGTTCACCAGCACCATCTCCTCTCAAACCCTAGTTCATCTCTTGTATCCGATCTTTGTCTCAAAACCTCATATTGGTACTTGTGGGTTGCTAGTAGTGTTGATTACTCCTTGTAGTTGATGCTAGTTGGTTTATTCGGTGCAAGATCATATGTTCAGATCCTTAATGATAATTATTACTCCTCTGATTATGAACATGAATATGCTTTGTAAGTAGTTACGTTTGTTCCTGAGGACATGGGAGAAGTCTTGTTATAAGTAATCATGTGAATTTGGTATTCGTTTCATATTGTGATGAGATGAATGTTGTCTTTCCTCTAGTGGTGTTATGTGAACATTTACTACATGACACTTCACCCTGATTTGGGACCAGGGGAAGGCATTGGGAAGTAATAAGTAGATGATGGGTTGCTAGAGTGACAGAAGCTTAAACCTAGTTTATGTGTTGCTATTTAAGGGGCTGATTTGGATCCATATATTTCAAGCTATGGTTAGATTTATCTTAATTCTTCTTTCGTAGTTGCGGATGCTTGCGAGAGGGGTTAATCATAAGTGGGAGACTTGTCCAAGTAAGGACAGCAACCAAGCACCAGTCCACCCACATATCAAATTATCAAAGTAATGAACGTGAATCATATGAGCATGATGAAAACTAACTTGACAGTAATTCCCATGTGTTCTTGGGAGCGCTTTGCATTATATAAGAATTCCTCCAGGCTTGTCCTTTGCTACAAAAAGGATTGGGTCACCTTGCTGCACCTTAGTTACTTTTGTTACCTATTATCCGTTACAAATTATCTTATCACAAAACTATCTGTTACCGATAATTTCAGTGCTTGCAGAGAATACCTTGCTGAAAACCGCTTGTCATTTTCGCCTGCTCCTTGTTGGGTTCGACACTCTTACTGATCTGACTACGATAGATCCCCTATACTTGTGGGTCATCAAGACTCTTTCCTAGCGCCATTGCCGGGGAGTGAAGCGCCTTTGGTGAGTGGAATTTGGTAAGGAAACATTTATATAGTGTGCTGAAACTTACTGTCACTTGTCATTATGGAAAATAATCCTTTGAGGGGCTTGTTCGGGGTATCTTCACCTCGAACGGTAGAGCAAAGAGTTGCTCCTCAACCTACTGAACCTACTGAAAACATTTATTATGAAATTCCTTCGGGTATGATGGAGAAACTGCTGGCTAATCCTTATGCGGGAGATGGAACATTACATCCTGATATGCATCTAATCTATGTGGATGAAGTTTGTGGATTGTTTAAGCTTGCAGGTTTGCCCGAGGATGAAGTCAAGAAGAAGGTATTCCCTTTATCTTTGAAGGGAAAGGCATTGACATGGTATAGGCTATGTGATGATATTGGATCATGGAACTACAACCTATTGAAATTGGAATTTTATCAGAAGTTTTATCCTATGCATCTAGTTCATCGTGATCGGAATTTTATATATAATTTTTGGCCCTATGAAGGAGAAAGTAACGCTCAGGCTTGGGGGAGGCTTAAGTTAATGTTATATTCATGCCCCAATCATGAGCTCTTGAGAGAAATTATTATTCAGATTTTTTATGCTCGGCTTTCTCGTAATGATCAATCCATGCTCGATACTTCTTGTACTTGTTCTTGTATGAAGAAGACTATTGAATTCAAATGGGATTTATTGGAAAGAATTAAATGCAACTCTGAAGATTGGGAACTCGACGAAGGTAAGGAGTCAGGTACAAACCTCAAGTTTGATTGTGTTAAATCTTTTATGGATATCGATGCTTTTCGTGAATTTAGCACTAAATATGGACTTGACTCTGAGATAGTAGCTTCTTTCTGTGAATCATTTGCTACTCATATTGATCTCCCTAAGGAGAAGTGGTTTAAATATCATCCTCCCATTGAAGTGAAAGTAGTGGAACCTATTAAAATTGAAGAAGAAACTATTACTTATAATGTTGATCCTATTGTTCCTACTTTTATATCGAGAAACCACCTTTTCCTGATAGGATAAAGAATCATGCTAAAGCTTCAGCTGTTGTTCGTAAGAGTTATACTAGAACACGTACACCCCCTAAACAAATTAAAGTTGAACCTAGTGTTGCTATGGTTAAAGATCTCTTGGTCGATAATATTGACGGGCATGTTATTTACTTTTGAGATGAAGCTGCTAGAATTGCAAGACCTGATACTAAAGACCTATTGTTGGCATGCCTGTTATTTCTGTTAAAATAGGATATCATTGCTATCATGGCTTATGCGATGTGGGTGCTAGTGTGAGTGCAATTCCTTTTACTTTATATCAAGAAATTATGAATGATATTGCACCTGCTGAGATAGAAGATATTTATGTTACTATTAAGATTGCCAATAGAGATACTATATCACCAATTGGGATTGTTAGAGATGTTGAAGTCTTGTGTGGGAAAATAAAATACCCTACTGATTTTCTTATTCTTGGTTCCCCACAAGAAGGTTTTTGTCCCATTATATTTGGTAGACCTTTCTTGAACACTATCAATGCTAAGATAGACTATGAGAAAGAAATTGATACTGGAAGTTTTGGGGATGTGTCTCATGATTTCAATTTCTCTAAATTTCGTAGACAACCCCATGATAAAGAATTGCCTAGTGAGGATGAAATTATTGGTCTTGCTTCTATTGTCGTACCTCCCACCGATCATTTAGAACAATATTTGCTAGACCATGAGAATGATATGTTTATGAATGAAAGAAAGGAATTAGATGAAATATTCTTTAACCAAATGCCTGTTTTGAAACACAACTTGCCTGTTGAAATCCTTGGGGATCCCCCTCCACCCAAGGGTGACCCCGTGTTTGAGCTTAAACAATTACCTGATACTTTGAAATATGTTTATCTTGATGCGAAGAAGATATATCCTGTTATTATTAGTGCTAACCTTTCAGAGCATGAAGAAAAGAAATTATTGAAAGCTCTGAAGAAGCACCATAACGCCATTGGATATACTCTTGATGATCCTAAGGGCATTAGTCCAACTCTATGTCAGCACAAAATTATTAGGGAGTCTGATGCTAAACTAGTCATTGATCATCAACGACGGTTAAATCCTAAGATGAAAGAAGTGGTAAGAAATGAAATATTAAAGCTTCTGGAAGCAGGTATAATTTATCCTATTGCTGATAGTAGATGGGTAAGTCCCATTCATTGTGTCCCTAAGAAGGGAGGTATTACTGTTGTTCCTAATGATAAGAATGAATTAATTCCACAAAGAGTTGTTACAGGCTATAGAATGGTAATTGATTTTTGCAAATTAAACAAAACTACTAGAAAAGATCATTACCCTCTACCTTTTATTGATCAAATGCTAGAAAGACTGTCCAAACATACACATTTTTGCTTTCTAGATGGTTATTCTGGTGTTTCTCAAATACCTATGTCAAAAGAGGACCAAGAAAAGACCACTTTTACTTGTCCTTTCTATACTTTTGCTTATAGACGTATGCCTTTTGGATTATGTAACGCACCTGCTACCTTTCAAAGATGTATGGCTGCTATATTCTCTGACTTCTGTGAAAAGATTGTTGAGGTTTTCATGGATGATTTTCCCGTTTACGAAACTTCTTTTGATGATTGCTTAAGCAACCTTGATTGAGTTTTGCAGAGATGCGAAGAAACTAATCTTGTTTTGAATTGGGAGAAGTGCCACTTTATGGTTAATGAAGGTATTGTCTTGGGGCATAAAATTTCTGAAAGAGGTATTGAAGTGGATAAAGCTAAAGTAGATGCTATTGAAAAGATGTCGTGTCCTAAAGATATCAAAGGTATAAGAAGTTTTCTTGGTCATGTTGGTTTCTATAGGAGATTTATTAAAGACTTCTCTAAAATTTCTAGGCCTCTCACTAATCTCTTGCAAAAAGATGTTCCTTTTGTTTTTGATGATGATTGTGTAGAAGCATTTGAAATACTTAAGAAATACTTGATTTCTGCACCTATTGTTCAACCACCTGATTGGATTTTACCCTTAGAAATTATGTGTGATTCTAGTGATTATGTTGTTGGTGTTGTTCTAGGGCAAAAGTTGATAAGAAATTGAATGTTATTCATTATGCTAGTAAAAATGTAGACAGTGCCCAGAGAAATTATGCTACTACTGAAAAAGAATTTTTAGCAGTTTTTTTTTGCTTGTGACAAGTTCAGATCTTATATTGTTGATTCCAAAGTAACTTTTCACACTGATCATGATGCTATTAAATATCTTATGGAAAAGAAAGATGCTAAACCTAGACTTATTAGATGGGTTCTCTTGCTGCAAGAATTTGATTTGCATATTATTGATAGAAAGGGAGCTGAGAACCCTGTTGCAGAAAACTTGTCTAGGTTAGAAAATGTTCTTGATGACCCACTGCCTATTGATGATAGCTTTCCAGATGAGAAATTAGCCGTCATAAATGCTTCTCGTCATACTCTCTGGTATGCTAATTATGCTAATTACATTGTTGCTAAATTTATACCACCTAGTTTCACATACCAATAAAAGAAAAAGTTTTTCTACGATTTAGGACATTACTTTTGGAATGACCCACACCTTTATAAAGAAGGAGTAGATGATGTTATTAGATGTTGTGTACCTGAGCATGAACAGGAACAGATCCTACACTAGTGTCACTCCAAGGCCTAGGGAGGACACCAGACCGGAAATAAAACTGCACACAAAGTATTGTAATCTGGTTTTATTGGCCTACTCTCTTCAAGGATGCTCGTAAGTTTGTCTTATATTGTGATGAATGCCAGAGAATTGGCAATATTAGTAGACGTCCTGAAATGCCTATGAATTATTCACTTGTTATTGAACCATTTGATGTTTGGGGCTTTGATTATATGGGACCTTCTCCTTCCTCTAATGGGTATACACATATTTTAGTTTTTGTCGATTATGTTACTAAGAGGGTAGAAGCTATTCCAACTAGTAGTGTTGATCATAACACTTCTTTTAAGATGCTTAAAGAAGTTATTTTTTCGAGGTTTGGAGTCCCTAGATATTTAATGACTGATGGTGGTTCGCATTTTATTCATGGTGCTTTCCGTAAATTGCTTGCTAAATATGATGTCAACCATAGAATTGCATCTCCATATCATCCTCAATCTAGTGGTCAAGTAGAATTGAGTAATAGAGGAATAAAATTAATCTTGCAAAAGACTGTCAATAGATCTAGAAAGAATTGGTCTAAGAAACTTGATGATGCATTATGGGCTTATAGAACTGCTTATAAAAACCCTATGGGTATGTCTCCATATAAAATGGTTTATGGAAAAGCATGTCACTTAACTCTTGAACTAGAACATAAAGCTTATTGGGCAATCAAAGAACTCAACTATGATTTCAAACTTGCCGGTGAGAAGAGGTTATTTGACATAAGCTCGCTTGATGAATGGAGAACCCAAGCCTATGAGAACGCCAAGTTGTTTAAAGAAAAAAGTTAAACGATGGCATGACAAAAGGATATAAAAGCGTGAGTTTAGTCTAGGTGATCATGTTTTGCTATACAACTCTCGTCTAAGATTTTTTGCAGGAAAGATTCTCTCTAAATGGGAAGGTCCTTACATTATTTAGGAGGTTTATCGTTCCGGTGCCATCAAGATCAACAACGCCGAAGGCACTAACCCAAAGGTGGTAAACGGTCAAATAATCAAACATTATATTGCAGGTACTCCCATAAATGTTGAGACAAATATTATTAATACCATAACACTGGAGGAGTACATAAGGGATACTTTCCAGAACATTTCAGACTCCGAAAATGAATAGGTATGTGGTACGGTAAGTAAACCGACTCCAAAACTGTTCTAACAACAATTTTTCTCCATTTTGGAATATTTAAAAAATTAGGAAAATTAAAAGTAGTCTGAAGAGTTCACGAGGAAGCGGCAAGGCAGGAAGGCGTGCCCTACCCCCTGGGCGCGCCCCTGTGCCTTGTCGCCACCTCGTGTGCCCCTTGGACTCTGTTTTCTTGTGGAATACTCCTTTTGATCGGTAAAAATTCATTATATAATCTCCCAAAGGTTTTGACCATCATACCACGACAACATCTCCTGTCCTCATTTTGAGCTTTTTTCAACTAGAGTTTTCAAGGCCGGGCATCATGTCTTCCCCCTCCTCCAACAATGGGGACGACGATGCTTGGCTGATAAAGATAGAGATGAAGAGAGAAGAACTTGGGGAAAACAAAGGGGGTGATAAGATCAAGAAGGTTGCGGGGGATCAAGTTCCGGCAGCAGAAGAAGAATACATCCTTCATCCATACTACAATCATCTTACACCTACATATATTGAAGCTTTTAGAATCATTGAAACAGTTCGTGTGCAAAATAAATATCTCACTCGTGAAAATATTCTGTTGCAAAAGTATATCATCGCCCTCTAGAGCATCGTTCGTAGATTGGAGTTCCTCCTGGGCTTGAAGTGTGACACTACATCATCAACAACTCCATCATCCACTAGTGCAGAACCGGGCTTTAGTGCCGGTTCGTGACGGCCTTTAGTGCCGGTTGGCGAACCGGCACTAAAGAGTGGGGACTAAAGGCCCCCCACCTTTAGTACCGGTTTGTCACGAACCGGCGCTAAAGTGCAAACACGTGGCACGAGCCAGGCCCGTGTGTGTGTAGGACATTAGTACCGGTTGGTAACACCAACCGGTACTAAATGTTTGGGTGTTTTTTTTTTAATTTTTGCTTTAATTTTGTGTTTTCAATTTGGCTTTATTTTCCATTTAATTCTTTTTTGTTTGCTCGTATTTCACGATACTACAAATTGTACACGTTATATATGCATATATATTAAATAGATTTTCTCGTACGTAGAACTGCATATATATATATATATATATATATATATATATATATATATATAATATCATTGAATGTCTCACAGCCAACACCATTAACTATTCACACATACACATGTATATACATATACAATTTCTCCTACATGTTGCCTTGGTGCCTTCGGAGCACGATGACAAGTGGTTCATGGGGGCGGTAGCGGGTAATAGTATTCTCCTTTCGGATCTATGACCTGGTCGAGCAAAAATCCGGCTATTTCCTCTTGAAGTGCTTGTATGCACTCCTGGGGTAGGAGCTTATCCCGCACCTCTCTGAACTGTTAAGAAGGAGATCAAAAATATGCATGTGTGCTAGTTGTGTGACTAGATATCGATAATGATGTGAATAGTGTTCTGACAAACGTACCCAGTCCTGTCTATCAGATCTGCTCCTTTCGCACGTCATCATGCGAATGTTCTCGCAAACGTAGAATGCACACAGATTATTCCCCGGCGCCTGCTTCAGGGCCTTTACGAGAATGGAATTGAATAAGATAATGATTAATCAAGTATGATAATTAATTAATGATATTGAAACAAGAATTAAAGAGATGGTAGCTAGCTAGTACTACTTAATTACTTACCTTTGGTCGATGCCAAAACAACTTTTGTTTCCATTCGCCTGGAGTCACCTTGATGAACTTTGCCCATGCCCTGCCCGCCGGCAAAGAAAATTAATAAAGGGGTTATTAAATAGTTCAAATCAGGAAATGACGAACTAATAATAGGCCAAGATATATATAGTTAATAATGATTGAAATTACCTGTTGACTATCCCCTTCACGACGGTGAAGTCACTTTCTTCTTTAGTTAGTGAGTCCAGTAATTCAACTTTTCCTTCCTCAACTTTAATGTCTATCAAGACCCAGTGCCAACTGCATGCGCACACGTTTGCATGTCTTAAATAAGCGGGCATGTGCTTAAAATTAATCAACTACCGTAAACCGTATACACTTAATTATTAACATCTAGCTAGCTAGTAAGCAAAAACAGAATTTGTAGTACAAGACAGTGTGACTCACGGGAAGTTGTAAGGAAGTAGTATATCTTCATTGCTATTGAGGTGCTTCAAGAACTCTACCATGCTTTCCTCTACACCTGCTTGATAAAATGGAAACTTCCATATGTCCTCATTAATGGTATTTGGGTCAATGAACCCAATGCCATAGCGTCCAGATTTTTTCATTTCATACATCTTCATCCTGCATATAATACCACAGAAAAGAATATAGTGAGGATAATTACATGTAATGATTGATCAAAATTATCACTACATAATTAGCTTGAGACTTAAATTACAGAAAGAAATCACTTACAGACAATAGCAACTGACGATAGACTTGTCGAGTGCGTCTTGATTGAATAACTGATATAGTTCTGAATACTCAATGGACAGAGCTTTCTCATGGTAATAATGCTCCTTCTTGACATTCACCATGAGGGACACTCGATTGGAAATCTTGGTCATGTTCATGTACCATTGATGCAATTCATACATTCTCGTTGGGAGGTCCTTGACCTTGTCTGGATGGACCAAAGGTTGGCCCCAGGCATATTTCCATTTTATTTCCGATTCTTTAAGCGGAGACATGGGCTCGATTTCGAGGAGTTGTCCAATAGAGATCTTGAGCATTTCAGCCTGCATTATATGCTCCTCCGTTATTACCACATCGCCCTACTGGGGAACGTAACGGTTTGCCCACAATAATATTTGGCGCGCGTACTCCTCTCATGTGTTGTTGGCACAACAAGCGGGGGGATCGCTTGCGCCGCCTGTTCTCCCAGCTGGGGAACGGTTTTTCCGCATTTTTTGCCAGCTTCTTGTTGCCTCGAGCTCGAGCTCGCTTCCTTCTTTAGCCGTTCTCGATGCAGTTTCCTGATTTGGCGCTCATAGTCCGAGTCAAAAGGCTTGGGAGCTGGTTCTCTAGCCATACGAATGAAGTGGTCAATTACTTTCTCAGGCACTTTCTCCTTTGGCGGCGGTGCCGGTTTCGATCCAAAATGGGCGTCCCCTTGGGCTTGCACTATAGCTGTGTTTTGCTCCTTAGTCATGTCGTAAGGCCTCTGAGGAAGAGGAGCGAGGCTTGGACCATATTTATATCGCTTGCCTTCGCCTGTACTTCCTGAACTACCTCGACTCGTACCGCTACGCACCAAAGTTGTGGGATGTCTCTTCTGCGATTGCTGAGACACGGAGACGGCTGACGTGGAGTTGGACCAGGAGAAGTGGCCTGACCATGTGCCGGACTTGAAGCAGGAGGTGTGGCCTGACACGGTGCCGGACTTGCAACCGGAGAAGTGGCATGACGCTGTGCCGGGCTTGAAACCGGAGGAGTCAGCTCACGCGTTCGGGGACTTGGAGAAGGTGGCGGACTTCGAGGAGGAGTCGTCTCACGCGTTCGTGGACTTGGAGGAGCGGGAGTCTGCTGACTCGGTGGCGGACTTCGAGGAGTCGGCAGACGACGCGGTGTCGGTGGACTTCGAAAGATGATGCAATCCTTTCTCCATAGGATGATACGATGTATGGCCTCTCCCAATGTGCGCTCGTCTTCACCTCCAGGAATGTCAAGCGTTAGCCCCGAATATGGGTCCACCACTTCATCAACCATGACACGAGCATAGCCCTCTGGAATCGGGATGCAATGGTAGGTTGCTTCGGGGGTAACTGGAAAAGCAACGCCGTCCGCCACCTTCATGGATATGTTCTTCATTTTGGAGTGTAGCTCGCAGTTAGTGTTCTCTATGATGTCATCCACAGGGTATTTATCCAGTAGTGTGTCGCCCGGGGCAGAACCAACGCTGCTTCCCGGCATGGATGGGACAGTGCTATCCAATGCTGGACGATCATCCGCTTGCTGCTGCCGCTGCTGAGACCCCCTTTCCTGGCTAGGTGAGTCGATCTGCTGTTGCTGCTGCTGGAATTTGAGTGCCAGGTCTGCGTGCCTTGCTTCTAGGCCTTGAAGGCGTTCTGCGTCCTGCTTCCTCTGCTCCTTCTCCAGCTTCCTTTTCTTCTCCTCCTCCATCTTCCTTCTTGCACGGCTCCTGTAGTCCTCGTTCCATTCTGAAAAGCCCTCATACCAGGGAATAACGCCCATGCCTCGTGTTCTTCCCGGGTGTTCAGGATTTCCCAGGGCGCGCGAAAGCTCATCGTTCTCTCTGTTGGGCGTGAACACCCCCCTTCGAGCTTCATCTATTGCGTCAATTATCTTTTGTTCGGCTCCTTTTAGACTTGCCTTCCGCGAAACTCCGCCTGTCTTCGGGTCCAACGCTCCCCCATGCGCATAGAACCAAGTTCTGCACCTGGGGGGCCAGTGCCGGGTAACCGGAGTGACCCCTGCATCCTCCATCTCTTGCTCAGACTTATCCCACTTAGGCAATCCCACCGCGTAGCCACCTGGACCCAGCCTATGGAACTGCGTCTTTCTTGCGGCATTTGCCTTGTTTTTCATCGACCGTTCCTTAGATATTTCTGAATCCTTGAAGGTCACGAAATCGTCCCAGTGCTCTCTTTGCTTCTCTAGTGTTCCCGTGAATTCTGGAGTCTTCCTTTCATTAGCGAGGTAGTTGGCCCATACAGTTTTCTTGTGGGTGTTGAATGCAATTGCCATCTTCTTAAGAGCAGCGGCCTTGACTTTCTCCACATCTGCTTCAGTGAAATGATCTGGTAGTGTGAAATGTTCCATCAGAGATTTCACAAGGTCTTTTTTGGCTCTATTGTCGACCCAAGTAACACCTGGACGTTTAGTCTTTGGCTCTTTCCATTCTTGAATGGAGATCGGGAGTTTGTCATTCACAAGAACTCCGCACTAACGAGTCCACTTGTTCGCAATGTTCTTAGGCGTGAGGGGTTCGCCACTAGGTTTGATGGATTCAATGTGGTACTTTACACCATCCTTCAACAATCTGCCCGGGCCTCGCTTTGTCTTGCTGTCTGTAGAAGCAGATTTGCTCGATCCGGAGGGCTAAAAGAAGAAAGATCGATTCGTTAATATATCTTCAATAAAAAAACATGTGATGATCACCATGATGCATGCTTATATAAATATACCTCGCCGGTAGTGTTTGTTATTTGAAGATCAGCATTGTCTGTGTCATCACAAACATTGTCTGTGTCATAATCATAATCATAGTTCATGGCTTCATCAGCCCGGTCGTCGAGATCGAATATCTTTTCATCACCCTCTCCGGTATTGTTAAGATATTGGGAGCCGTCATCTGCTTCATTCAGATCATCTAGCCTGTGAGGGCTGCGTATGATGTCGAACAATTCCTCTTCTCTCTCTCTCTGCCGGTATTGTCCGCCATAGCTTTTACTTTACTAATAATACAGAAGACATATAAAACAATTTAGTATTCAAATTACAATGCATGGATGCAATTAATCAATAAGGAAAATCTGAATCTCGAATACATCCTCTCGAATACATCATCGTCTTAATATATATAATCTCGAATACATAGTCTCGAATATTATATATCGAATACATCACTGGCTAGCTAGGTACCTAATAAAGATCGAGTACTACAGAAGAATCTAGGGTGCCACTCGCGGTTCCTAGGGCGCGGGCGGTGCACACCCAGAGAGAAGGAACCATCACAGGATCATATCTCCGGTCATCTGCCCAAAGAACCCGCCAAGTAGTGGAGAACCTGACGTCGTCCATAGCAGCCATGTAGCGATGGACCTGCTCATCTTCCTCCCTGACACGGCGACGCACCACCTCCGGCAGGGCCGGCTGCCTCTGCACCGAATGTGGCCCACGCGAACGCCACCACAGAAGATCAGGGTCGACGACGGGACCTGAGGTCGGGTTCCTCACCAAGCGGCGTGCCCCTCCAGGTAGCACCTCCCAGTGCCAGCCCGGCGGAGCCCAGTCCCGGACATGGGTCCCCTGAAGCATGACGTCGTCGCGAACGGGTCGACGGCGAGGATGCGGGCCGGGCAAATCGTCGAGAACAAATACTATATGCCCGCAAAAAGTAACATTTTTTAAATGATTGGATTGTGATAACTAAAATTCTATATATATGCAAATTCTAACAATTTGACATTAATCTAATTCATCTAACTAAAACTAATTCTAAAATTTCCTGATTATATAACTAACATTTCCATAACAATTTTAATATTTATATAACTAAAAAACAGAAAATTGCTAACATTTCTATAAATATTTCTATAACTAAAAAACAGAAAACATTTATAACATTTCTATAAAACTAACATTTCTAATATTTATATAACTAAAAAACAGAATAATTTCTAACATTTCTATAACTAAAAAACAGAAAAATTTATAACAAACAAACTAATGTGTGTAGTGTGTGTGTGTAGTGTGTGTGTGTGTGTAGTACTGTGTGTGTGTGGACATGGCGGCCGGGGCGAGCTCACCGGCGAGCCGACGACGGGGCGGCGACGACGGGGCAACGGGACG
>NC_041382.1:21522453-21546355 GCF_002162155.2 Triticum dicoccoides
TCCAACCGGTACTAAAGGGGGGGCCTTTGTACCGGTTGGAGCCACCACCCGGTACTAAAGGGGGTGCGCTGGCTCCAAGAGGTGCGCAAGTTTAGTCCCACCTCGCTAGCCGAGAGGCTACCGCACTGGTTTATAAGCTCCAGTGTGGTAGCTCTCTCGAGCTCCTCTCCTAGTCAGGCCTACTGGGCCTACCTGTCCTCTTCGCCCTGTGGGCCTACTCGGCCTTTGCGGGCCTGCATCCTGGCCCAATAAAAGATTGTGTTCCTAGTCGTATGCACGCTGCTTTGGCCCAGTAGGTGGGCTTTTTTATTTTCTAAATTTTTTTTCGCTTTATTTATTTTTGTTTTATTTATTTTTGAGTTTTTTTGCTGTATTTAGAGTTTCTTTGTGAATATTTTTGCTTTAGGTACAAAAAATTACAAACTTTCTGTTAGTGCCGGTAGTTTTCAAATTTGAATAGTTTAAATTTTGAATTATTTGAAATTTGTGTGAATCACTAGTTTGTGAATAACTTAACTTTGAAAAAAGTTTTTTTAGTGATTCTTTTTTCTTATGTTTAATATTAGTGTGTTTTATCATTATATTCAATTTGGTAATGCTTAGGTTATATAAAAAATGAAATGCCTTTGTAACAGTTCAGTTTTCGTCGGAAACCCTGATACTTCGAAAGAGATTGTCCATTTTGTACACGAAGTGCATCCAGTTTTTGCCGTAACCCTCTCTACTTTCTTGCACATGCTATTTGTATGAAATTATGATACCATGCCAACTTTCAACCTTTTCTGAGTTCATTTGAAATGGTTTTCAATTTCAGGGTCATTTAGCTGGAAAAAATCAGTAAATGCATGAAAAGAATTTGTTTGCACATAAAATTTCTTCGCGTTTCAAATGCCAAAACACATACTACCCTAACTATACAGACATTCCCTCCCGGGTGTGAAACACAGAAGAAAGTAATGATAGTGAAGCCAATCACATCCCAGATCTTTGGGTGTGAAACTTTTTCTTCGCGTCTGTCCCTTTGCGCCGTAGCCATGGAAAATCTTCATCATTTAACTGGATGCTCGGGTCAATATTCACTGTGAATGGAGCAATTTCATCAAACTTTTCATAATCTTCTGACATGTCTGTCTTGTCATCCACTCCCACGATGTTTGTTTTACCTGAAAGAACTATGTGGCGCTTTGGCTCGTCGTATGATCCATTCGCTTCCTTATCTTTTCTTTTTCTCGGCCTGGTAGACATGTCTTTCACATAAAAAACCTGCGCCACATCATTGGCTAGGACGAATGGTTCGTCTTCATACGCAAGATTGTTGAGATCCACTGTTGTCATTCCGTACTGCGGGTCTTCCGTTACCCCGCCTCGTGTCATATTGACCCATTTGCACCGAAACAAAGGGACCTTCAAATCACCTGATCCATAGTTAAGTTCCCATATGTCCTCTATGTAACCATAATATGTTTCCTTTCCCGTGTTGGTTGTTGCATCAAAGCGGACACCACTGTTTTGGTTGGTGCTCTTCTTATCTTGGGCAATCGTGTAAAATGTATTCCCATTTATCTGGTACCCTTTGAAAGTCATTATATTCGAAGATGGTAACTGGGACAGCGAGTACATGTCATTTTGAATATCGCCATCAATCAGGGCACGTTTCTGCAACCAACCGGCGAAAGTCCTCGTTTGTTCGCGTGTAATCCAGTTGTCAGACTTCTCCGGGTGTTTGGACTGTAGAAAATTCTTGTGTTCCTCCATATACGGAGCCACCAAGGCGGAATTCTGTAGAACTGTGTAGTGTGCTTCAGTGAGAGAATGCCCATCCATACATATTATTTGATGCCCTCCTAGCGTGCCTTTTCCTTCCAGTCTGCCCTTATGCCGCGATTCAGGAACACCAATCGGCTTAAGGTCAGGAATGAAGTCAATACAAAACTCAATGACCTCCTCATTTTCATGGCCCTTCGAGATGCTTCCTTCTGGCCTAGCACGGTTATGAACATATTTCTTCAAGACTCCCATGAACCTTTCAAAGGGGAACATATTGTGTAGAAATGCAGGACCCAAAACGTTAATCTCTTCGTAAAGGTGAACTAGGACGTGCGTCATGATGTTGAAGAAGGATGGTGGGAACACCAACTCAAAACTGACAAGACATTGCACCAAATCATTCTGTAACCTTGGTATGATTTCTGGATCGATTACCTTCTGAGAGATTGCACTGAGGAATGCACATAGCTTCACAATGGCTAATCGAATGTTTTCCGGTAGAAGCCCCCTCAATGCAACCGGAAGGAGTTGCGTCATAATCACGTGGCAGTCATGAGACTTTAGGTTCTGGAACTTTTTCTCTGCCATATTTATTATTCCCTTTATATTCGACGAGAAGCCAGACGGTACCTTCATGCTGAGCAGGCATTCGAAGAAGATTTCCTTCTCTTCTTTGGTAAGAGCGTAGCTGGCCTGACCCTGATGTATGCCGTCTTTTCCGTGCATACGTTGCTGGTCCTCCCGTGCCTCTGGTGTATCTTTTGTCTTCCCATACACGCCCAAAAAGCCAAGCAGGGTCACGCAAAGATTCTTCGTCACATGCATCACGTCGATTGCGGAGCGGACCTCTAGGTCTTTCCAATATGGCAGGTCCCAAAATATAGATTTCTTCTTCCACATGGGTGCACGTCCGTCAGCGTCCTTCGGAACAGGTTTTCCGCCAGGACCCTTTCCAAAGATTACCTCCAAATCCTTGACCATATCATGGACATCAGCACTAGTACGGTGGCGAGGCTTCGTCCGGTGATCCGCCTCACCTTTGAAATGCTTGCCTTTCTTTCTTACGGGATGCCTTGTCGGAAGAAATCGACGATGTCCCAGGTACACATTCTTCCTACAACTATCCAAATATATACTGCCGGTATCATCCAAACAGTGCGTGCATCCGCGATATCCCTTGTTTGTCTGTCCTGAAAGGTTACTGAGAGCAGGCCAATCATTGATGGTCACGAACAGCAACGCCTTTAGGTCAAATTCTTCCTGTCCGTGCTCATCCCACGCACGTACACCTGTTCCATTCCACAGCTGTAACAGTTCTTCAACTAATGGCCTTAGGTACACATCAATGTCGTTGCCGGGTTGCTTAGGGCCTTGGATGAGCACTGGCATCATAATGAACTTCCGCTTCATGCACAACCAAGGAGGAAGGTTATACAAACATAGAGTCACAGGCCACGTGCTATGGTTGCTGCTCTGCTCCCCAAAAGGATTAATGCCATCTGCGCTTAGACCAAACCATACGTTCCTTGGGTCACCTGCAAACTCCTCCCAGTACTTTCTCTCGATTTTGGAACAAACGTTTCAACCGTGGTATTATAGGAGCATACCACATCACCTTGGCAGGAATCTTCTTCCTGGGGCGCTCGCCCTCGACATCACCAGGGTCATCACGACTGATCTTATAACGCAATGCACCGCATACCGGGCAAGCGTTCAAATCCTCGTACTCACCGCGGGAGAGGATGCAGTCATTAGGGCATGCATGTATATTTTGCACCTCTAACCCTAGAGGGCAGACAGCCTTCTTTGCTTCATACGTACTCTCGGGCAATTCGTTGTCCTTTGGAAGCATATTCTTTATCATTACCAGCAACTTTCCAAATCCCTTGTCAGATACACCATTCTCTGCCTTCCATTGCAGCAATTCAAGTGTGGTGCCCAACTTTTTTTTGTCAGCTTCGCAATTCGGGTACAACAATTTCTTGTGATCCTCTAACATGCGCTGCAATTTCGTCCTCTCCAGATCACTTGTGCAGTTTCTCTTTGCATCGGCAATGGCCCGACCTAGATCATCAGCGGGCTCATCTGATGCCTCTTCTTCAGCTTCTTCCCGCATTGCCGGCTCAGCTTCTTCCCCCATTGTTGTATCATCGTATTCAGGGAATCCATGGCCAGGATAGCCGTCGTCGTCCTCTTCTTCTTGATTGTCTTCCATCATAACCCCTATTTCTCCGTGCTTGGTCCAAACATTTTAGTGGGGCATGAAACCGGACTCAAATAGGTGGACGTGAATGGTTCTTGAAGTAGAGTAACTGTGACCATTCTTACAGCCAGCACATGGACAAGGCATAAAACCATCCGCCCGCTTGTTTGCCTCAGCGGCAAGCAGAAAAGTATGCACGCCATTAATGAACTCGGGAGAGCATCGGTCATCATACATCCATTGTCGGCTCATCTTCATTACACAACACCAAATAGACCAAATCAGTACAAGTTCATACATAAAGTTCATACATAAAGTTCATATACAACACTTAATTAAATGCAACATACAAATAACTTTCTAGCTAAAGAATTTAAATGCAACAATAAATGCGATGAAGATCGCAACTAAGGTAACAATTGATCCAACAACATAATGATACCAAGCCACACTATCAATCGCATATTTTCTAATCTTTCTAATCTTCAACCTCATTTTCTCCATCTTGATCTTGTGATCATCGACGACATCGGCAACATGCAACTCCAATTCCATCTTCTCCCCTCAATTCTTTTCAATTTTTCTTTCAAATACTCGTTTTCTCTTTCAACTAAATTTAACCTCTCGACAATAGGGTCGGTCGGAATTTCCGGTTCACATACCTCCTAGATAAAAATATCTATGTCAACTTGATGGGCATAATTTGTCATAAACACGAAATGCAACAACTAGTTTTAAAAGAGAATATACCACATCTGAATCATAACAAGGACGAGGTCCGACGGGGACGGATATCAAACCCATGGCACTATGTATAACAAACAACGTACGGGTAAGATAATTATACGAGTAACTATATATCCAAATCACATAAACATCAATTTGGTAATGTAAAACATTCATGAACAAGAGCCTCACCAGAAGGTGGTGCCGGCGACGGGACGGTGCGGGCTATCGACGGTGGTTACGACGGAGATTTAGAAGGCACTAAGTAAACCACACCTACATATGCAAACTAAGTGTTATTTTTGACCTCAAATTGCATATAAATCAAATACTAGCAAATATAATTATTCCTCCCAAATTAATCACTATACAAAGCATTGCAAGAGCTAATATAGCAATGAGAGTTGAAAGGACAAAGTTGCTAACCTTTGTGATCATTTGAATGGATGGGGGCCTTCAAATCTTGACAAATTTTGGGCAAAATTTGTGAGGAGCTCAAGGAGAGAGGGGGAAGAACAGAGGAAGTGAGGGGAAAGGGGAAGAACAGAGGAAGTGAGGGGAAAGAGGAAGAACAGAGTGGCTCGGGGGGACGAAGGGTTTATGTATGTCGACCTTTAGTACCGGTTCGTTCCCCGAACCGGTACTAAAGGTGCTGGACGGGCTCCAGACTGACAACACCCTGCCACCACCCTCTTTAGTACCGGTTCATGGCACGAACCGGTACTATAGGTTCGCCACGAACCGGTACTAATGAGAACGGTCGGCTAGCCGTTGGAACCGGCACTAATGGACACATTAGTGCCGGCTCAAAACCAAACCGGCACTAATGTGTCTCATATTAGGTCCTTTTTCTACTAGTGATCACCACCTCCGAAGAAAGAGATCTAAATACATGGGTATGGGCACTCCCCTTGGCAACTGCCAAGCTTGGGGGAGATGCCCCGGTATCGTATCACCATCACACCTTTACTTTTATCATTTTTCTTTGTTTGATCCTTTTGGTTATATCTTGATCTACTAGGATAAAGTTTTAGTATGATCTAGCTTTGAGTTTTGTTTTGAGATCTATCCATGTAATCGAGTCCGTGAGTTATATATAATAAAGAGCAGTTTGGAGTTGAGGGCTTTGCTTTCTTGCTATGATCTTGAGGGAATAAAATAAGAGAAAGAACAAAAAGAAATAAAAATATCATATAATGATCTTATGGAGAGTGATGACTTCACATATAAAGAGTATGATGAATAAAATTTCTTGAGAGTTGACAAACATAGTTTTGGTCATTGTTGAAATTAATAGGAAGTAATAAAGAAAGAGAGGTTTCACATATAAATATACTATTTTGGACATCTTTTGTAATTATGAGCACTCATTAAAATATGACATGCCAAAAATTTGATGTTGGACAAGGAAGACAACATAATGGGTTATGTTTACTTATATCTGAATAGAAGTTATATTGTCATTGATCCTCCAACATGTTGAGCTTGCTTCTCCCTCTTATGCCAGCCAAATCCTTTGCACCAAGTAGAGATACTACTTGTACATCCAAACATCCCTTAAACCCAGTTTTTCCATGAGAGTCCACCATACCTACCTATGAATTGAGTAAGATCCTTCAAGTAAGTTGTCACCGGTGCAAGCGATAAAAATTGCTCTCTAAATATGTATGATCTATTAGTGTGAAGAAAATAAACTTTATACAAACTTGTGATATGGAAGAAATAGAAGCGACGGCCTGCATAATAAAGTTCTTTAACACAAGCAGCAATATAAATTGACGTTCTTTTGCATTAATATTTTGTGCATCCAACAACCATAAAAGCGCATGGCAACCTCTGCTTCCCTCTGCGAAGGGACTATCTTTTACTTTTATCTTCTTACCCTTATACAAGAGTCATGGTGATCTTCACCTTTCCTTTTTACACCTTTTTCCTTTTGGCAAGCACTATGTGTTGGAGAAAGATCCAGATATATATATCCACTCGGATGTAGGTTATCATAAAGTATTATTGGTGACATTACCCTTGAGGTAAAAGGTTGGGATGCAAAACTATATGCCACTATCTTTCTATGTGTCCGACTGAGGTTTTGAACCCATAAGTATCGCGTGAGTGTTAGCAATTGTGAAAGACTAAATGATAGTTGAGTATGTGAAATTACTCAAAACCTCTTGTATTGACTCTTTCCGATGTTATGACAAATTGTTGAGATCATGGTTTGTTAGTTTTCAATGAAGTTTTTGATTCATACTTTACATTGTGAATGAATTGTTACTTTAGCATAAGAAATTATATGATAATATATGTTGTTGTTCTAAAGATGATCATGAAGCCCTCACTTTCGTATTTTATTTTATCGACACCTCTATCTCCAAACATGTGGACATATTTTGCGATTTCGGCTTTCGCTTGAGGACAAGCGAGATCTAAGCTTGGGGGAGTTGATACATCCATTTTGCATCATGGTTTTATATTGATATTTATTGCATTATGGGCTATTATTACACATTATAGCACAATACTTATGCCTTTTCTCTCTTATTTTACAAGGTTTACATGAAGAGGGAGAATGTCGGCAGCTGGAATTCTGGACTGGAAAAGGAGCAAATCTGAGAGACCTATTCTGCACAACTCCAAAAGTCCTGAAACTTTACGGAGAATTATTTTGGAATTAATAAAAAATATTGGGCGAAGAAAGTACCAGAGGGGCCCCACCAGGAAGCCACAAGGGTGGGGGCGCGCCCTACCCCCCGGGCGCGGCCCCTGCCTTGTGGGCCCCCTGGCAGGCCTCCGGTGCCCATCTTATGCTATATGATGTGTTTTGACCTGGAAAAAATCAAGAGGAAACTTTTGGGACGAAGCGTCGCCATCTCGAGGCGAAACCTGGGCAGAAGCAATCTAGCGCTCCGGCGGAGCTGTTCTGCCGGGGAAACTTTCCTCCGGGAGGGGGAAATCGAAGCCATCGTCATCACCAACAATCCTCTCATCGAGAGGGGGTCAATCTCCATCAACATCTTCACCAGCACCATCTCCTCTCAAACCCTAGTTCATCTCTTGTATCCGATCTTTGTCTCAAAACCTCAGATTGGTACCTGTGGGTTGCTAGTAGTGTTGATTACTCCTTGTAGTTGATGCTAGTTGGTTTATTCGGTGGAAGATCATATGTTCAGATCCTTAATGATAATTATTACTCCTCTGATTATGAACATGAATATGCTTTATGACTAGTTACGTTCGTTCCTGAGGACATGTGAGAAGTCTTTTTATAAGTAATCATGTGAATTTGGCATTCATTCGATATTTTGATGAGATGTATGTTGTCTTTCCTCTAGTGGCGTTATGTGAACGTCGACTACATGACACTTCACCATGATTTGGGCCTAGGGGAAGGCATTGGGAAGTAATAAGTAGATGATGGGTTGCTAGAGTGACAGAAGCTTAAACCTAGTTTATGCGTTGCTATTTAAGGGGTTGATTTGGATCCATATGTTTCATGCTATGGTTAGATTTATCTTAATTCTTCTTTCGTAGTTGCGGATGCTTGCGAGAGGGGTTAATCATAAGTGGGAGGCTTGTCCAAGTAAGGACATCACCCAAGCACCGGTTCACCCATATATCAAATTATCAAAATAACGAACGTGAATCATATGAGCATGATGAAAACTAACTTGGCAGTAATTCCCATGTGTCCTCGGGAGCGCTTTGCATTATATAAGAGTTCGTCCAGGCTTGTCCTTTGCTACAAAAAGGATTGGGTCACCTTGCTGCACCTTAGTTACTTTTGTTACTTGTTACCCGTTACGAATTATCTTATCACAAAACTATTTGTTACCGATAATTTCAGTGCTTGCAGAGAATACCTTGCTGAAAATCGCTTGTCATTTCCTTCCGCTCCTCGTTGGGTTCGACGCTTTTACTTATCGAAAGGACTATGATAGATCCTATATACTTGTGGGTCATCAGGTGCCTCCTAAATTGGTTAGGTGTGCTTGGGAGTCACCAAATCATGTGAGGAAACCAAGAAATTTATGAGGGCAAGGAGAACGTCTACTTCATGAAGATCTACCTTGAGTGAGGTTAGTCCTTCATGGGTGTAAGTCATGGTGGGATAGGCGAAGGTTGCTTCTTTGTGAACCCTTTGTGGGTGGAGCCCTCCATGGATTCGATTTCTATGTTGAATCTTGCAACCATTATTGTAACCTCCATCAACATGGACGTAGATAGCACCACTTATCGGAACCACGAGTCAAAATACTCCGTGTCAATCATTCTTTGCGAATCTCTCAAACTCCACCATTTACTTTTTTGCACGTGCACGATCTTTACTTTCTGTTGACCATACTCTAGATATGCATGCGTAGAGTGTGATTATTATCTAGCTTGTGCTAAAATATGTCTTAAAATAGCTCAATTCGTCGTGCGAGGCAGAGGGCGTGGGAGGCCGCGACAGCTCCCGCGGCCGATGTCGATGAGGCGAAGTCACATTCTTCGGCACCTCAGCGTATGGCCTACAACCCTGGGTGGCATAGTCATGTCGAGGTGGACGTTTCGTCCTCCCTTGAAGCTTCCCGGTCATGAAGGCTTCGGACTCCGGCAGGAAGACCTCACAACGACCGGCACCGTGAAGGCTCCAGACTCCGACAAGGAAGAGTAGGGCATGGGAGACGGCGGCGCCTCGAGCCCCGTAAGCTCGTGCATGTCCCATGTCCTACTCTACCTGACCGGCGACCGGGGGATCACTTCGAGGGGCATAGCCGGCCAACGGACATGGACGCGGCGGAGCCAGACAAGTTTCGCTTAGATTAGGTTTCACATTGCATGTATGTATGGTTTTGAGATTTTGTAATTGAGGTATCCGATTGTGAAAATGTTTTTTTTAGGTGTGCCTGGTCACTATTTGTGGATGCACCTTGGGGGCAGTAGATGTTCTTAGGCTGGTCGTGGTGGGCAGTATCATATAGTAGTATCATGCATATGATACTAATGTATGATGCTACTTCCGTAATGCATAGTACTATCATAAGTTAGTATTTTAGGTTGCCTTATTAATTGGCATGCGTGACACAAAGTAGTACAACATTTAATATGACACGGTATCGATATGGTACCACACCCTCTTTTTTTTTATTTAATTGTGTGCCACATTAAAAAAAGTTTAGTTGGCATGCGTGATACTGCTTGTTAGTCTCATTACGAGGCTCGGAGAAAATGTACAATTTTCATGTAATATTTGGGAAACGTATCTGGTGGTGATTCAGGCGGTGCCTACATTCGAGAGCCAAACGCACGAGAATCGGAGTGTGGGCTGCTCCCCTCCTAGCCTCAAGGGCGGCCTCTCTTCTTCCACCCCCATCTCACACCAAAGCATTCCCCCAAAAATAGATCGCTATGAGGCAACAAGGGACGGGAGATTGCTCCCCTTTCATCTTTTTTTCGTTTCCCGTCCGCCGGATCATGCGGTGCCCAGGCTGGTGGATTGGTGGCGGCTCATCGTTTTCCTCCGGCGAGATTCGGTCCGGGCCGCCGACAACCGGAGGTTTCTCTCTCTCTCTCTCCCCCTTCTTCTTCCCCCCATCCATCCGAATTCCACTCCCGCCGCATGGATCGACCGACGAACCGCAGATCCCATTTGATTTTCGGATCTTTTTTATCAGTATTACTATTGGACTCGTCCTCTTCTCGCCAAAAGTTTCTAATTTTCTTCCCCTTTTCCGTGTCTCAATCCGAATGCAGAGGCACCCAGATCCAGCATCAACAGGTGGCAACCCCTAGCGCGGGCATCAGCCTGTCAAGTTCGGTTGGGCAAATCACCTCCACAAGTTTTGGTCCTAAGATCAGCGATTTGGGGAGGAGAATCGAGCGAGGAAAAATCGGTGCTCGGTCCTTCGGTGTTCTTGAGGTGCCGATCCCCTCTGGGGAGCAATGGCCGGCTGGGCGAGGAATTAGGGGTCGATTAGGCAAGCAAGTAGATCATATATAGGATGAGGTGGCCGAGGAGCAGATTGAAATGGCTCCTCAGTGCATGCCTCATTTCCCTCCTGCTGCTCACGCCAACGGACCGCGGTGGGCTGCTGCTCGTCGCCGCCATCAGGAAGAACTTGTTCTGGCCGCCGCCACCTCCCCAGCCGCCTCCCCCGAGCCGAATAGGTGATGAATTGGTAAGAATTGGAGTTATTATGTCTTGCATTGCATAGTTAAGAAAAGGCGCGCCTAGGCTCGATAGCAAAATGCCTGGCTTAACTGCACTTAATTGTGCTTAAGCGTGCGCTCTCGTAAGAAAAGCGCAATGCTGTGGCTTTTTAAGTTTGTTACATTGGTATATGCCAGGTTTCCGAGGCTTTTTAGAAATGTCTTAGGTCTTTCGTCTATGCGCATTAGGCCAGGTGAAAATGACAAGAACTGATCAGTAGCACCATGACCATCACGCTCTCATCCTGTTACTATTTTTTTTTCTCCTTAGTAACGTTTTTGCCATCACACCTTTTCACCCTGGTAGTTTTTTTTCCCCATCTAATTGTTAATTACTTCTATATGTGTACCTTGCCAACTTCTAGGAATGTTAGCTATATATCCTTTTTATAAATGAGAAACACCCGCCTTCTCAAGAAACATCAAGTGCTGACTATATGATTCATGTTGTAAGTTAAAGTACAATATCCACATATTAACTAACTGTTATTTCTCGTACATTGCATTACACTCAGGTGGAACAATTATGGCTGAACTGTAGTCTAGATAGGATAATCCTTCATGATGTTAAAAACCAGTCCCATCACACCCTTGCATTCAGCACCAAGGAAGGAATGCGCACTTCTTTGTCTCCAGAAGTTGCCGATACTATTCTGGACTGCTTAAGCAAGCATAATTTTCCTTTGCCACATGTCTCTGGGCACACACAGGATGAAGATGCTGAGGAGGAGGCAGGAAGCTTATTGCCACATTCCAATAATTTCAAACTATCTTTTGCATCAAAAATAAGATATCTTCTTGAAGGAGCTTCAACATCACATTATTCTTTGTCACCGCCAGCAAAAGAAGCAATCAGGGGTCTTTTCTCTTCCGAAGCAGAGGATCGTCCGCTAGCCGTCAGCATAAAAATTTCTTTGGGAAAGAAGCGCAAGGATGATGACTCGGGTTCATCCACTGCTGTCATTGGTGCAGTGGCTTGTGTAGCATTGGTGGCCCTTGTCGGTAGCTTGTGTGGGATGTGTGACGAAGAGCCAGCGTCACCGTATGATCTAGTGGGGGGTGGTGAACTAACAGGTGGTGTTAGCTCAGTTTTGTTTAGTTTCCATTCATTATGTTACATGTCATTTACTTGTATTTATTCCTTTGTGTGCATCAGGTTCTTCCCGTAAGGATTCCGCCACCCAGATCGATGTCAGTAGGCTGGGAGGATTGTCAAACAGTGCATCTGAGAAACAGCAGTCTGAATTTACAGTACCAGTAATGAAGTTGAATGTTGAAAGACCAGCCACGAAACTGAAGTCAGTAGGAGCAGCATCAATGAAGGAAGAACTAATGGAGCGACACAGCAGATTTGCTTCGTACGAAGTAACGACCATTGCTGGACAGCCGACGGCCAAACCCGAGAAGGCTGCAGTTTCTTCTGCAGGTCCAGCTCCGCCACCTCCTCCTCCACTTCCAGGTGCACCAGCACCACCACCTCCTCCTGTAGTTCCAGGTGCACCAGCACCACCACCAGGTGAACCAGAACCAGCACCAGCACCAGGTGAACCAGCACCACCACCAGGTGCATCAGGTGCACCAGCACCACCACCAGATGCACCAGGTGCACCAGGTGCACCAGCGCCAGCACCACCACCACCAGGTGCACCAGGTGCACCAGCAGCACCACCACCACCACCAGGTGCACCAGCACCACCACCGCCACCAGGTGCACCAGCACCACCGCCGCCACCAGGTGCACCGGCACCACCACCGCCTGCACCAGGTGCACCCGCACCACCACCGCCTGCACCAGGTGCACCCGCACCACCACCGCCTGCACCAGGTGCACCAGCACCACCACCGCCTGCACCAGGTGCACCCGCACCACCACCTGCACCAGGTGCACCCGCACCACCTCCAAAGCCGGGCGGGCCTCCTCCTCCAGGGCCACCAGCACCTCCTGGTGCAAGGGCTGGAGCAGGACCTGGACCTCCACCTCCACCTCTAAAAGGTGGTGGACCGGGGGGACCTCCGCCACCAGCAATGCCCGGTGGTCCAAGAAAAGGACCTCCGCCGCTTAAGAAGCCAGGAGCTGCAGCTCCTGTTGCAGACTCTTCGAAAACAAAGTTGAAGCCCTTCTTCTGGGATAAAGTTACTGCAACAGATCAAGCAATGGTGTGGGATCAAATTAAAGCAGGATCCTTCCAGTAAGCGAGCCGGTCCTCTCTTGTTATTATTTCTTCTTATGCTGCTGATGTTGTTTTTTATATCTCACTCTACTTCTTACTTGCTGTTGCGATTAACTCTTCAATCGTACTAATTCATTTGTAGGTTTAATGAGGAGATGATCGAGTCTCTTTTTGGTTGCAAACCTGTTGACAAAAGTAATGATAGCAAAAAAGAGCCAGCAAAGGAAGCTCCTCAAGTCGTTAGGATCCTAGATGCTAAAAAGGCACAGAATTTATCAATATCACTGAAGGCACTCAGTGTTACAGCTCAAGACGTGCATACTGCAGTTACAGAAGGTAAAGCGACACATTGTGTTTTTACTTTAAAAGTTGCCCTCCACAAGCACATTGCAGTGCCCAGTTTGTGTTTTGTTCTCCTTTCTAAAATCGACTATCTCTTCGATACATGAACTGTGCTCCATATGCATGGTGAGGAGGTGACAAATACATGGATGGATCTTTTGTTTGAGTCAAGCACTGCACTTTACGATATAAACTCTTGAATTTTGTTCTATGGTAAGCTGGGACCAATAAATAGTTGGGCATGTTTGTTCCCTTTGGTAATTGGATGCAGGGCATGATCTCCCAGCCGATTTGATAACAACCTTGCTACGGTGGACCCCAACCAGTGATGAGGAGCTAAAGCTTCGGCTCTACACTGGAGAGATGAGTCAACTTGGTCCAGCGGAGCAATTCTTGAAGACCATCATTGACATCCCATACATTTTCCAGCGCTTGGAGACTTTGCTTTTGATGGCCAGTTTGACGGAAGAAGCTACAGGTGTGGAGCAGTCATTCAAAACCCTAGAGGTAAATTAAGCTAAGATTTAGCAGATGCCTCATTCTACTGACCAATATATGCACTAATTAAGATTTACTAGTCAATCAGGTTGCCTGCGACGAGCTTAGGCACAGCCGTCTTTTCAAGAAGCTACTGGAGGCTGTACTTAAAACTGGCAACCGAATGAATGATGGCACCTTTCGAGGGGGAGCACAGGCGTTCAAACTGGACACCCTCCTGAAGCTGGCTGATGTCAAGGGGCTCGATGGCAAGACGACGCTGCTGCATTTCGTCGTCCAGGAGATCGTCCGCTCGGAGGGTGTCCGTGCTGTGCGGGCGGCCAAGGAGCAGAACAGCAGCGTCTCCAGCGTGAGCGGTGGCACCGATGATCTCTCCGAGGATGTCGGCGACGACACGGAGCACTACAAGCAGCTTGGCCTCGAAGTGGTGTCCGGCCTGTCTGACGACCTCCAGAATGTCCGCAAGGCAGCGATCCTCGACGCGGACGCGCTTACCATACAGGTAGCGAGCCTCGGGCACAGGCTGGTGAAGGCGAACGAGTTCTTGAACACGGGCATTAAGAGCTTGGAGGAGGAGAGCGGGTTCCAACGCAAGTTGGCCCAGTTTGTAGAGAACTCCCAGGCGCAGGTGACCCGCCTGCTGGAGGAGGAGAAGAAGCTCCGCTTGATGGTGCGCTCCACCGTGGACTACTTCCACGGCAGCAAGGGGAAGGACGAGGGCCTGCGCCTGTTTGTCGTCGTGCGTGACTTCCTGGTGATACTGGAGAAGGTGTGCAAGGAGGTGAAAGACGCGGCTGCTTTGGCCGCCAAAGCAGCCGCTGCCAACAAGAAACCGGCGGCAGCGGCAGCACCGGCGAAAGGGGGCAAGCAGCCGTCCCAGTCACAGCAATCCTTCCGCGACCCTCGGCAAGCTCTCAAGCCCGCGATCCAAGGCCAGAGGGCAAAGCCGGACAGCAGCTCCAGCTCTGATTCTGACTAGCACCTAGCTTTCTAGGCTAGCTACATCAATCATGATCATGGCAAGGTAAGTACCTCATGGATGGCAACAGCATACACATGAAGGAATGGAGGAGCAGCCTTGACCTCTGCTATGTATGTATATATGTCTGTCTGTCTGTATGTATGTATCATTCTGCATTTCACATCACACTGTTGTTAGAGCGATGGGATGAGATCCAGATCCCAGCGTAGGTAGGGTAGTTAAGGGGATGTGGATGGTAGGTCAGGTCAATTGACTGCTTGTAATCTTACCTTCTGTACTTTTACTTAGTCTTCGCCAACTAATTATACATGCGGCCGGGTGTCTTTTTTTTTCTAGGGTGCTTTGCACCCTTTTCCAGCATGAGATACACACATGTCAAAAAATCACGTTGCTTTTTTCTTCGATAAAGGGTGTTTTTATTGACTCATAATGTGGCATCAAGAGGATACAAAACACAATGAGTAACACCCGGCCTCTGCATAGCAAAAAATCACACACTCACTGCTGAAGATCTTTGATTCCATAGTCATTCTCTAGGAGACCAGATACAGCTATGTAAGCAACTATCTGTTTCCAACCGGACAACTGCCGCAAAAAAAAAAACCTAAATTATGTTTTTCCTATATACATGCTTTCTTGTAAGATTGATTTGCACTATCTGGAGTTGTGTATGATCGAGTTCAAGTCCAGCTTTTCACCAGTGCAAACTCTGCAGATTTATTAACTGCCATTGAGAAATGAGCAATGCATAATTTGAGTATTCTACAAATCTCGATAAATTAGCTGTAATGTTCTAGAGAACCAAGGAGATATTTTTTTGCAGGGGAGAACCAAGGAGATATTACAAGAATATCTAAGGGTTGGATATCTTTCCAGAGAATTATAGAGTAGATATACTATGTACTAAGAGATCAGATAGTTACTCCCTCTATAAAGAAATATAAGAGCATTTAGATCACTAAGAGCGTTTAAGAGCATTTAGATCACTAAGAGCGTTTAGATCACTACTTAGTGATAGTGATCTAAACGCTCTTATATTTCTTTACAGATGGAGTACTTGGCAACAATCCAACGCTCTTGTAATGGAGACGCACGAGAATGAGCTACAACAGTGTGTCTTGTACCAAGCTTATTATCAGGCGGCCTTTACATTCAATCTAAACTTGTCACATTTTTCACTAGTACCAGCACTCTCTACTTGCTACATTGTTCACTAGTAGCCGCACTCTCTTAGCGGAAGAGTGATCTCGCTTAGCAAGAGTATTAGCTACTACATTCGTCAATGTTATGTATGCGTCGAAGATGGCCACATATGGGCCCAAAAAGAACCGTCCATCCTACATAAACATTTATCACCTTCAAGCAATCAAAGTTCACAACAATACACTTACACCCTGACTAATTGGCTAACCTAGAAAAAGAGAGTTGATTTGTGTTATTGTGAAGAGTGTGGTTTCAGATACTATGCCGATTCCAAGTAGTGTGAGTATAAGGCCACCACAAATTCTTTACATTACCCAAACAAATTCAAACATGTCTCTTTTTTTGCGGGAAAAAAATCAAACATGTCTTGCAGAGACTGCTCACATAACAACATCCCGTTGAGATTGGAACATGGCAAAGAAAGGTGCTGAATTGTATGTTAGATGCCATACGTTTTCCGATTTGAAATGTAAGATGGTTAGACAATGTTGTCGGTAACTTGATCTTCAAAAATTCAGCTTGAAGTTTATATCAGTTGGGGTACTTGAAAGTATGCAAGATAATTCTAGGAAAATAGTTCAAATTATTCAGCTTAGTTCTATCCATCCCACCCAAATTAGTGCAAATATTTTGTAGATGATATTTTAACTATCAATATGATGGCTTTTTTTTTTTTGAGAAAGATCAATATGATGGCTAGTTCATCTAGTTAAGAGAAAACGAGTCTTTATAGAAAGGAACTCTGTCAAACAGGTGTATTTATCATCTAGAACTTAAAAATGTTAAATATTTTAAATATTGCTAGGGACAAAATTCAGACGAGACACCCCTCGTTACTTATGCTAAGTGACTTTTTTTTATCTCTACTTCTTATTCTACATGTCTGAAACTATGCAAAGAGAAATCAAACTTAAAATAAATTGCAAAATAGAATAAAAAGCACACGATTTGCAAAGAATAGAATAAAAAATACTAACAATAAATTGTTTTGTTCGAACTATAAAATTTGAAAACTATACTTCCAGATGCTAAAAATGATGAAAATGGTAATTTTTGATCAAGAAATTCAGAAAACTTTAAGCGGAGTTTTGACACGTGAAAATTTCATTTTTCACATTAAAAATTTTGAATTATAATTTTTTAAAATATATAAATTGAATAAAGAGAATAGTAGAGTATTGAGGATTGCGGCGTGGTAAGGAAACTAGTCACCAAGAGCATTGCATACATGTAAAGAAGTTGAACGCCATCCTAGGTGCGGCATAATGTGGGACTTTGGGGCAATTGGTGGAGCAGCCGTGAGACGGAAAATCTTAGCACTCGCCTTGGTAGAGAAGGAACTGCCGCCCCCTCTCCCTGTTAGGCCTACCCTTTTACAGTTGTTATTTGTTTTCTATCTATGCATTATAAATTATCTTTCCTATTATTTATTTTATACATTATAAATGTATTTTTCCTAGTATTATTTTAGTACATTATTTCTTTCTTTTCACTTATTTATTTTAATACATTTTAATAAAAGTGTTTGGCTAGTAGTTATGTTGTAATCGACATGATTTCCAACCTAGCATAGCAGTTTATTGAGAACCTATCTTGCCCACCCAGACTTTGTATGCGACCGGTGCACCAAACGTTAAAATTGAGATGCTACAAGTTAAAAGAAATTCTGAAAATAATGAGCTTATGGACATAAGGTGTATCTAACATGAAAATAAAAATGAATAACAACTTCGTCTCGCAGCTTGAGAAAGAAAAATAACACATTCAGCATGGCCAGTGTTAATTCCCCTAACGTGCCTGATTCGTAGCCCAATTTGAATTACACACTATCCGTTACATGATTTGTTATTTTTGTTTCTCGAGCTGCGAGTATGAGCTACAGGAAAAAAATCTCACATGATAAATGTTTATTGTTTCAATTTACTCAATTATTTTCAGAAATTTTAAGAATATTTATTAATACATGCTGGACATGAAGTTCGCTTGCATGCGACATGCGCTCGGAGTTTAGTCTATGGGGCACAGAACTTGTCAACAAGTTTTGTTATCGCGGGTAAAACACTTGTATTACTCAATCACATGAGGATTACAATCAACATTGTTCATCTCAATCGCAGCTGGAGGTCCAGACCCTAACCAAGTCATTGTTCTACCTTCAGTACGAGCAAAAATAGCTAAAGAATTGCTAACCCTATTTTTGAGAGCGTCTAACATGAGTAATACTAGTTCTCCGAAGGGTAGGAGCAGCTTTTGTCTCCTTAACCAAAGAAGAATAAACATATGTCATGTACTAGTACGGTGGAACATATTAAATGGAGATGTTTTCCAGTGCACAACATCATTATCTGCTTCTGTTGTCGTGTGATCCTTTGATCCGATAAACATTTTCACAGACAATCATTTCCAATCCATTGTTTTCAGAGATGATTGCCTCAAAGGCCTGCCGTCTTTTTGAGTTTTTTGTAAAACAAAAATGTCAAATCCCACCTTTTATTTTATTTATTTTTACATTTTTAAAAGGAAGTGCCAAAGCCCCAATGGAAGTTTTTTATTTTTTTGAGGGGAAGCCCCAATGGAAGTGTGAGAGCCTAGTGAGGGAGATACCTCGTTCTGTTTGGGCCATGGCCCAAGGCCCTTCCCAACTCCTCCTTCCCGGCCCGTCGGTTTCCTCTTCTCCCTCAGACTTCCTCGGCGTGCGTGCGTGCGGCCCTGCTCAAGCGCGATGGGGGGCAGCTCCAACACGAGCGGCGGCGGTGGCGCCGGAGGGAAGGACAAGGACAAGGGCTCCTCGGTCTCCTTCACGGAGGGCGAGAAGGTGCTCGCCTACCACGGCCCGCTCCTCTACGAGGCCAAGGTTCCCCCCTTCCCCCTCTCTCCCCACCTCCCATTCCGGTCTAGGGTTCGCCCGCCGCCGCGTCCGCTCCCCGGAGGTTATTTCTGCTTCTTTGTTCCATTTTTTCTGGCTGCGGCTAGGGTTTGGGGCGGAGCCGTCAGAGTAGACGAGGGTTTAGGGAGTTGTCAACTTGTAATCCAAGGCCATAGATGGCGCGCGCACACACACACAGTTATTTTTTCAGAGAAAAACATAACACCGCTCTTCCCATTTTTCGGGGACGCAAACCAACTCTTCTCCGCTCTGCCATGAACCCATGCACAAGTTGCCAACCAAAAGCGGATAAATAGAAAAGGCTTTTTGGGTTTTTTTTTTAAATTTCTAGAATGAAAGTCTTTATGCTCTTATTAATAAGATTACCTATGCGCTGTTGCTGTAGGCGCTAAATTTTTATTCAGAGCACACATATAGACATGAGTTTGTGAATATCTCGGTACATACTTTCTGCTGGTATTTTTTATGCATGTTTGAATATGTTGCTGATGACAACTTTTTGTTTTGGCTTTGTATAGGTTCAAAAAACTGAAAATCGGGAGGGCGAGCGGCGGTATTTCGTCCATTATCTTGTAAGTCCCCCAAATCGCCATTGTAAAACATGATAATTGCCTGAAAGCATTGTTTCCTCATTGTCTTGAAAATATTGGTCACTCTTAGTATTAAGACGTCGGAAGATATAATTTCTATATATGTGTCTGCTCTTCCTTGTAGGTCCTTTTTTTTCTGCTGTTATTAAGTTTGTGTCTTCCCTTTTTGCAGGGCTGGAATAAAAAGTAAGTGCGTACCACAGTGGCTGTTAGATAAGTCTTTCCATGTTCTCTTATTACTTTGTTCCTGTTCTTTCTATTGATGCATACGTCAGTGATATTTGTAAGATATGTACTTCTTTGGTTGCAATGTACCGTATCTGATGTTCTTATTGGTCAAGCAATTGACATCATCATTACATACAGTAGCCATTCTATCATTATAAGTTCAACTCTTTACAAAGGAAATGTTGTAAACTTAGTTAAACACAGATTTACTATTGCTCCTCTTATTTCAGCTCAAGAAATAAAATTCCGTGCCGTGTCTTGGAAATAATTGGACTTCTTTGGTTTTCTGTATCTGCCCATCTTTGGAATCATGGAAAACTGAGCAACCACCTAGTTTTCATGAGGGTTATGAAATTATGCATGGCTTTTCACTTCTTAGCATTGACTAAACCAAATGCCTTTTCGTTTAGCCAGATATATTTGTCTCAAATAATTTGCTTCTTTTTATGTAACATTACATTATTTCAAAAGCCTTGATTTTGACTTGTCGCAGCTTTAGTACAACTTGAGCACAAGGTTGTACTGAGCTGCGACAAGTAATATGGATCTGAGGGAGTACTTTATTTGCTCATTATCACAATCAAGGCCCTGGATTGTGTCCCATAAGGATGTCTAATGGTCCCATTCTTGTTTTTGCTTTGTTTCTATGACTCATTTTATTTTTAGCTTTGCATTTCATTTCCTGAAGTTCGAAGATTGTGGTAATGAAGGCAGCTTAGACAGGGTATTGATATGTCTCAGCAGTCTTAAGTGATTCCATGTTCTTTGTATGACTGAGTTTTGAGTGGATGGTGGATGGGATTCAGCAATATGAATAAAGCAGAAGGATGGAGGGATTGGTTCAGTAATTGTGCCAATCAAAATTCTGCTTTCATGCACTTGCCAGCTTCGAAGTGTGTGGTTTGTCCTCTGTTTATATGGACATCTGAATGAGCTAATACAGCTGTTTGAGTGGCTTGGTAAATAGATCATTTGCGGAAGAGGGTTCCTGTGTTAGTTGCTACCTGCTGTTAATATGAACAACCAAAAAGAATTGACTTGCAGGGCCATCTTTTTGACAGGCATCTCATCTTCACATTTATGGTTGCACACAGTTATATTCCATTAACATTTCATGAATCCCTGTTGAGTGCTTGCTTCTGTCATTTTAATCATGTCAGCATTACTGCAGTTAATTAATTGTCCATCCCTGCTGTTCTAATCCTCCATGTACAGTTGTACACATTCTTTTCAACTTATTCAGTTTTCAGTGGTTATAGATGTGATGAATGGGTCGCAAGTGATTGTTTATTGAAGTTGACAGAGGAGAATGTTCGCAAACAACTAGAGCTGAAAAACCAGTCAGTGGATAAAACCGTCAAGATTGGTGGACGGTCAGCACAGCATAACCCAGAAGGCTCTAATGGTTAGTGACATTTTGCAGTAGTAGCATCATCTTGCAACTGAACATCTTGATCATCTGATTGACTGATGTATCTCAAATTCCATCCTGGATATCTTCTTTTGAAGTAAATTGTTAAGTTGCAATCCATTGTTGAAGTGATTTTGTGACGGGTGCTGAAATAACTTTTCGTGATAGATAAGTATGTCACTCGTTATACATGTCTGCACTAATGCAGTAATGAATATAGAGCACAATGTTCTAAAAGGTGCTAGGTTCTAGTAAGGGTGTCTCTTGGAGCCTAGGTAGGCTAGGTAGCTGCCTTTCAGAACTTTGATAGGGCATTTAGGAAGTTCACATATCTTGACCTTCTTTATATTTTTTGGTTGAAATTTCTTCTTGGCTGATTGGCTCTCATATTTGCTTTCAGCAGATGCAAAAGCCGATAAAGAGGACACTAAGGGTCTTGGTAAGTCTGCTGTTCTCTTTAACAAAATTCCTTGTGTCATTTGTTTCTTTTATCCTATTGGTGCATTTATCTGTTTTCAGATTTTTCCCAGCTACTTATTTGTATAATACATACTTTAATATAGTTGTTATATTGAAATTCCAGTCAAGGGAAAGAAGCGCAAGAATCAGCTTGGCGTTGAGGTGGCTATCATTCCCAAACATGTACATTGTGAAATACTGCCTCCATCCGGAAATACTTGTCGGAGAAATGGGAGTATTTGATTTGATTTTCTATAAAGTTCATATTCTTGCGTATTATCCATATACAGAACAAACAATACTAATATTAAACATATCTCCTTTTGCGCTTCTGTTCTATTCCAAAATGCTAATACTTATGTATTGTTTACTTTATTTTATAATTTGCATAAGTCCAGTGGGCCGAAGGCTAGTTTATTTCTTTCTAAATATCTTCAAATTTCCTTGACCGAGGATGATATTTCACAAAAAAAAAGTATGACTACTGTGCAATACATGATGCATTCTCTTGCCGTCTTGTAATCAAGTAGTGTGGCAAATTATTAAACAATAATATGCGGGACAAACAATTGTCTGTGCACTTTATTAGGCTCCCTATAGTTTATAGGATCTCAAGTACTCAATGGACCCATCATTTTGTAGGATGCAAAACAGTAGCCTTCTTAATTTACCATGTGTCAAAAAACAAGAGCGGAGATATGGGTCGTACTTGCATATGGTAATATTATCTGGACCGTTGGTTGGGCTAGATCTGCAGGTGGGAAGGGCATTGAATGAAAAGGGTGTGAGCCGTGGAAATTGCCGTATATCGGGTGGCAAGCGTATGCACGCCGTATGTGTACAGCCGCGCGGCAAGGCGTGGCAAGTCCACCTTCCGGGAAACAGCGTTCCGGTCGTGTGCACCATGAACTATAAATGCTAGTACAGCGCAGTACTTCCAGTGTGTAATTTTGATGCATTTGAATATCAGGCTGGTCATAGTGAGGAGTAATTTAGAGTAGTAACATAGGGGGTACATGCATATGTTACTATTTTATGTTACTACCTTCATAGTGGGTGGTGTCATAAGTGTGGTAACATAGAGATACTCATTTATTGCTTTGTGGGATCTATAGTAGTGATCTATGTGTGGCATAGAGCATGTACGAATCTAACATTTTGCTTGTCCGTGCAAATACGTGAACACAACATAGAACTGATCCATGATAAATAATAAAGTGCCAATATAATAATATTAAAATATATAAAACATATTTAGCATTACATGGATCAAGACACGGAAATAATCTACCGCGCCCTAAACTTTTTCCAAATATGCTCAATCAAATCATTTTTTAGAGCTCTATGTGTTGGACGATCCCGGATTCTAGCATCTCTTTCCAGTACCTCGGCAAATACAGGCATGTCACCGTGAACAAATATCGATGGAAAGGCAATAGATGAGCCTGCTTCCTCATTCAAATCAACAATATTGCTCGCCTCTTCTTTTTTGTCCTCGACTATCATATTGTGTAGAAAGATGCAAGCTGTCATAATATTGTGGATATCGCCCCATTCATATAAACGTGCCGGACGGCGTAGAATGGTCCAGCGTGCCTGGAGCACACCAAATGCGCGTTCCACATCCTTCCTTACCGATTCTTGACATGCGGCAAATAACTTATGCTTTTCAGTTTGTGCCATCGGTATTGACTTCATGAATCACTAGTACTCCCTATGTTCCTTTATATAGTGCGTGTTTGGCCTGGGCTGCAATACCAAGGAGTGTGCTGGCGTGCGTACGGTGAACCCTGATGCCCTCCACTCAGTCTGCTCACATGCATGTGTCCAACAATGGACACTTCCCAGCCACACACTCTCAGCCCAGCCAAGGGTATTTTTGTCCAAAACTACAACTGCGCACTACATTGTGGAATTTTGCTAGAAAAATAAGGCGCACTACATACAAGAACGGAGGGAGTAGAAAACAGGGCTATGGTTCCGGGCCAATATTCACATTAGTCCAGGTTCAGTCACGAACCGGGACTAATGTGAGCATTGGTCCCGGTTCGTGCGGCTAAGGCATTAGTCCCGGTTCACCTGTGCCCTTTAGTCCCGGTTTGTGCCTCAAACCGGGACTAAAGGGTGCGATGCCCTTTAGTCCCGGTTCGTGCCTCAAACCGGGAATAAAGATTAGACCTTTAGTCTCGGTTTGAGACACGAACCGGTGCTAATGGGGTTGAGACCTTTAGTCCCGGTTCGTGCCA
>NC_041382.1:21546520-21551939 GCF_002162155.2 Triticum dicoccoides
TGATATGTGGTCTAGTTGTTGGGAAAATTTGCAAATGTGAATTTCGACTTTATTTGCAAAATCTCTCTAGATTTTGTAAAAATGGGCATAACTTTTGCATACTAACTCGGATGAAAAAGTTATTTATATGAAAAATCATCTACTCGAAAAGTTACGGGGCTTTTAAGATCTAGAGTGGAAAAGCGAAAAAAATTCGAACTGTGGTCAAACTGTGGTCAAACAATGGTCAAACTAATTATTCTAGAATATTAGTGTTACTAAATAATTATTTCAGTTATTTTGTATTTTGGTCAAATCTGGTCAAACTGTGGTCAAACTATGGTCAAACGTTGGTCAAACTAATTATTCAAAATAACTATTGTTTTTTAAATAATTATTGTTTTTTAAAACTCAAATAGTGAAATGTGTCACTTCATGCTCAAGCAAAATTCCTGAGGGTTAATAGGATTGACATCTTACTATTGTCAGGAATACAACAAGTGAAAACTTGGAAACGAGGGAGAATAGAACTCTGAAGTTAAGCGTGCTCAGGCTGGGGGAGTGGGAGGATGGGTGACCGTTCAGGAAGTTAGATGATTTGGAATGATGAGGGGTGATTAGAGATTAGAGGATAAATTGAGCAGTGATGAGGGGTGGTGATTAGAGATTAGAGGTTAAAATAATTCAGAAATTTGAAAATAAAAAAATTCAAAAAAATCATAAAATTTCCTTTAGTCCCGGTTGGTGTTACCAACCGGGACTAAAGGTGGAGCTCCATGTGGCCACGGCCTTTAGTCCCGGTTCATGAACCGGGACTAAAGGCCCTCACCAACCGGGACAATAGGCCCTTTTTCTACTAGTGAATGCTGCCCACTCGGGGTATATTCCATCCACGAGGTAATATCCATGTTGGTACTCCTTATCGTTGACACGATAGCTCACCTGAGGAGCTTGCCCTTTCAGTTGCTCAACAACAACTTCGATTGATTAAGCACATTGATATCGTTGTTTGATCCAGCAACACCAAAGAAAGCATGCCATATCCAAATGAAGCAACTGCCTCTAGAATAAGAGTGGGAACGCCTTTATCACCACGGGTGAATTGACCCTTCCAAGCCATGGGACATCTCTCCCATTGTCAGTGCATACAATGGAGGCTTCCTAGCATGCCTGGAAACCCACGACTCTCGCCATTATCAAGTAAGCGTTGCACATCATCAACATTGGGTCTTCACATATACTCATCACCGAATATGTGAATCACCCCTTGTACAAACAGCTTCAAGCATTTAACTAAAGTGCACTCGGCAATCTTGAGGTACTCATCGAGAATGCCCGCCGGAGTACCATATGCCAATTGACGAATAGCCGATGTACATTTCTGCAAAGGAGAGAGACCTTCACGGTCAAGAGCATCTCTCCTTTGTGTGAACTCTGGAGACCACTCGCCCAATGCATGGACAATACGCTCAAAGAGGGGTCTTCTCATTCGGAATCTCCTGCGAAATACTTTTGCAGTGTAGAGAGGATTTTCACAGAAGTAGTCACGTACTAACTGCTCAGCAGCTTCTTCGCGTGGTCTGTTCATGTACGTCCTCGGAGCACGTCTGGCAAGAGATCTTGCGTGGTCTAATCTTTCTCCAAGCTCTTGTGAGAGCCCTCCTGACTTGCCTTTACCGGCACGTTCAACCTTAGCCTTATCACGACCAGCTTCCGGGCGCTCCTCGGACTCCAAGTTGATCTCATTTGATGTGAGATTGGCCTCCGGAGATGTTGTCTTCCCTTTTTTTGCTATCATGTTTCTGTAAGAGGCTAGCCATTTCCCGTCATCCCTCAGTTTTGCCCACATGGTTAAATGTTGGAAAGGATGGCCATACTTCAGTTCATACTTCTCCAAGGCCATTTTTTCCAGGTCATCAGTGCTGCGACCACTATTATACACTCCAGTTACGGCACACCACTCGCCATGGAAAGCAGCGAGCCTTTTCTTGGTCCTTTGCCACTCCATCTTCAACTGATTCCGGTCTCTTTTCTGGTTACTTGGTGTCGTACTGTTGTATAGAGCAGCAATGTCATCCCAAAACTGCTCACCCTTCTTTCCGTTTCCATCGATGGGATCAAGTGAACACTCCAGCCAAGCACTTGCCTACATTATGAACATTTTTAATTTAGTTGAGCCCAACAAACAACAAGAACTTACATGCACGTAACAAAGATTTGAGCAAAAAAATCTTTACCAGTCTAACTTCTTCCTCTGGTGTATACGGCAGACGTTGGGCTGTCCTTTCTCCCGATTTATCGTCATCTACATTGATGACTTTCCTTTTCCTTTTGGAAGATGTCGAATTAACTTTGGCGGGAGCAGACCGAGCTGCAACTTTAGGGTGTGGTGGCGGCGGTGGTGTCACTAGTAGAAAAAGGACCTATAGTCCCGGTTCGTAAGGGCCTTTAGTCCCGGTTCATGAACCGGGACTAATGGGTCGTTACTAATACCTCCCCCTTTTAGTCCCGGTTCTTACACGAACCGGGACAGATGGGCATCCACGTGGCCTTTGGTCCCGGTTGAGGACATAAACCGGGACCAAAAGGCTTTCACGCGTCAGCAGCTGGCTGGAGCTGAGTTTTTTCTTTTTTTAAGAAAAAGTGGCTGGTTTAGGGGTTTAGGGGGTTATTTTCAGGTTATTATTAGCTAGCTAATAGAGAGAAGTGTCCTCTCTTATATCTTCGTCCTTGGTTTACCAACGCTACTCCTATGTTCATTTCACCCACAGATATATAATAACTCATGCATGCTCGCATCATACATCATCATATATAATAACAAGTCCTACTAATCATGCATCATCATACAACTTCTACTCGTTATTAATAATAAGTCATACGATCATCATCCTCATAGTCATCGAACCCAACCCTACATAATTGTTCTTAGCACATGATCATCAGTATCAGGTAGGACCTAAACACCCTTAAGGTAAAATAGCATAAAACAATATAGACCCTGACTCTCCATTATGAAGAATGGAGATCATCCTGTCTCCAATTCTTGTGCTTCGCTTCCTTTTGCTTCCAAGAAGCTCCTTACGACTGTTCATACATTTTTTTCATTCTTTGATTGTCATGTCTCCACTTCTTTTAGAAATCCGGTATGGACAGTTGAGATTCATAGGATGACCTGGATATATGTTCAAAACATGAAGGTTGTCATTCTCATACATCAAATGAGGCACACAATCCTCTGGGATTCTCTGTTGAAAAACATAGTAATAACTTCGTAGTTAGCAATGATGTACTAGTTTTAGAAGTATGCAAAAAGATGCACGGATGTCGTAATAGTAAAAAATCTTACCAGGGTATCTCCATGGTAGTTACCGTAGTTCAACACGTGCACTAGTGGCACGTATTGACCATAATGTTAAGGAGTTCGATTGTAGACATTGCAATTCTCAAGATCAGTACAAAATGCGATCAGATGATTTTTCTCCTTACAAGTTAATTCGGAGCCATCGGTGTAGTGGGTTTTGTCTACCATCTTCTGCACATTCTTTGAACAATCAAAATAAGATGTCAATGAAAATAAGCTGTTAACTATTTTGAAATAAACAATATAAATTACTTAATAACTATGTTAAGCTCACATGGGGGAAGAATTTGAGGTGTATCCACAAGGACCCAAATCTCCATATTGTCTTGCTCGATTGTAGGATCGCCAAGATCCATGGTGACAAGCATACCCTCATCAAAACCATACATTTTGCAAAGTGCTTCCCAATTTTTGCAAACAAAATGGGTTACACTCTCAGCATTGTACAGTTTTACTTGAAAATCCACACCATGATGGGTCCTTAGGAGAATTTTTTTGGTTTCCATACTTTCATGGTCTTCAAAACCCATCCTCTCCAAGACATAGCGTCTTGCATAGCATGGGATAAGCTAGTCGAATTGTAAAAAATGAAAAATACACGTTAAAATAGTTGAAGCCGTGCTTAATTACGAAAAAAACACTTGTCGTTGTTGCGTACCGTTTCAACATCGAAGGTCTCGTCGAGCTTAATGTTGAAGCGCCGATCTTCGTTCAGCTCAACGAACCTGTCGCACATACCTCGGTCGTCGTGGCACCACTCGCACTCCCCCGGGCAGTTTTCGTCGTCCGAGTACGACATTTCCGGCCTATGTTAATATGAGCATTCAATAAAGTAGTTCCGGGAATGAAGGAGAAGCTACCCCCACGATTTTAACATTCAAAGTAGGAGTACTTTTCTAATATGAGCATTCAATAAGCAAAACCAAATCATAAAATAAAGTATTCAAATTAGCATGCATGCATTCAATTATAAGCAAAAGTACATCATCTCTTGTGTCCGTACATCGTCGAATATTATCACTCATACTCCTCGAATACTATCATACATATAGCATCACTAATACAGCTAGAACCGTAGCGCCCGACGGGTATCGCGGGCGGTGGACACCCAAAGGTAAGGAACCATCACAGGATCATAGCTCCAGTGAGATCCCTGAAGAACCTGCCAGGTATTGTCGAACCTGCCCTCCAATGCAACCATGTAGCGACGGACGTGCTCGTCCTCCTCGCGTACACGGTGACGTACCACCTCCGCGGTGTCCGGAAGGCTCGGCACCGTCACTGGCCCACGCGACAGCCACCAAACAAGGATCGGGTCAACAACGGGTTGCCTCCTCACCAACCTACGTCTCCCGGAAGGTAGTACCTCCCAATACCAGCCCGGCGGAGCCCAGTCCTGAACATGGCCCTGATCAAGCAGGCCTCAACCGTCGAGTCGACGACGACGAGGATGCGGGATAGGCATCGCCGACATCGATGCGGGAACTACTTCTATATATAGTTAAATAAAGTAGTTTTATTAATTAAATCAACTAGTTCAACTACTAAGCACTTACTATAAATAAATAAAGTAGTACTTACTAAAAACAAACTACTTCTATATATAGTAAAATAAAGTAGTTTATTAAATCAACTATAACTAGTTCAACTATATATGAAGCACTTACTATGAATTATCATAAAGTAGTACTTACTAAAAATAAACTAGTTTAACTATAGTTCTATCATTTTTCTAACTAATCATAAAAATTTGACATATTCGATCTTTGCATATATATGAACATACAAACATGCATATATATGAACATACAAACATCTTTGCATAAAAAATCTATTAACAAAAAAAAAATCTAACACAATATGAACAAATTAATTACACAATATGAAAAAAAATCTGACAGGAAAATCTATGAACTACACATCTAAATTACTACACATCTAACAAAAAATCTACGAAACTACACAAAAAATCAAACAAAAATTACTACACATCTAAATTAGTTGCTCACGGCGATGGTGTCGGCGACGGCGATGGCGAGGTGCGGCGTGGGGCGGGGCGGCGCGGCGACGGTCGAC
>NC_041382.1:21552360-21568754 GCF_002162155.2 Triticum dicoccoides
GGGGCACGAGGCGCGGGGCGGGGGCGGCGACGGCGTCGGGGCGGCGCGGGGCGATGACGGCGACGACGAGGCGGAGACGGGCAGCCTGGCGGCTTCGGGGGCGGGGAAGAAGAAACTGAACGAAATTTTGACGAGTGCTAGTTATATAGCCAGAGCATTGGTCCCGGTTTGTGCGATCAACCGGGACCAATGCACACCTTTAGTCCAGGTTGGAGGCTCCAACCGGAACCAAAGGCCTCTTTTCAGCAGCCCAAAGGGCGGGAAACGGAGGCCTTTAGTCTCGGTTGGTGGCACCAACCGGGTCTAAAGGCTGGCATTTGTCCCGGTTCTAGCCACCAACCGGGACCAATGCCCCCTTTAGTCCCGGTTCTAGCCACCAACCGGGACCAAAGGTAGTGTGCTGGAACTGGCGCGGTATGATGCTATGCTTAGTCCCACCTCGCTAGCCGAGAGGGGCTCGGAGTGGTTTATAAGCCCTGCCGAACCAACCACTTCGAGCTCCTTTCTACTGCAGGCTTACGGGCCTAAAATTTTTCTCTGTGCTTGTGGGCCTATTGAGCCTACTGCGGGCATGCATCCTGGCCCTAGTAATGGGTTTCTAGTCGTATGCAGGCCGTGGTGGCCCTGTAGGTGGCACTTTTTTTTTAATTTTTCCCAGTTTTTTGCTTTCTTTTTTGTTTCTAATTACTTATTTATTTTCTTTTATGATAATTATTTTTGCTATTAAAGTTTGTAAATAAAATTCTAATTACTTATTTATTTTCTTTTATGACAATTCTTTTTGCTTTTAATGTTTTGAATAGAATTCTAATTACTTATTTATTTTCTTTTATGATAATTCTTGTTGCTATTAAAGTTTGTAACAAAATTCTAATTACTTATTTATTTTCTTTTATGATAATTCTTTTTGCTTTTAATGTTTTGAACAGAATTCTAATTACTTATTTATTTTCTTTTATGATAATTCTTTTTGCTATTAAAGTTTGTAACAAAATTCTAATTACTTATTTATTTTCTTTTATGATAATTCTTTTTGCTTTTAATGTTTTGAACAGAATTCTAATTACTTATTTATTTTCTTTTATGATAATTCTTTTTGCTATTAAAGTTTGTAACAAAATTCTAATTACTTATTTATTTTCTTTTATGATAATTTTATTTGCTTTTAATGTTTTGAACAGAATTCTAATTACTTATTTATTTTCTTTTATGATAATTCTTTTTGCTTTTAATGTTTTGAACATAATTCTAATTACTTATTTATTTTCTTTTATGATAATTCTTTTTGCTTTTAATGTTTTGAGGCTGGTGCCCCACGAGCACCTTTTAGTACCGGTTCGTGGCATGAACCGGTGAAAGAGTTTTTTAGTTGATTCTTTCTGCAGTTGTTTTTTAGTCCAACCTCGCCAAGCGAGAGGCACTCGCAGCGGTTTATAAGCCCTGAGTGCAGAGACGATGAAGAATAGGCTCAATGCTCACCTGCATGTTGCTTAGCTTCAAGCCTTGAGGAATAGGGTAGACTGCACGGAGCTATGTGCAGTGCAGTTTACACTATTCCGAAAGGCTTGAAGCAAATTAACGAGCATTGCGCCTCTTTTTTATTTTTAATATAGCAGAAAAAAAAACTATATAAAAAACTACTCAGAAATAAATAGAAGAAAAAATAGTTGTGATTAACTTTACTAAAAAAATGAGCATAGATGCGCTTATAGAGAGAATTCAACCTAAATTCATAATAAAATTCTACCAACTTCAGAGAAATTCAGTATGAATTTAGGTCAAATTCCCTGTATAAGGGCATCTATTTTCACTTTGAGAGGAGCTCAATAAGGCAGAGAGGGGGGGGGCTTATAAACCGGTGTGAGCGCCCTTCGGTTGGCGAGGTGGGACTAAACTCTGACCGCAACGAGGACCAACCCTTTAGTCCCGGTTGGTGGCATGAACCGGGACTAAAGGGCAGCCTTTGGTCCCGGTTCAGGCGACCAACCGGGACCAATGGTGGTGGGCCAGAAGCGAGGCACATTGGTCCCGGTTCGTCCCACCAACCGGGACCAAAAGGTCCAGACGAACCGGGACCAATGGCTCACGTGGCCCGGCCGGCCCCCCGGGCTCACGAACCGGGTCCAATGCCCCCATGGGTCTCGATTTTGAATTGAACCGGGACTAATGGGCTGACCTGACCTGGACCATTGCCCCTTTTCTACTAGTGTGTTGAAAAGGAATCATGTGGGGGAGCACCAACAAAGTGCAAATTCTCCATATTTTGGTGCCCTTGTTCATGATGGTGTGTTGGCGGAGGTCGGAAATTATAAGGGTGCATTGGCGGGAACTGTCCAAAACTTAGCAAGGCTTCAGGTGCAGTGGTAGTGTGGTACACACTGGCCTCCTGTTACAAATATGAGAACTCATGAGCATAATACTGCTCCATTTGAATGAACTATATTACAAATCCTAAAAATGATAATCCAGAACTCTAGTCATCAGGTAAGAACAGTGCTTCTGCTATAGATTTTGGAAGACTACCATGTTGGGACTCAATCTAGTTAAGTGAATCTCACACCAAATTATTTTACCTAGTCTTTGCTAGTTAACTGAATCTAGTCTCTGCTAGTCTAGTACAAAATGCATCTGAAATATCAAGCAAGCAACGACCTGAACATAGGTACAGACTTGGGAATATCTGCTTGAACACGTACAACTGCTGAATCAGGAACTCCACAAGCAGAACGCAAAATAGTAATTGCCAAGCGATGCAAATGCGAGCTAAGAAACTGCAGTTGCTGCAGAGAACTATACCATGTATTCAACAAGGGGTTGGCAGAGGAGGTCTCCATGACATGGGGGTACAAGTGCGGTGGCGTTGAGGGGTTGGCGGCGGAGCTCGGCGAGGCGCCGGGGTAGATGAGCGGCTGTGGCGAGGGGTTGGCATGCGAGCTTGCCGGGGCGCCGGGGAAGTGATGTGGTGGCGAGGTCGCCGACGACCGGGCTGGCGCTGCCTCCTTGTGGGCACCGGATTTAGCCATGATTCGGGTGGCTCCCCGGTTGGAGCCGCCGCCGCCCGGAGCTGCCGTTGGCCGACGAGACGGAGAGGGAGGCGAGGGTAGATGGAGGCGGCCGGGAGGGAGATGGATGGAGGCCCCGACCGCAAAGGAAAGGGACGAGCTCTTTTTTTAAGCGACGCAGCCACACTGGATCGATTTGGCATTAAAGACATCTCGTGCTGTGCGCTATGTTACGGTAACCAAATAGGTTACTATAAGACTAGCCACAGTGGGAGTAACTTCAGCAGTAAGGCTAGTCATAGTGGGAGTAACTTAGGTAGTAACATAGCGCATTTTAAGAAAATTTTGCTTACGTGGCAAGTAGTTAATGAGAGATAGTAACATAATATGTTACTGTAACATAGCGCTTCCCGAGACAAGATGAGTCTACAAGTTAATAAATGAAGCCATTCATGATACTATTATTATGTTACTTTACATTATGAATGTAGTAACTTAGACTAGTGTCATGCATATGACACTAGTCTAAGTTACTCCCCACTATGACCAGCCTAACATCGAGTCCAACTCAGCAAATTTGCTTATGTGGCAATGAGTTAATGAGGAGAAAGGTAGTTACAGTAACTTAGCTAGTTACTGTAACATCACATGTCCCAATGCAATATGAGTCTATAACCTAATAAATGAAGCTTTGCATGTTACTACATTTATGTTACTACCCACTATGAAGGTAGTAACATAGTCTAGGGACATGTGTATGTTACTAGTGTATGTTATTATGCACTGTGGCTAGTCTAAGTTACTCTCTCTTCATTAATTCAATGCCACGTAAGCGAAATTGCTGATCTGGACTCTAAGTTACTACTCCCTCCGTCTAGGTGTGTAAGTCATCTTACGAAAACCAAATAATCCCAAAACACTTAGGCGCAATGTATTAACTTATACCTCGTTTCTTGCTTCTTGACATATCAACCAATAAGAAATGAGGGTGTGCATGCTTTTAATGACTTGAGATTATCAAACACGACATGCAATAGTTAGTTCATTGCATGCAATACTATTAATTAGCAAATAGACATTAATGTCTCTCATTTTCCCCTCCTCTTTGGTCACGGTGCACAACCTAAGATGGCTTACTCACCTAGACGGAGGGAGTACTTAAGTTACCCCCACTATGACCAGCCTCAGGGATGAAGTTTCATGTCCTAACCTGGTTTACTGTTGAGGAGTTGTATCCTCCGTGATTTGTTTTATTGAGTCTTACGCTGGCGCAGATGTGCAGTACACTTTTAATAATGAAAAAACAAATTTCGAATCAGACAGAAACTAACCATTACATGAGTGCATCAATCACATAATTAAAAAACAAAGAACACCAGCATCAATAGAACCTTACTTCCTAGTAAAAGAAAACATGAATGTATAACACTGTGAAAACTCCAAAGGGCTTACCTATTTATTATTTAGTGCTTCGAAAGTTGATTTGCAAAAGGCTACACTGGAAAGTTGCTAAAACTGCTACATTTCTTCATAAGCAGAAAAGGATAAACGAAAAAACAATCCTAACCGAGAACAAGTGACTAGGTTTCCAGCCACGGCAGTTTGTGTTTACTATTCAGACATCCAAATTTCCTTGGTAATTACTTTTCCAATTCAGGGCCTAGGTAATTGCACAGTCCAAAGCAGCAAGTGACGACGTACTAAATTAGAGCGTTAGCTTGTAAGAAAGGGCTTGTTACATCATCTATTAATTGAGTGATGGACATCCAACTGCTAAACATCTTGCGGTGGAGAAAATGCTTCCTACGCCGTCTAGGGACAGACCTCTATTGCCGCATTAATTGAGTGACAGATGTGGGCCATGTGAACTGTTCAACTAAATCAATACAATGACTATAAAGGGATATACGGGAAGCTATACATAAGGGGGCTCGGATCCCAAAACACATAATCGGTTCAAATAGTAAGAGCACATGCTCGTATGAGCCGTATCGAATTTCCGTCAAAAAACGTCTTACATTATGGGACGGAGGGAGTAGAAGTTAGTCAGTCTTGCCAAGTTTGCTGTTGTAACTTTTTAATGGCAGGATGCAGTTCATGCAAGGAGGGAAGTATGCTCAACCCCAATATCGGATTTTGAGGCTAGTCCTACGTGCCAGGTGGAGTCAACAAGTGTTCGTGTCCTCGTGATTCTAACAAAGGCGGAAAGAAGGCGTATAGCAGCCCTCGAAAATGTGCTTGACCTCTTGATGAAGCGGAAAGAGCAATTAGATGCTCTCTTCATCGAAGCCAAACAAGAGCTGGAAGAAGCCATAAAGAAGCTACCAGAGACGGAGCAGGCAACCCGCAAAAATCTACTTGACGACGCGGTGAAGTGGAAAGAGCAATCAGATGTTCGGATCATCAAAGTCAAACAAGGGTTGGAAGAAACCATAAAGAAGCAAGCAGACGTGGAGCTTCTCACATTGGCTAGTGTGCATTCTCTTTCATCTGACTATTGATGCGGCGTAGGTCTGTTGTTACGAAGGAGTTACAGAAAACTGTCATGAAAGAAAATGCCACAGGAGTTACCTGAGTGCAAAATCTACGCGGTGTAGGAAAAATCGAGTGAATATATTACATTATGCAACGGTGGAGCAGCTGAGTGGACACCAACGGCGTAGGTCTGTTGTTTGATTGGAATCACTGTTGCTCAGAACTCCATTTGCTTGCACATTGGTTCGCATAGTGCGACAGAGGACAACGCTACCCAATGCAACTGGGAATACATTATAAACTCTTTTTCAACAAACCGGATGATATTCATGCAAACATAGACGGATTTCATACAAACCGAACAAAACCGATTACATTTTAGACACATTTTCAACTAAAAAAGGTAAAACTATGTGCATGTACTGTCACGTGGAGCTTCACTCCCAGGACACGGATACACTACGCTAGTATATGGCTGCCCGCGACGGATCCATTTGTCTTCCCCATCTCAGGCAGCCCGCTCAACCGTACTGCCGGGAGCCCCGCCCGGAGGTATATTCTTCCCCCGTATCTTAAGTGGCAAAAGAGGGTGCTTCCGTCGGAGAGAAGGGAAAGGGGGCTCCGCTTCCGTTGAGCCCAGGCGGGGTCAACGATGGTATGAGATAAAGAAGAAACCGGACAAAAAGCGGGAAAAAAAATCTGCGTCTGTTTGCGTCGGCCCGTTGGAGTTGCCCTTCCTTCCTTCCTTCCTTCCCCGAGAAAGAAGGGCCGCCGCCTAGTGAGAAGGAAAGGCCACGTTCGTTCTGTTCTGTTCTGTTTGGGCCTCTGCTCCAGGCCCGTCCGCGTCCCTCTTCTTTCTTTCCGCTAACCGCTGCCGGCCGGTTTCCTCTCCTCGCTCTCCTGTCCTCGCCTCCTCCAGTTTCCCCCTCCCCATTTCCGAATTCCCCCCCGCTCCGCTCCGCTCCCACCCCTCCCCTCCCTCGGCGTGCGTGCGTGCGGGCGCGGCGCGATGGGGGGCAGCTCCAACACGACCACGACGACGAGCGGCGGCGGCGCCGCCGGGAAGGACAGGGACAGGGCCAGGGGCTCCGCGGTCTGCTTCACGGAGGGCGAGAAGGTGCTCGCCTACCACGGCCCGCTCCTCTACGAGGCCAAGGTTGCCCCCTTCCCTTCCCCTCCCCCTCTCTCCCCGCCTCCGCGCGGCTCCCATTCCGGTCTAGGGTTCGCGCGCCGCCGCGTCGGCTCCCGGGAGGTCTCGCTCCTCCGTTCCGTTTTTTTTCCGTCCGCGGCTAGGGTTTGGGGCGGGGCCGTCGGAGCAGGCGAGGGTTCAGGGAGTTGTAATCCGAGGCCGTGTACATCGCATCGGACGGCGCAGCACTCTTCTTCTTTTCTTCAGAGAAGGAAGGAACGCAGCGCCGTTCCTCCTCTGCGCCGCCCAGATCTTTTATATTTATTTATGCCATAATTTTCTATTTAGGACCATGATTAGCACCAGGTGGATTGATCTCTTGGACCATGGGTACTTCATGTAGTAAGTAACAAGGAGTGGGAGATGGGACTACATTTGTAAGTAAATGCACACGACACCTGAAGGCTATATGACATTTACCAGTTGCACACCTGCAATTCTTTCCTCAGTAATCCTGGTTCAATAATGGGAGAAACGAACGCAACCCAAGTAAACGGAGAACAAAACGGGTGCTCTTTATTTTCTTTCTCCAGTTGTAGTAGACCGCTTTCGTTTCTGCTAAAATGTACTGGTATCTCTTTCCCAACATTTCTCAAGTGCTGGCATGTGGAACTAAGCTGTAAATGTCCGGTTGGGAATTGCATGATATAAGCGTATGCGGTGTATGTTCCCTTGGTGTATATTTTTTTGCTGATGTTTTTTTTGATACATGCTGAATATGTTGCTGATGACAATTCTTTTTGAATCTTCTGAAGGTTCAAAAAACTGAAAATCGGGAGGACGAGTGGCGGTATTTTGTCCATTATCTTGTAAGTCCCCCTAATCGCCATTGTAAAACATGATAATTACCTCAAAAGCATTGTTTTGAAATTATTGGCCACACTTAGCATTAAGATATCGGAAGGTATAATCTCTGTATATGTGTCCGCTCTTCCTTGTAGCTCCTTTTTCCCGCTGTTATTAACTTTGTCTCTTCCCTTTTTGCAGGGATGGAATAAAAAGTAAGTGCATACCATAGTGGCTGTTAGATAAGTCTTCCATATTACTTGGAATTAGAAATGTATCATTATGTTGTTCCTGTTCTTTCTATTGATGCATACGTCAGTGATATTTGTAAGATATGTAGTTCTTTGGTTGCAATATACTTTATTCGATGTTCTTGTTGGTCAAGCAATTGACATCATCATCACATACAGTAGCCATTCTATCATTACAAAGTGAACTCTCTACAAAGGAAATGTTCTAAACTTAGTTAAACAACAGATGCACTATTGCTGCTCTTATTTCAGCTCAAGAAATAAAATTTCGCGCTGCGTCTTGGAAGTTGTTGAACTTCTTCAATTTTGTGTGTATGCCTATCTTTGGAATCGTGGAATACTGTGCAACACCTAGTTTTCATGAGGGTTACGAAATTATGCATGGCTTTTCACTTCTTAGCATTGACTAAACCAAATGCCTTTTCGTTTAGCCAGATATATTTGTATCAAATAATGTGTTTTTTTTTATGTAACATCACATTATTTTAAAAGCCTTGACTTTGAGCTGCATGTTCTGCCTGTATTGTACATGGCCAATTTTGATCCCTTATAACATGGCCAGTTTTGATCCCTTATAACATAATAATTTATGTTCTAGTTTAATGAAGTTGACTGATATTGTATAATGCGCCAGTGCTAGTCTAGTGCATGATCATATGTTTGGTCCTTTGGTGTCTATGTCCTATTCTATTATACCCTTGATTTCGTTGTCTGTTGCCAACATACTCCTCGTAAACTTAACAGTAAGCAAACCCATTTCACAATAGAAGGCCATTTACTTGTGCACCATCATTTCGCGATGTACGTCAAAGAAGTCAAGACTGTAGTTGTTGCAATACTCGACTCTCTGTTCCCACTTTAATGCCATAAAGGAGGTTAAGTGGCTGTAGACTTGTAGTTTGTCAATTGATAGCATTATGTATGATCCAATGTCATTACTCATTACTAAGATCAGGCAGCTCTGTGATTTGTACACACAATGGACTTGTACTAATATTGCAAAACAAAGTGACAATATATTACAACAGTGATACTTTATTTGCTCATTATCACAGTCAAGGCCCTGGATTGTGTCCCATACGGATGTCTAATGGCTCCATTCTTGTTTTTGTTTTGTTTTTTATTACTCAATTTGTTTTTAGCTGTGCATTTCATTTCCTGAAGTTCGAAGATTGTGGTATTGAAGGCATCTTAGACAGGGTATTGATATGTCTCAGCAGCCTAAGTGGTTCCATGTTCTTTGTATGACTGAGTTTTGAGTTGGTGGTGGATGGGATTTGGCAATATGAATAAAGCAGAAGGATGGAGGGATTGGTTCAGTAATTGTGCCAACCGAAATTCTGCTTTCATGCACTTGCCAGTTTTAAAGTGTATGGTTTGTCTTCTGTTTATATGGACTTCTGAATGAGCTAATACAACTGTTTGAGTGGCTTGGTGAATTTTGCGGAAGAGGGTTCATATGTTAGTTGCTACCTGCTATTAATATGAACAACTAAAAAGAGTTGACGTGCAGGCCATCTTTTGATGGTATTTCATCTTCAGATTTATGGTTGTGCACAGTTATATTCCATTAACTTTTTCATGAATCCCTGTTGAGTGCTTGCTTCTATCATTTTAATTATGTCAGCATCACTGCAGTTAATTAATTCTCCATCCCTGCTGTTCTAATCCTCCATGTACAGTTGTACACATTCTTTTCAACTTATTCAGTTTTCAATGGTTATAGTTGGGATGAATGGGTCGCAAGTGATCGTTTATTGAAGTTGACTGAAGAGAATGTTCGCAAACAACTAGAGCTGAAAAACCAGTCAGGGGACAAGACTGTCAGGACTGGTGGACGGTCAGCACAGCATAACCCAAAAGGCTCTAATGGTTAGTGACATTTTGCAGTAATTGCAGCATCTTGCAATTCATTTCTATCCATGGGATGGCTATAACTGAACATTTTGATCATCTCATACTGATGTAGCTCAAATTCCATCCTGCATATCTTCTTTTTGAAGTAAATTGTTAAGTTGCAACCCATTATTGGAATGATTTTTTGATAGGTGCTGAAACAACTTTTGGTGATAGATAAGCATGTCACTAGTTATACCTGTCTGCACTAATGAAGTAATGAATATAGATTACAATGTTCTAAAAGGTGATTTGTTCTAGTAAGGGTGTCTCTTAGAGCCTTGGTAGGTTAGGTGGCCGCCTTTCAGAACTTTGATAGGGCATTAGAAAGTCGGCATATCTCGACCATATTTATACTTATGGTCTTTTGGTTGAAATTTCTCCCGATTGGCTCTCATATTTGCTTTCAGCAGATGCAAAAGGCGATAAAGAGGACACTAAGGGTCTTGGTAAGTTTACTCTTCTTTTTAACAGAATTCCTTATGTCATCTGTTTCTTTTATTCTATTGGTGCATTTATCTGTTTTCAGATTTTCCCCAGCTACTTACTCCCTCCGTTCCAAATTACTCGTCGTGGTTTTAGTTTAAATTGAACTAAAACCACGACGAGTAATTTGGAACGGAGGGAGTAGTTGTATAATACATACTTTAATATACTTGTTATGTTGAAATTCCAGTCAAGGGGAAGAAGCGCAAGAATCAGCTTGGCGTTGAGGTGGCTATGATTCCCAAACATGTACATTCTTAAGTATCTGATTTGATTTTCTATAAAGTTCATACTCTATGCATATTATCCATATACAGAACAATACTAATATTAAACATATCTCCTTTTGCACTTCTGCGCTCTTCCAAAATGCTAATACTTATTTATTGTTTAGTACTGTACTTTACTTTATTTTGTAATTTGCATAAGTCCAGTGATATCTTCAAATTTCCTTGACTGAGGATGACAATTCACACAAAAATTATGACTTCCGTGCAATACATGACACCATTCTCTTGCCGTCTTGTAGCAGTTTGACCTCCAAATTCATATTTTAGACAGCATATGCATAATGGCCTGCAACAGCAGCCAGCAGTTTTTTTTCTTTTGGCGAATGAGCCAGCAGCTTAATGTGTGAAAAATGATTGTTGAGAGATTTTGCATACTTGTTCAAGTTATTGCATTTGTATGGTCTATATCATAAAAATTGAAATCGCCACTAGTTGAGGCGACCTGGCGAGCATCAGTTACCTAGTTTCGATAGCTTGACATAGAACCATCATTTTTATCCAGTATGAAGTTATGGTCCAGCTTAATGAAATAGACTAATAACTTTGATGCTCAGATATCTTTGCCAAATTGGTAGACTGTAATAAATCAGTTTGCATAGTCCTTTATCAAGTTTCTTGTGATGTTGCTGTAACGTATTAATGACTCCACCTTGGTTGATTTAGGAAAAGGAAAGAAGGTCATCAGAGAGTCTCCTAATGTCACAGTTTCCCGTAACACTAAAGAAGCAACTTGTTGATGATTGGGAGTTTGTCACGCAGCTGGGTAAGGTATTTAATTCTTGACTGCACTATCTTTCATTCATTTATTTATATCTGAATTGCACTCATCTTCTTTCTTACATCACTAGTTGGTAGTTGCATAGTGTTTCAGCTGGTTGGGAAATAGCATGAACCAAGAAAAAGAAATAACAAGCGGCGAATGGAAGGACATGTATTAAATAGGAACAAACCTTAGAATAAAATAATGAATTAGCAGTCTTTGCCATTCGATAAGATGTGGCTCGGATCAGACAGCTACCAACATTTTACTAGAAAAGAAACCATTATTTAACTTCCAAACATGATCCAGTACTTGAGATTTGAGTTTCTGTTCAAACATATATTTTTTTACTTCTTATGGGGCTGATATTCGTTGATGGGAAAGAGGAGATTGAAGAAGTTGTCTCAGGGAGATTGAAAAGGGTAGCACAAATAGCTCATGCTCCCCCTCTTGTGCCAAGAGCAAAATGGCTCTGAGCTGCGCTTTGTTTGGGGGATGCAATTTTTCTTGATTGATGAAAAGATCACACAGGATGTCCTTCTACTCAATCATCATATCATTTTCTAGTTTACTTAATCGTATCCGGAAAGGATACCTAATTCTACCCTAAGGCGGTGGCAGGTGGACTACATGGTCAGTATCGGGAAACTGACTGAGGGGAAGCGAGATGAGCCGGGAGGAGATTTGGCCTGTGAGGCTGGATGAATTAAATAGGCATTTTCAAATTAAGAATATCTGAGAGATAATAATAAAGCAAGAAAAATACCAAATGAACTCCAGGAAATCCACAAAGAATCAGTGAGGCATATTATAATATGCTGAAACCAAATAAAGTACATACAACTTATGTTATAATTTAATAATACTGAACACAAATTACTATGAAATTCCCATTTGAGCTTTAATTAATTTGAGAAAATCTGCAGAAATTTTCTAGTCCTAGTTTTTGATAAAATATATTCAAAACCCCCAAACTCATCATGTTACGAGTTACTGGCTTTCTTTGATTCCCACGCTCAAAATGTGCATCCGTAAAGAAGTATCATTTCCACCCGCTTTACAAAACAGCTTGTCCTCAAGCTAGAAATTTGGATAATCCTGCACCGCCATCCATAAAAGTCTCCATTAAGTGCCTGTTTGGTTCCACTCCACTCCTTTGACTCCGCTCCTGGAGTGGAGCAGGCTGTAGCTCGTTTTCACAGAGCGGCTCAAGCCCAGCTCCGCTCCGCGGAGTGGAGCGGGGCGGAGTGATTCCAAACAGGGCTTAAGTCAATTGCCACCGCGCTAGACTTGGACTTTACAATGCTATTTGTTAGAAAATCATGCTGAGAATCCTGCATTTTCAGCATGGTATCATTTTCATCAGTTTTTTTGTCATCACAGAGAGAACCACATCTTTGTTCTTGCAGACTTGTGGGCTGAAAATCATTGCTTGGCTCGATTATTTCTGGGAAATTCTCTGCTATAATTTGATGACATCATCTGAGCATTTTCCTTGTCCTGCAGCTTGTAAAACTACCTCGATCGCCCACTGTTGATGATATTCTAACGAAGTATTTGGAGTATCGGGTAAAGAAGGATAACAAGTCAGTAATCTATGTTATGATATCTTGTTTATTAGCCTCTTTTTCTGGTCACATTTGTAGTTTACTAGAATTGTGAACTTCCCATTTTTTTCCTATTATGCAACGGCTTGACTGCATAATGCTGAAGCATCGTAGTGCCATTTTAGTTACTGTCAGAGAAAACAGCTCCATGCAAAATTCAGATAAAAGTTAACAGCTAGCAGGTGTACAAGATACACAGACTGCTTTTTGTTTGTTTGTGTGGAAAAAAATCGATTTTTCTTAGGTCGAGATTGAATTCAAGCTTTCCCTGATTTCAGATGGCTTCTTCCAGCAATATAGCAAAAAACGTTTGGTCTGATTAGTTCTGAAGGAACTTAATAGCTTGCATATGTAAGGCACAAAGACCTGTTTTTATTTTTCTGTGAGAAAAATGACGTCTTATGTTGAGATTGAGCTCAAGCCTTCCATAACTTCAGGTGGCTTCTTCCAGCAATATTACCAAAAACAATTCTTTTTTTATTTGTAGCGGGGTCTGTAATTTTCTTAAATGAATTACTATTTCTTAACTACTGTACGCTTGTTGGGCTTGTCATGGGCTTGGGATGATTTGTTGCAGCCAGGATACTAACAATTTGTATCAGGCTTGCTGAAACTCATCCCATCTGCACAGATTTGGCTTATAGTTTAGCTGATGTGCCTTGCGCCCCCTGCTAGTGATCGTTATTACCATGCAGCAGATAATTTATGTGCCAATTCTTTTAGGCGTACTAATATGACAGAAAGAAAAAAAAACATCAATTGGCCTTCTAACCTTCCTGGATCAAATCTGCTAATTCGCCATCAGCGTGGTGAAGTTCCCAACAACTTAAGCTAATGAAGAACTGTTTATTTGGTTGGCTGTCTAAATGTTGCAAATTCTCTTGTGCAATAGTGTTCTAATTGTGACCCAGAGCTACTTGTGTCATTTGTCAAGCATTGTTTTCTCCATTAAAGGTTACCACCTTTTGTTTTGAAGGATAAGTGACTCTTGTGCTGAGGTAACGAAAGGATTACGCTGTTACTTTGATAAAGCATTGCCTGCCATGCTTTTATACAAGAAAGAGCAAAAACAGTATAAGGAGGAAATTAAAGGTGACGTTTCACCCTCGACTGTATATGGAGCTGAGCATCTACTACGCCTGTTTGGTATGTCCAAATTTTCCACTCCAGGAGCTGTCTTATGTCTTTGATTTATCCTTTCATATAGTTCCCCTGTGGCTCAGTTGGAAGTGCTCGTGAGAGCTTTGGAAAATGACGTTAGGTGTTATCTTATTACTTTATTTGACTTTCCTTGATCCACTGTCAGTCAGTTGTAGCAGTATCTACCATCCTTGTTATTGTTGTTTGAACTGATAAGATGCTTACTCATGGAGGCATTATAATTTTAGTCTTCCTATAAAGCTCGGTGCACAATTTCTTGTCTTCTAAAGGGACTCTACCCCAGTTTGGTTCTCTTTCTGCAAGTCACCCAAAACCCAATGAAATAAAAAAAAGCTGGCATGTTTACTTGGAAGCAAACCATGTTTCTTGCCTTGCAAAGGGGCTGAAAACAGCGGCCATGCACCACTAGCTTTCTACTATGGGGAGACTTGTTTGCCAAGTACATTATATGTTTGCTGAACTGATCTGGGATAGTTGTCGGTACCTCAGAAAGCACATTGCTTGTGCTTTGATTAGTTTAGTAGGATTGTTTACTTGATTATGTCAATATCATTTTTCTGACTGTCACCTTGCCATGACATTGTTACCATGGCGTCTGAACGGCTTTACTTTACCACTTTACAGTGAAACTACCAGAGCTACTTTCTTCTGTGAACATGGAAGAAGATGCACTCAACAAGCTGCAGCAGAAATTACTGGACATTCTCAAGTAAGCAACTCTCGATTAAATTGTCAGCGTGTGCTTGATTCTTGGTTGAGGCCAAACTGGTCCGCTAAACGTATCGACCAAATGTCAGGTTTCTGCAGAAGAACCAGGTTCATTTCTTCCTTTCTGCGTACGACGGTGATTCCAAAGGCGCTGATGGGGCAAAAGGCAAATAGAAGCAAACGTTGGTGTCTGTATGTCGGATGCGCCATCCACTGCTGGATTTGTACTGCGTAGCTCACACCTCATAGTCTGGTTGTTGCTTGGATGTGGATATTTTGTGGGATGTGTGACCCGTGACCGCCGATCGCCGCTCTGCTTGCTAACAACAAGTTCATGTAGCTGACCTGTCCAACGTCAGTGTTGGCCTGCGTACAAAATCCTTGCATTTGTGTGGTGCCCCTGAGACTGTCCTACATCACTTCACTAGTGTACATTTGCAGAATCTCTCTGTTTTCTTGCCAACTCTGAATAATTTCCTTCTTTGGACAACACCAAATTGCGAGTGCCCCCTCCATTCCCATGTGCGGATCGTATTAAGGGCAAGGTCTGGCCCAAGAACTACTTATGTGGTTTCTGTGGCATGATTGATATCGCTAGATCTGTTTTAAAGCGCTCACTGATGATTGTTTTAATGAAACGTAATACATGATACAAACGAGAATGGAGGCATATGAATTTGAGTTCCTCTTTCAAACTGACTATAGTTATTTTTCTGGACTTTTTTGTTTCTGTGGTGCCTGCTTTTGGAATTGGTAAGTAGCTATATTTCAGAATTTGTTTTCTGAATGATTTAAGCTTATAAAACCGGGCAACTTCTGTGTGAAGAGCCCAAGTATAGGGAGCTAACGTGTTTCTTCTTTCACTTGCTGTTAGTACTTGCTTAACTCTGAGATGTGTGTTTTGGTGTGGGTGCCTGCACTTGCACTTGTTCCTGATAATACCCGAACCCCTCTGGGCGAACGATGTAACTAAATCGTAGGCGAAAAGACCGTCAGCTGGAAGAAAAAATAAATAAGGTGATGCAACCCGTTTTGCCAACAGCGGCAATCCGGCCCATCTGTATCAATCAAGTGTATTCAATGTTTATTCCATAGTACGTGAAGCTTGATCACAGCTTAGGTTGAATGAGTGGCGTGGAGTAGTGCAAAATAAGCACGTCCAACTCCTAACATATTTGTATTGTCAACGGCTTCGCATGGTACTCTCATTTTGTACTATCCGCGTGTTAGGTTTGTCCTGGAAGTCTTCAAACCAAGTTTATTTTATAGAAAAAGATACCTACATCCACAACACTAAATCGGTACCATCGCATCCATCACGGAATATCTTTTCATATTGTATTTAATTGATATTGTAGACGTTGATAGTTTTTAATATATATTTAGCCAAACTTTACTAAGTTTGACTTAAGGCAAACCTAATACGCAAAGTAAAAAGGAACGCAGGGAATATGTACTGTGCGGCTAGGCTTAAACGACCACACGGGGAAGGAACCAAGGAGCTGCGAGGGGTGGAGCAGCGGCTGTCGGCCTCCTCTTTGTCTATCCCCGTCGGCTTTGCGTCGTCGTCCGTTGGTATGGCCGAGTAGAAGCACTGCACGAGGCCCCCCACAACGATGGGGACGGACTGCAGCGCGAGCCCCATGCCAGTGATGCCTTGGTGGGTGCTCCTGGACGGCGGGTGCTCTCTCCGATCACATACGTGGGATGTTTACGGTCTGATCTGATTTGGCAATGTTTGATCAGATTAAAGTGGAGAGTGAGGCCCATCACTCCTAAAATT
>NC_041382.1:21569299-21650006 GCF_002162155.2 Triticum dicoccoides
GGTATCGTTAGTATAAACCATGGGTTAATATAGAGTAATTCAGTGACATGAAGTGTATCCAATGTACCCATACCCATTTGTGTTGTGCCTATGGTGAACATGCCATAGAGATTTGTGCTCTGCTGTATGAAGTGAATTCATTGTGGTCCATAGTAAATTGAGAGCTTCCATGTTAATTTATAATATATTCGTATTGTCAACGGCTCCAAGCTATAAAAATACTCTCTCGTGCCTGCTAAGCGTGACAAAGGAAATATCTTACTGTCTCGCAAGACAGAGAAGGAGCATCTTACTGTCGACTGTAGAAAATATAGATAACCTGAATATTTATTTGGTGGCGTAATGATCTGACCCTCATGGGTTATATATAGTGATACAAACTTGGAGAGCAAGAAGCCTAAAGACTTGTGGTACAAGAAGATATTTTCTTATCTCTACAATATTCCAATTCATCTCCAGTTTGTAATTGAAAGTGCTAGTGATCGACTAGAGAGGGGGAGGGGTGAATAGGCGATTTTTATGGAAGTCTTCAAAACATAAAAGTTTCGAAGACAAATGATAGAAATAAACCTATTACCATGCAGCGGAAGGTAGACTACACTAAGCAAGCCATAATCAAGTATTCAATAAAATAAAAGCACAAAGACTAATAGCAGCTAGGCAGTATAGATCAGGATGGAAGATAGTATGAAGCCAACCAGAACAAGCAGTCACTCAGTGAAGACAAAAGATAATGCAAACAGGCAATGACTTCACAAGGACCAACTGTAAATAAAGAGATGGAAAGGACAGAACCAGTTGCTCATTGAAGACAATGATTTGTTGGACCAGTTCCAGTTGCTGTGACAACTGTACGTCTAGTTAGGGAGGCTGAGATTTAACTCAGAAGACCGTGTCTTCACCTTATTCCCCTTGAGCTAAGGACACCCAGTCCTCGCCCAATTACTCTGGTAAGTCTTCAAAGTAGACTTCCAAACCTTCACAGACTTCGTTCATCGGCGATCCATAATGACTCTTGGATGCTCAGAACGCGACGCCTAACTGGCTGGAGGATTCACAGTCCTCAAGTGTAATAAGTCTTCAGATCACACAGACAGGAAGACTTCAGTGATGCCTAACACTCTTTGGCTCTGGGTGTTTAGGGCTTTGTCCTCGCAAGGATTTCTCTCTCAAAGGCTTCGAGGTGGGTTGCTCTCAAACGACAAAAGCCGTGCACTAACTCTGAGCAGCCAACCAATTTATGGTGTAGGGGGTGGGCTATTTATAGCCACTAGGCAACCCGACCTGATTTGTCCGAAATGACCCTGGGTCACTAAGGAACTGACACGTGTTCCAACGGTCAGATTTCAAACACACACGTCAACTTTACTTGAGCTACAAGCAAAGCTGACTTATCCAGCTCTGGATAAGATTTGCTCTCATTGTCTTCGCTCGAAGACATAGGATTTTGGTTAAGCATCACTTCAGTCATTCTGACTGGTTCACTTGGACCCCACTTAACAGTACGGTGGTTCCTATGACTCAACAAAGAAGAAAACGAAACAACGGAACAACTAAGTCTTCGTGCTCCATAGTCTTCACACAATGTCTTCTCTTGTCATAGGCTTCAATGTGAATACCTTCACATACCACCTTTGTCTTCAATGTCTTCATAAATTTTTAGGGGTCATCTCCGGTAGGTAAACCGAATCAGTGAGGGACTACTACCTGTGTTATCCTGCAATTCTCACAAACACATTAGTCCCTCAACCAGGTTTGTCGTCAATACTCCAAAACCAACTAGGGGTGGCACTAGATGCATTTACAGTAATCTCCAATGTGTATCCATTCTAACATTTCTCCTCAGTCATAGTGGGAGTGAAAGAGACGATTACGACTGAATTTGAAGTCTCGCGCTTCTGTCGTCTTCTCCGCTACATCATCATCGAACTATGCCTCTAATGACTGATGGGTCAGTACCTAGGGTGTTGATTGCGCCCCTTATGGTGCCTTCTCTATCTTCGCCTCTATTCCCTCCCACAATCACAGTGGAAGTATCGTGGACGCAGATGATGAGGCGGACGTTGTTGACTGGAGTTGTTGCCGATGTGTAGCTATAAACATAGTATGTGGTTTCTATGTGATGAAACCGGTAACCCCGAATTTAGTTCTAAAGGTGTTAGAGCATCTACAGATGGGCGCCCCAAAACAATCTCAAATGCCCGGCCGGGCGGACCGGTCACAAAAAATCAACCCAATCTGGCGCCTCGAACCGGCCTCAAACGCCCAAGCTGTCTGGTGCCCCTCATATCCAACCCAAATGTAGGGCGGATATGGGGCGTCCGCGTCTGCCTGACAGGCCTAGCCCACCACCGACGCCACCGTTGTCCCACAAAAGCCCCCAATCCGGCTCCTCACTCAGAACCCTAGCACACTCGCTCTCCTCTCTCATTCCGTCCTCTTCTCCCCCCTCTCAAATTTTGATCCAATCCGTTGACCATGTCGAGCTCCAGCAGCCGCTCTGACTTCGACCTAGATGCCAACGAGGAGTTGGCCCTCCGCATTGCCTCGGAGCGTTCCAAAGTGGACATTGTGGGTAGCTCCGGATCTGCAGCGTCGCCGCAGCTCCCTCGCTGGTGCCGGCCCCTCCCGGCCCATGTGCAGCTCCGCGAGGGCTGCGCAGTCCGCGCCTTCCCCATGTCGTCCCTTGTCCCGCCGGCTTCTGCCCCCCCCCCCACGTGGGCAGGGGTGGGTGCTTGTACCCGCCCCGCCGGCCCGGACGCGCACGCCGGAATCGAAGACGTGTGCCGCCCGCTGCTAAAGACAGCGGGCAAGGGAGAGGGATGCGGCGGAGCAGTCCGTGCGCTACCATCGCAAGATGTAGGCGGAGCCCAACGTGGACGAGCAGCTCCTCGCTTGGGTCTACCGTCGGTCGCTTACGACCTTGGAGACGAACACTCAGCGGTTTCGCTAGAAGAACGCGAAGGCACTCCGGATTGCCATTGTGCTGTTGGAGCGCGAGGCGGCGGAAGTGGCTCGGCTGGCGAAGCTCAAGCGACAGCACGACAGGGCCATCCGGCGGCTCAAAGGGCTCATTATCCTCTCTGACTCCTCCTCCGACTATGACGGCAACAACCACGGCACCTCGTCCGACGACTTGGACGATCCTCCACTAGCCGTCGACTCCTACAGTTGTGTCGGCGACAGGAAGGGGAAAGGGCCGGCAAGGAAGTGGTGAAGATCCGCCTTCCTAACTTTAATTTCAAGATTTTAGATGTAGTTCAAACTTGTCCGTCGTATAATGTGCATTATGTGAACTTTGGCGATCTTTTGAAGATTCGACTGTGATCTTTTGGTGAACAGATTGTGCATTTGTATGTTCGTTTCTATGTCCGCTAATGATGTACGTTGTTTTTACCGACGTTGCATGGTTTAGTATGGATATAGGTGATTGGATATGAGATGCGTGGATGTGGACGAGGCAATTTGAGAAGTGACCGGTCAGTGCCCGCGGACGCCCCCGGGCACATCTGTAGATGTTTGAGGGGCCGGATTTGCAATGTCCGGCTGTAGATGCTCTTAATCATAGTTGAAAGTATGTTCTTCCTCTGTCCGAACATATAGCTCATATTAGAATTTTTTAAAGTCAAACTTCGTAAACTTTGATCAAGTTTATACAAAAATTCATCAACATAAAATACCCAATCAATATCATTAGGTTCATTATGAAATTCATTTTCATTTGGTATACATTAGGTATTTAGCTATAGATAATTTTCTGTATGAATTTGGTCAAAATTTGTGAAGCTTGACTTTTGCAAAAACCCAATGTGCACTATTTTATGTGACAGAGGGAGTATCATATAGTATAAACCATGGATCAATTTAGAGTAATTCTGTGAAATGTAGTGTTGTGCTCCAGTACGGAGTGTATCCATACGCATTATGTTGTGCCTCCGGTCAACATGATATAGAGATTTGTGCTCTACCGTATGAAGTCTATTCAATGTGGTGGGGCTTCCATGTGGAATTCCTAACGTATACGTTATTGTCAATCGGTTCCAAGCTATAAAAATACTCTTTGGTGCCCACTAAGCGTGACAGAGGAAGCATCTTAAATTCTTACTGTCATCGCAAGACAGAGTGCAGAGCACCTTTTCCTTGCAAAATAGAAAAAAAGAAAAAAAGAAAGAGAGAAGGAGCATCTTTCTAAGATCAAAACGAGAAGAAAAAGGAGGATGAGAGGAAGAAAGGAGCATCTTGCTGTCGACCGTAATAGCCTGAATATCTGGTATCGTATTGATTTGATCCTCTTGGGGTATATAGCGGTACAGCTTATAGAGCATGAAGCCTAGAGACTTGTGGCACAGGAAGATGTTTTTATCTCTACGGATTTTAATTTATCTTTAGTTGATAATCTCCAATGTGTATGTATTCTAAGTTTCTAACATTTACTCATAGTCATAGCGGGTGGGAAGCAGCCAATTACGATTTAATTTAAAGTTTTGCGCTTTTGTCATCTTCTACACCGCACCACCCTAACGAATTATGGGTTGTCGGCACCTAGGTCGGTGAGTGTGTCTACTTTTGGTGCCTTCCCTGTCTTCTTTTCTGTTCCCTATCGCAGTCATATAGGGGGAGCCGTGGACGCAAGTGACGAGGGGGACGCAGTTGACTAAAGTTGTTGATGATGTGTAGCTGTAGACGACGTAGCCGTGGGTGTCGAGGTAGCCGATCATGAAGTAGCGGTGTTCGATGGTGTAGTCGTGTTCGATGGTTAAGCCGCACAAAGTCGAAGACGCAAATTTTTCTTGCGCTATATTGTAGACGGCGAAGTTGCAGTGGACGATGCACAATGCAGATGTCAAGGGGGCCTTTGTCCACAGTTATGCTGCCCGCACATGCATGGGCCTTTGTCCACACGTCATGCGCACGGGATCCGATGCCGTGCTTGTTGCACCCGCATGCATACTGTACAGAATAAAAATGAAAACAGTCCATGCATAGCATAACCCATGCGCGCACCTTTGGCTGGATGGGTTTGGGGAAGTATCGGGCGCTCCCAGCCTTGGGTACTCCCAGTACTTCAATGTCAAAAAACATTTTTTTAATGTTTCAAAAAAATACCCCAAAAAATGGTGAATGTTCACAATGAATGTGACTACAAGCCCTAAATTTTTTAGATCCAAACTCGAAACACACATTGAGAAACAAAAATGTGAAATCTAGCATGAATAGTGTAAAAAAGAGACAAAAGCAACATTGACACTATTTATATATGGATTTCTCTTTTTTGTTTCTCAATGTACATTTCGATTTTGGACCTAAAATTTTCAGGGGATGTAGTGACATCCCTTGTGAACATTCTCATTTTTTTCCGGATTTTTTGGAAATATTTAAAAATATTTTTTGACATTGGAGCACCGGGAGTATCTCAAAGCTGGGAGCACTGGATACTTTCCCGGATGGGTTTCTCCTTGCTGCACATGCATACGTGGATAGACGGGTCGCGTCGCGGCTGGAGACACGGCCTGCTGGGAGATGGCGCCTCTTGCTTGCGCTCCAAGCAGATGGTCGCAATCTAATCTAATACAGGGAACTCAAGAATGGGATCTAAACTATGAGGCTGATTTAATCTTTTGATTGATCGGGTGCTGGGTTTTCGGGAAGAGGTGATTAATCTCTTCGGGACGTCGTATAGCGTCAGTGGCAGAGGAATTTAGAATGGGCTGACTATTTAGGGCATGTACAATGATGCTATCTTATGAGTGCCACGTAGGATAAATGATGAGGTGGAGGAGAGAAAATTCATAAGAAAAGTTCTCTTATTTAAGAGAAGACAAGAGATGATCTCTTAGCACAATTTGTCTCACCATGTTTTAAGGAATAATGAGTTATTGAAGATAAGGTAAGATATGAACTCATTGTAGACATACTTTTTTGCCATCTTTAAATTACATGCAAAACTTAAGATAAGACTGTCTTATCAATCATTGTACATGCCCTAGTACTGTCTTGTTCTGACCCTCGTGGGGTAAATATAGTGGTACTTTTCCATTTTTGTTTGCTCCGCCTATTAGCTTTTATCATAGTCAGACTTTGTAAGGTTTGATCAAGTTTATTGAAAATAATCTAAACTTTCACAAAAATAAATATATATGGTGTGAAATAATATTTAGTGATGATTCTAATGGTAATGATTGGTATTGCAGATGCTAATAATTTTTTGTAAACTTGGTCAAGTTTACAAAGTTATATTAGAGACAAAGCTAATATATATAAAGTTAATAAAAACCAAGGAAGTTTCTTTTGCCGGAAAACTTTTGATTTATTTATCTTTTCAGAAGGTGAACATCAGAAATAATAAAAATTACATAAAAAAAGCCCGAAGGGAGTTGACAGCAAGAACCTAGAAACTTGTGTCCAAGAAAATATTCTATCTCTACGTTATTCTAGATTATCTGATTATCTCCGGTTTTGTAATCTTCAATGTGTATGTATTCTAATAACATGGACAATGCCTAATTTATACTGTACCAGTACTGTAGTATTTATTAGTAAGATGTGACAGCAATATACATAGATCCATATGGAAGTAAAGAAGTTACAACCTATGAACCACCTGACAATGACTGTAAACAGCTTCATTAACGTGCCAGCGGCAGTAGTACGTATAGTAGGAAACGACCACTCTTGACGTGTACGTGCGGACGGCACAAGAAAAAGTATAGAGGAACGTGGACGACAGCGACGCCGCGCCGGCGTCCGTGCGGCGTGGCTTAGACGACCGCCGGGAAGGGGCTGAGGCGTGGCGAGGGCCGGAGCAGCAGCGGGTGCTTGCGCGCGCACACCAGCCCGTCGGCCTCCTCCATGTCTATCTTCTCCGCGTCGCCGTCCACGGCCCAGTCGAAGCACTGCACGAGGGCTGCCACGACGGCGGGCACGGACTGGAGCGCGAGCCCCATGCCGGGGCACCCGCGCCGGCCACTCCCGAACGGCAGGTACTGGAAGTGCTGCCCGCGCGGGTCCAGCGCCTCGTTGCGGCCGCCGGCCATGAACCGCTCCGGCCGGAACTCCAGCGGCGCGTCCCAGTTGGCCGGGTCGCGCGCGATGGACCACAGGTTGATGAACACCGCCGTGCCCGCCGGCACCGTGAACCCGCCGGCCGCGGAGATCACCATCTCCTCCGCCGACTGCCGGTGCGCGATCGGGGCTGCTGGGCGCAGCCGGAGCGTCTCCTTGTACGCCGCCTGCAGGTAGGGAAGGCTCGCCACGTCGCCCTCGCCCGCGATCCTGTCGCGCCCCACCACCGCGTCGATCTCCGTGCGCACCTTGCGGAGGCACTCCGGGTGGTTCATCAGCTCCGCCAGCATCCACTCCACCATCGCCGCCGACGTGTCGGAGCCCGCGGTCACCACGTCCTGCATAGTACATCCACGTGTGTGATCGAGAAGAATTCAATAAACGCAACGGCACGAAGAAGGTCCAAATCTTTGGTCTTACGATGACGAAGGCTTTGATCTTCTTCCTGGTGAGCTTCACCTCCGCCGCCGCGTCGTCCTCCAACTTGTCCAGCAGGATGTCGAGCAAGTCCTTGCTGCTCTCCGTCGTCGTTCCCGTGGCCGTCTTCTTCTCCGGCGTCTCTCCTTCTGCTCCGCCACGCATCTTCCTGGCCTCTCGGGCCTCCTCCTTGTGCCGAATCATCTCCTCGAGCAGCGCGTCGAAGCGGCGGTGGACGTCGGCGGCCCGGCGGCGGAGGCCCTGGAGGTCCCAGCCGCGGCACACGGCGATGTAGTCCTCGACGTTAAACGCGCCGACTAGCTCCGCCACGGCCTTCACCAGCGCCTGCGCCTCCTCCGTGACGCTCCCAGGCACGGTGCTGGCCATCATCCTGATGATGGACGTGTTGGACAGCCGGATGAGCGCGGCGGTGAGGTCGACCGCCTCAGCACCCGACGCCCGGTGCAGCACGCTCTGCAGCAGGGACACGAGGCCGGCGCGGCGGACGGGGCGGAGCTGCTCGACGGTGCGGGGGCCGAGGAGCTCGGACATGCAGAGGCGCTTCATGGAGCGCCAGTGCGGGCCGTAGGGCGCGAAGGCGAAGCCGTCGTCGCCGTAGGCGAACTGACGGGCCACGGCCGTGAGCGGCCGCTCCGAGATCTTGCCCTCGTGGGCCCGAATGAGCTCGGCGGCGACGCCGGCCGAGCTGGCCACGACGCAGTGGGTGGAGCCGAGCCGGATGTGCATCAGCGGGCCCAGCCTGGCCGCCAGGTCGTGGAAGGTGCGGTGCACCGGCGGGCGCACCAGGTGCAGGTGCCCGATCACCGGGAAGCCCCTCGGGCTCGGCGGCAGCCGCGGCTTCCGTCCCCCGCCTCTGCTCACGGCGGCGATCATAAGGACCGCGGTGGCGAGCGCGGCCGCGAGGAGGGAGGCCGTCACTGGGTCCTGCGTCAGCTGCCGAAGAAGCAGCGCCGGCTGCTGCATGCTCGACGCCGTTGCCATTGCCGCGAGGGTAGCGCCTGCTACCTCTGGATCACACTTACACGCACGTAACTGTTGTGTGTTAATATAGGCGGGAAATGCGATTAACAAGCTGGTGATTAATTAACTGAGCTCCAGTGGACTCGTCGGTAGGTAAACGTATGGATCACCTCATCACCATGATCTATCAGCAAGCTTCCCCAGGATCGATCGTATTCGCTCCGTGCTGTGTAATTAAGAGCATCCACGAATCCGGCCTCCTAGACGTCCACATCCTTCATTGTTCGTTTTGAGCCCCTGTTTATTCCTTCATATAGCCATATTCCTTATTATATTTTATATATTTCTAATCACTTGCATGTGAAGGAAGAAAAAAAAACCTCCCCTCTCTTCTCCAAGAAGAGGCGGCTAGGGCTCCTGCCTCACGTCGGCGCCGCCGTCGATCTGCCTCGCCTTATGTGGCCTTAAGGCCATGGAGACGCGGTGGATCCCGGTCCTCGCCGGCGGGAGGGCTCCGTTTTAATATGTTTATTTGAGTTTTGCTAGGGTTTGTGTCCTACTCAGAAAGACGAGACGGTGACGACTCCATAAAGGTGGAATAAGGTTCTCTCTGCCTGGCCCTCATCCCGGTGGTCTGTCTAGCATCGTCGGAGGGCGTGTGGGGGTGTGTCTCCGGTGGATCTCGTGGGATTCAGTCGATGATTGTCTTTGGTGGATCCGGTCTTTGTTCATCTACGTCAGTGTGTCTTCGGGTTGGATCCTTTTGATCTACGCTTCTTTTCATCGGCAACGATTGCTGTTTTAATGTTGATCCTATGGGGCCTTAGTACGATGACTTTTCGACTGTCTATTACAACAAGTTTTGCCCGGCTCCAGTGAGTAAGGGATGATGACAACGGCGTTTGTAGTCGTCGCTAGGTGGCCTATGAATCTGGATAATTTTTTTATTATTTTTTGTGTTCATACTGCCATGATTAATGATGAATAGATAGAAAAAAAAGAAGGTGAAAAAAATGTGGTCATGATGGCCCGTGTCCTACGTGGCGGACTGGCGTGTCGACAAGTCTTATATTTTCTCTCTATATTTTGTTAGAATATGAGAGTTCGTGAATAGCCCGGACGTATAGAGATGATACGAGAGGTCAGGTCATTTTTTCCTTCTCTCTGCTGTCCGGTTACTGATTTGACATTTTCATGAGCGTTTGAGGAATATTTGAAGAGGCCGTAGATGCTCTAAAACTCACGGTGGGTAACGGCCTACGGCAAGCAGATCATGCCGCTACTCTGTACAATCTTTTTTGAGAATATGCTTAAGAGCGTATCTTTTCATTAATAAGGGGAAGAACATACAGATTCACGCCACGTTCGTGTACAGTAACAGGTGTGTCCGTGGCGATCCAGTGAGCAGACAGAGAAGAGGATGCTCAGCCTCGCATACAAAGTTCGGGTTACAGGGATAGAATCTTTCATTCCTTTGGCTCCGGCTCTTGCCCAGGAGCGAGCCTCTTCCTTGATAGCATCAACGACCATTGATGTGGCGGGAGAGATCTTGTCGAAGATGACGGAGTTGCGATGGCGCCAAATTGTCCATGCCGTGAGGCCTGCCACGGTGGTAAAGCCTCGGCGATCAGCAACCGGTATGGTCTGGAGGGTGGTGGACAGCCAGGCGAACAAGGAGGAAGAGCCATTTGGTGGTTGTGCCGTCGTTCGGCACCAAGAGAGCACCTCGTGCCAAGTAACTCTCGCGAAGATGCAGCCCACGAGGATGTGGTGAAGGGTCTCGGGCTCTTGCATGCAGAGCGTGCATGTCGGCACATGCGGCAGGCCCCAATGGGCAAGCCTGTCGGCAGACCAGTAGTGATTTAAGGAGGCCAGATACAGGAAGAACTTCACCGACAGGGTTGCACCAGATTTCCACACGAGCCGCCAATGCTCGGAGGCCGTGGAACCCCGAACAAGGCCGAGTAGCAGGATGAGGCCGAGTAAATGCCATTCGCAGTCCAGCGCCAATGGATGATGTCTGGCTACGAGGAGAGCGCGACGTGCTGCAGCCGACGCCAGATGTCCACATACGATCCTTGGATGTCCGCGATCCAAGTGAGGTTCAGGAGAGCCGCGGCCACCGTGCGTGTGTGCCGCCTCCGTGCCGGGACAAGGGCCGTCAGCGCAGGGGCAAGGGAAGAGATGGAGCCACGGGTCGACCCAAAATCTGCAAGAGGTGCCATCGCCCACGGTCCACGACGTGGAGGCCCAGAAAAACTGGAGCACTTGCGGATCGGGAGGTAGCGTCAAGTGCGACCAAGGGCGCGACTGATCAGTGGCCTGCAGCCACAGTCAACGGACTCGAAGAGATATCCCAGCGCGGTGCAGGTCCCGTATGCCTAGACCACCGAGCTCCAGCGGGTGGCAAACACGCGCCCAAACTCTGTACAATATTTCTCCTTGTTTGGTGGTCTAGATCTAGATCATTGATGTTTCGAAAGTCCCCCTTGCATTTAGTAGTATTAAGAGTATTTTGCGGAAGCATTTGGAGAAGTAATAAAGCCAAATGGTCAATGGTCAACATTTCTCCCTCGAATAGTGTGAGCGGATCCAAATTTTCTTTCTTATCTTACTATAGATAGTGTGACTATTAAAATCAATGATGAAATAAATCATTAATTTAAGACGAAAAAAGAACTACGTCAAAGTGACCGCCTTGTCTTCGATGTTATTTAACATTGTTGAAAATATATTAGCTACTCTGATTGACCGGACCAAGCAGAATGGCCAAATTGTAGGAGTGATGCCCCACCTTTTGGATGTGGCTAAGGCTGCAAACAAGCCGAGTTCGAGCGAGTTGGATTAGACTCATCTTAGATTATATTAAAATTTGAGCAAACTCAAACAGAGTGAAGCTCAAGATCGAGTAGTAGAAAGTGGCTCATACTCAGCTTGTATCGATCTCGAGCTAGTTTCAAGCTAAATAAGATAATTTTATTAATAATCTAAGACAAAATTTTCAAACATAATAGGCCACAACACAACAAAGGAAACCACTATAAAATTCGACTTACTCTCTCTTAACTGAAGACTAGCACTTGATAACTAGGGGTTGTGGATGAACTAGAAAGATAGAAAAATGATGGTGTGCCCGCTCTTAAACTTTAGCCGAGAATAATATGATACTTAATACATGGCTGATTACATACCATATAGTGGTGAAAGTTTTCCCCGTGCTTAATTAGGCTTCCATGTTTGCTAATAGATAAAATTAAGAAAAAACGTACACAACATATATCACAATATATTATCCTATTTTCCTTTAATATATGTCAAGATTGTCTAATATAATTATGTGACGCCGGGCTATTGAGCTACAATCAAGAGAGCAAGTGTTGGCTCAAGACTAGCTCATTTCTCTATCGAGCTACATAAATTGTTCGTATTCAGCTCATTTCTTTTCGAGTCAATATCGAGTCGAGTCAAAATACGAGCCTCGAGCTTTTCTTTCAGCCCTAGATGTGGCGCACTCAACATTGCAAAATGCCAAAAAAGATGTTTTTTTAAGGAACATGACCTCAACAAGGTTAGAAATCTGAAACTTTTGTTTTTAGCTTTTGAACAAATATAAGGGCTTAAAAATAACTTTCAAAAGTGAATTGATTTGTTTCATAGAAGCCAATGAGGTGGCCACACACCAATTTGTTTGGTTGGTGCACAAGGTCAATTGTCGATTACATATCTAAGAATTTTGAGTCGTTATCAGCACCTCAGTAATGTGGAAATATGCCAAAGAATGCGGAAATATGCCAAAGAACACTTAGACAAACAATTTAGCGATTGGAAAGGCAAATTGCTCTTCATTGGAGGGCGACTGGTCTTGATCAATTCCGTTCTCACAAACATGGTCCTCTACGCGCTCTCATTTTCCAAATTCCAAACGGGGTCCTATAAAGGCCGGATTATTTTAGATACAGATTCTTTTGGCAAAGAGACAGTGAAAAGAAAAAAAATATAGGCTAACCGACGAGTTCAATTTTGCATCACCTTTTGCATCTTGTTTTGCACACAGTCAATGTGCACATCCTTTTTGTTTGATTTCACCCGGATCTTAATGAAGGAGGGGATTTGAAGAATTAAAAAGAGAACAACAATCAATGTGCGAAAATCATGCTAATTGGTGTGATAATAACCTACCATATGAAGCAGCAACCAAGTGGGAGAGAAAGCAGACGCATAGGCATTTCCAGAGGCGAAGATTGCGTCCGGTACAAGCGTGCCTGCTCATACCATCGCTCGTAAAAAGTAGCATCGCCACCCCCTGGTCACCTAGTTCATGCACCCCATGCTTTCAAATCATGGAGAGGAGACACTGAGAAATTATAACACACAATAGAACCAAGAACCCTGCCTCCAAAAGGGATCTCCAGGGGCAATCGGTAGAAGGGCACCGCCATGCCATCAGCCCAATCAAGGAGACTCCTACTTCAACCATCGTCACCATCATCATCACTACATCTCTTTGTAATACCAAAACCCTAGGTGGATTCCTATGTATATTACATTGGTCATTCATCCATGATTATCTTTATGATGTTTCTTGTCTTTATGTCTGAGCAAACCCCCTAGTTCTCAAGGATATGGGGGAATCCTAGTACGCCTAGGTGTTGAATACCGATAGGATACAAAATCATCTTTTTTATGTTTATGTTAAGAAAAATCACGATGATGGGTGAAGTCGTCCTTCCATGTTCTTGATTCGTTGGCGTGTTGTGCCTTGTTCTTGCCATCATCGACTACCCATCTATGGTGTGCATCATGGGCAGCAACGGTGAGTTGTAGGAAATGAAGGAGGCTGGGTGGAGGTAGGGCCTAGTAGGCAGCTGGGCGCCTCTCAGGCTACCTCGAGAGAAAGGAGAGAGCCAACTGAGTGAGGAGAAAGAATAACTCACAAGATTGCTGACTTGGCGGACAAGTGTGCAGAGAGAGGAGAAACCGGTGACATGGCAGGGCAAAACCAGGGTCAACTCAGGGAAGGGGTGTATTTTGAGTAGTTTCCTAAGTTTGGGGGTGTATTTTGAACCAAATCATAGTTTGAGGTTGTAATCTGAACCTTAGGAAAAGTTTAAAGGATAAAGTGGACTTCTCTCACTTCTTAGCCAGCCATAACTAAGACAGACTTATAAAAAATCAGTTTTAGATTCCCAAAAGATGCAACCAACATAGAAATTGTTTTAACTATACTAGAAAACTAACGTGCCAAAATGCAACATTTCAATTTATTTATGCATTTCAATTTGGTACCCGACAGACGCTAACGCACTCAGCATTAAGTACAAACTGCCAACCATTTTTGTGATGTCTCCTATCCTTTCCGTCCTAGTTTTCTTTTTTGAAAAGAAAATCGGGGAACCAAGTTTCGGGGACAACCGAGAGATTTCAGTAACAAATCAACACTATCAAAAGGTTCAATGGTCATCATATGCATTTTCTAGTTTCACAAAAACATGGGGAAAAGTAACATTTCCTTGTTTGCAACTTATGCAAAAGTGACATTGTCTTGTTTGCTACTTTTCAAAAAGTGACATTGGCTGGTTTGCAACTTTTCCAGCTACTGAAAAAGTAAGGTCCGGTTTCCAACTAAAATAGGGGCCTACCCGTTGACTGGCTATTGACTCAGTGTCTCGGAGGTACTCGCAGAGACAGAGTGTGTGTGCGTGCTTTCATAGAGGTGAGTGTAAGTGCATGTATGCGGGCATCTGCATTGTACTTTGTTAAAAAAAGATATAAATTATGTGGAAATCCACTCTAGCTGCTTGGCGCCAACTCCGTCGACTCCCTTGTGACACGTCTATTGCAGCATGCATAGCCCACGTTCGTAACAAGTTGATATGTGAGAACAACACTTGCATACAAGGGTTTTTTCGATAAAGGGTGGACTTTCACTAGTAGAAAAAGGGCCATTTGTCCCGGTTCATAAGGCTCATTTGTCCCGGTTGGGGAACCGGGACTAAAGGGTCGTTACTAATGCCCTAGGCCTTTAGTCCTGGTTCTTATACTAACCGGGACAGATGGGCCTCCACGTGGTCGCTCCGGCGAGCCCAAGCACGAGGGCCTTTGGTCCCTGTTGGTAGCACCAACCGGGACAAATAAGCTTCCACGCGTCAGCATTTTAGGGGCTGGTTTTCTTTTGAAAGGAGGTGGTTTTGGAGGTTTGGGGGTTAATTTAGGTTGGTATAGGTAGCTAATAGAGAGGTGTGTCCTCTCTTATCTCCGTGCTACTGCTACTGCTATACCTAAACATGACTTAGATTGAACTGAGGCAACATGTGGTGCATGTCGAAAGTAATACTAATCCTAACTTGATCAAGTTTGGATTGTACTACTTTCAACATGCACCACATGCAGGTTGCCTTCACTTCAATCCAATCCATGTTCACCCGTTGATATATAATAACTCTTCATGCTCGCATCATGCATCATCATATATAATAACAAGTCTACTAATCATCATCATACAACTTCTACTCGTTATTAATAACAAGTCATACGATCATCATCCTCATAGTCATTGAACCAACCCTACTTAATTGTTCTTAGCACATGATCATCAGTATTAGGTAGGACCTAAATACCCTCTTTAAGGTAAAATAGCATAAAACAATATAGACCCTGACTCTCCATTATGGAGAATGGAGATCATCCTGTCTCCAATTCTTGCGCTTCGCTTTCTTTTGCTTCCAAGAACCTCCTTATGACTGTCCATACATTTTTTTCATCCTTTGATTTGCATGTCTCTATTCCTTTTAGAAATCTGGTATGGACAGTTGAGATTCGTAGGATGACCTGGCTGTATGTTCAAAACATTAAGACTACCTTTCTGATACATCAAATAAGGCACACAATTCTCTAGGATTATCTGTTGAAAAACATAGTAATAACTTCATAGTTAGCAATGATGTACTAGTTTTAGAAGTATGCAAAAGATGCACGGATGTCGTAATGGTAAAAAATCTTACCAGGGTATCTCCATGGTAGTTACCGTAGTTCAACACATGCACTAGTGGGAACCACGTGTTGTATTCCCACAATCAGGGCATGAACAACACATAAAACCATTCTGCTTGTTTGCCTCAGCCACTTCGAGAAATTTACGCACGCCCTTAATGTACTCGAAGGTGTGTCTGTCACCGTACATCCATTGCCGATTCATCTGCGTGCATTATATATAATTATGTGTGTCAAAAATAAGAAAAATAGACAAGTATCTATCTAAAGTAAGATTTTTTTTTTCTTTCAGAAAGAAGATAAGAACAAGAGGCTCACCATGGTGGTGCCGGTGACGAGATCAGCGCGGGCGATCGACGGTGGTGAAGACGAGGACGGGGCGTGACGGACCGCTAAACCTAGACTAATCTCGGAAAAAATGGAGCTCGAAGGTCGAGCTTCGTGAGGAGAAAGATTAACTAGTGTGGCTCGGGCATTTCATCGAACACCTCACATGCATAAGAGGTGAGTTAGAGCACCCAAATGCCCTTCCTCGCCGGCCAACAAAAAACAGAGCACTGTGGAGTGCTCTGCTCGCCGGCGATGGGGTATATATAGTCAACTCATTTGTCCCGGTTCGTGGCTGGAACCGGGACTAATGCCCAGCCTTCTGTCCTGGTTCGAGCCAAGAACCGGGACCAATGTTTGTGGGCCAGGAGCGAGGCCCATTGGTCCCGGTTCGTGCCTAGAACCGGGACAAATGGGTCCATACGAACCGGGACCAATGCCCACGAGGCCCCGGCCGCCCCCCCTGGGGTCACGAACCGGGACAAATGCATCCATTGGTCCTGGTTCGTGGAAGAACCGGGACTAATGGGCTGGCCAGGCCCGAACGAAAGCCCTTTTTCTACTAGTGTTTATTGCCTTATAATGGAGCATCAATAGGATACAAATATAATGAGGGCACGCCCGGCCTCTACATAGTTAGGACACACGGCCAACACGAACTCACACACAAAACCACGCCGGCAAATGGTCATATAAGACCAAATCTATGCGTAAGCGAGGAACAAAAGTCAAAAACACAAGCGATCAGATCTGCGATTGGCAAACTACGACAATGACCTTATCTGTTCCAACCATCTCATGACTCCACATAGACAACGAGGTTTTTCAACAACAACGTCTTCAAAAAGGGAGCGACACTCAAACACCGTCGTCAGTGAATCCAACCACCAGGCAAGAATCTAGGTTTTCACCCTAGCTTGCATACACGGGTTAAACTTTTCTCCTTTCAAAGAACAATCTTGTTGCGACATAGACAAATAGAACAAAAAACCATTGTCACGCCTATACAAATCAAAGAAAGGAGAAACTTATCCACCTCGTATGTAACCATGGCACAAGAATAAATGGCATAGTACGTGTAGATGGCAAAAAGTGATATTGTGAGCTTGAGCTCACAGGAGCTCGAACGAACAGTAAATTCCAAATAATATTAAACAAATCCAACTCTGGATTTTTTTGGCAACAAATATCGATGTTCCTTTACACCCATGCAAAATTTTGCAATGGAATCACATTTGTGGAGGTGTGGATAAAAAAACAAAATTAATGCTCGAAAATACCTCCAAAAACACTCTTTGGAGCATCGATTTGTTTTTTGCCCACACCTCTACAAATGTGATTCGAACCTGCAGATTTACATGTATGTAGAAAAAACATCAATATTCTTGCAAAGAAAAACAGATTTTTTTTTTATTTTTACTATTTTTCAGACTTTACTGTTCATTCTAGCTCATGTGAGCTCGAGCGCACATACTCCATGTCCAAGGAGATGGGATATTAAAATGTAGATGTGTGTGAGTGTGTCACGCCAAGAGATTTGCTTAGTTGGACACTCAAAAAATAAGGTGACAGATTGTCTCTTGTTCAAACTAGATTTGTTGATAACCGTGCCAATTTGGTTTTGCTATGTTAGAATAAACTCTCCCGTAAGTACCATCAAAAAAATCTTTCTCACTTGTTCGCGTGTCTATAAGCTGGATCCTTCTTATGTACACTTTTTTTCATCAGCGGCGGTTGTTGTTCTGCTGTGTTGCTTCTCTGGGGCGTTAGCATGACAACTTTCCAACTGTCTGCTACAACAAATTTTGCTCAAATCCAGTGAGGGAGGGGACATGACGACGGCGTGCGTTCGGCTCGCTCCAATGCTTGTAGTCGTCATTGGGTGGTCTGTGGATCTAGATATAATTTTTGTTACTTCTATTGTTTTTTGTACTACCATAAAAGATGATGAATAGATCAAAAAAAATCCCGCGAAAAATAAGTACCATCAAAACATCTTTATTTTGAGGGGCAATTTCAGACGCCATAATGGTTTATCAATGTAGCATCCTACTATCTACCATAGCTTAGAAAGATCAAGGTTTGGGCAGAAAGTTTACATTGACGTAAATGAACAATTAAAGTTATTTTCTTGAAAAACAATGCAAAAAAAATGTGTGGGATACCGCTTTAACATTGAATCTACAACAAGCCCAAACCTTTATTTCTCTAGTTATGGTAGATAACAACAGCAAAACCTAGCTATAAACTCACACGCTTTGAATAGATTATCACTCGCCTCCCGGCCACTTAATTACTTGAGCATCTCATGGCTCATACTATTAGTTAATTAATGGTGTTCAAGTCAGTTGAAACCCCAGCTTAAGTCTATGTAGGCAAGCAGGCATGGATGTCCAACATTAATGGTGTTCTCTTTTTCTTCCCCTTTCTTCAGCGAAAATCCACATCAGTATTAGGTGCGCACACCCTTCCTTTATTTTTGGCACCAGACGCCGTCTTCCAAACTGAAATCTTTTTTATGTGTGGATTTAAACTGAACTTTGACTACACAAAAATTATAATCACATGGAAAATGTTTCTGATTATGAATGCAACCGTTCCAATTTTATGTCACAGGTATATTATCTGATAAACTAATCGCAAAACCCATGTGTTGTTTCCCGGACGCGAAGGGAGTGTCACACATATTGTTCACCACACATAAGGATATAATAGCTCCAACTTGTGTGAGTACGTACGTAGGACCAGAGTTAATTAGCCAGCCAACATTTTGATGCACCAAAATTGCGTTCTATTAATTCTCTGAAAGCAATTAATTGGTCTATATATCTTCCTGTGGACAGGAACTTGGTACCAAGTCATTCTCCAGGCGCCATATGCACCACATCTAAGCCACCAACTCTGATGAATGGCTCCCTAAAAGATGTGATTGCATGGATCATGTTCCCGACAGTTTCAGCAGAGAAAAGTGACCTTTGCTATCAAAGTCAACCACACCAACCCTTCAAGCTCGCTCACGGCCACAGATTGGGAGTTGTTGGAGCAGAAACCTAGCTTGCGGGACACCGAGATCGTATGTGCGATTGGTGCCGAGTCGACTTCCAGTGGACATGAACATGCTTGGTATGGCGTCACTTCTGACCAGTTGCCATCGATGGGTCTCTTTGCATGAGTTGTGAGGTCAACAATTAGAGAAGTGAAAGTGAGATAACCAACCCAATACTAGCAAGTCCTTCGATGTCGATCTTTTTGTCCATTCTTCTTGTAAAATGTGTTACTCCTATTTACTTATTTTGCATATATTTCATTGATCATGCAAATCAAGGGTGCAGCTGCAGACACTAACTGGACTATGCACCAGCACCAAATTCAATTAGACAGGGGAAATCACACCCAAAAAAGTTGGTGCGTCATTTGCATGCGATCGATCGGCATCACATGCTAGCTGGAATGGCTCTTTCGTTGCCTTTTTGCCTTGCCAATGGGAGCAACTAATTTGCTTCTTATCGTTTTGGTGGCTGGTAGTAGACAAGCGGGGCCATTGACACGCAGCCCTTGTCATGATGACATCTTCATGGCATCAACTACTCCCAAAAATAACAATACCAATCTACCTTTTCTCTTTGCCAGAAAGGAGAAAGGTCTGTGGTTGACTGCTCCCAAAATAGGAAGAGATAATAAGAAGATAACACTTTTTTTTGGCGAAAAGAAGATGACACATACAAACAAATAATTGTTACTACCTCTGTAAACAAGCGTGACCTAAAACATCTTACATTTGCGTACAGAGGAAGTATTTCTCAATGGGTTTAGTGACCGCAGTGTGAAGTGACAAATTTGTTTGCGCCAAAAGGCCACAAAACTTAAAAGCTTACAGTTCCACCAAACATCGATATGCATGCGCTATATATCTTGGAGGACCTCATAGGGCCCGTCTATATCTCGCCAATAGCGAGACGTAGGGCAGCATCGCCTGGGCGAGCGCAAGGCTGGACCGGCAAAGTGCGTGGGAGGCCACAATCTTGTTTTTTCTGTTTTTTTGTTTTTGCTTTTTTGCTTTCTTTCTTTACTTTTGTTTCTACTTCAAAGTATTGTAAATATATACTCCATCCGTCCCATAATGTATAAAACGTCTTACATTATGGGATGGAGGGAGTATATTACAAAAAATACTTTACATAAAACATTTGAAAAAATATTAATCATTGACTTGAAAATGTCAAATGTGTATAGCAAATTGTTTCACGTGTATAAAAATATATACAGTATGTTTGAAAAAAGTTGATCATGTACTTAAAAATATTAATCAAGCATTTGAAAAATATTAATCAAGTATTTAGCAAAATTAATGAAAGAAAGAAGCCAGTCAAACCCGTGAAAGGAAAGAAAAACCGGAAAAAGACACAGTGAATACCAAGAAAAGAAACAAAAATGGGTAAAAGAGTAAATAAAACAAAAAAACATTAAGAAATGAAGAAAACAGAAAGAAAAAAAATAAAAAGGAGCAAAGCCCAAACAAAACCGAACGAAAAACCAAACCAATATAGCGATCGTCTCGAGGGAGTGGGGAGAAGAGAAGAGTGCCTACGGAAGGGGCCGGCTCATAATGAAGCATGAGGGGGTTTCTTTAGGTGAGCATAGCGTATATGTCGCTATAAATGAGATATAGCACTCATGACCTCATAGTCCGCGGATAGTGCTCAGGGAGGCAACAATACGCTCACCTACCCATCGTGTGATAGCACAGTGGCTGGCCCCCTACGGGATCTGCAAGATAGCAAGTCATGTGTATGTCCTTTCATTTTTATTGGTTTTTATTTAAATGCTTTTAGAATTTTAAAATATATTCAGGAATTTACCAAGTACGTTAATTTCAGAAAATGTCCATAAATTATAAAAATGTGCGTGGAATCTGAAAAAATGTTCATAGATCTTACAAAATGTTTCCAAAATTTTAAAATATTCACAAATTGAAAAAATGAACATGATTTTTTAAATGTTTCATGAATTCAAAAAATGTTACTAAAATTCAAAAAATATTCAAGAATTAAAAAATGTTCCTAAATTTAAAAATAATTCCGAAATTAAAAAAGAAAATAAAAGTAGACAATGAGAAAATGGAATGAAAACCGGCAAGAAAACATAGGAAAAATCGGTTGAGCGGAGGATGCCATCCAAATACCAAAACCATGATATCTCGGTCGGAAGTAGCGACTCGTCACCCACCTATTCACCCAACGTGGGCTGGCCTAATAAACATTCAGTTATTTTTTATCCTCTTCCCTTTTTTTTTGTTCTTTCACAAAAAGTTACTTTAAGCTTTTTATTATTTTGTTAAATAAATAGAAGTCACCTTTCTTTTTTTCCATGGAATTGGCACATGGGAGATTCAGAGGTGATCCAATGTGCCCTAGGTCTCGTTAGTAGGAGAGCTTCCATACCGTCCTCCTCCAGGTCCGATCTCCATCTAAAGTGTGATCCTCGATCTCTACATGTTCCCGCAACCCTAAACCAACCACATAAACCTTTCGTGTGTTCGTTAAGTCTAGTCCTCGGTGCACTGGGAACGACTTTCAAATGATTGGCAGTGAATTTTGAGGCAATCTCGTATAGCACATAACACAGACAAATAGGGAAAAATAGCAAGCAACATCGAATTTTTTTTACCTTGGAAATTAGTACTAAAATAGTTTTCTTGATCTTTGTTGCACTCTCAACTCCCCCCATAATCCGAAGCACTATCTTTGTAACTTCACTTCCACATATTTCCCAATGTTGTTGAAAATAATTTGTTGAGAAACCATCGTAGCTCGGGGCTTTTGTGGGAAACATCTAAAATAAAGCCCGCTTTACCTCCTCAGTCGAGTATGGAGCCATCAACTTCTTGTGCATCTCTCGAGTGATCTTGCATGGGATTGTCTGCAAACACTTCGTCTGTATTGGACACCCCCTTCGCCGAATAGAGGTTGCTCTAGAATTATGTCGCCATTGCCATTCCCTCCAACTCTAACATCCTCCGTCACCTTCCCAACATCCATAACCAGGGATGAAATTTTTTCTGTGTCTAGTCACTCTGAGGTGTAAAAACTTGGAGTTTTTATCCCCGTCTCTTGGCCAGTCAACCCTAGTTCATTGCCGTTGCATCATCTCCTCCTTGTGGAACAATTAAGCCAATCGATCACTTATTGTTGCTTCTTCCCAAGTCAGAACTACTCTTCCCAGAATATTCCTCAAAATTTCAAAATCTTTTTTGAATTTACGAGTCTCGTTTTTGACATGAACAAACGTGTCTTTGTCCCACGCCGATGGCAAAGATGCCGGTGACAAAAGTTTTCCATTAATACCACTAACTGAGAGGCTCTCTTGTTTGCAGTTCCAAGAAGAAGCAATAAGATTGTGTAGACCATCGTGCATTTCCCACATTGTTCCATACTTGAAGGATCAAACGTGTCGCTCCTGCCCCACGTTTGCAAACAAGTTCACCAAAATATCCTCGTGGACTGAAGATACCGCATTCACCAAAAATTATGAAGCTTTTGGTTTGCCTATAAAATAAGGGGGGTTTTTAGAACAAAAAATAAGGGTGTGCGTACGGTTGTAATGTTGGGCCTCTTGTGGACTGTCGAGATTAATGATGGGCTAGATAATGTAAATAATGTAACGCAGCCCAAAAGCCCCAGCTCCCATTGCATTACCAAGAGGCCTAGCCCAAGCACACATCATCGGCGATGACGTCAGCTTCTTCCTCCCCACGTCGCCTCCTCCACTCCTCCACTCCACCGCAACCAACGCAACGAGGCGAGCACGAACGGAGGGAGGGGAGGGGAGGGAACGGATGGTGGGGCGAGATCGGCGGCGGCTACTCCCAAAACGCCATCCGTCCAGAGAGGCGAAGGAGGCAGGGCCAGGATTTGCGGGCACAAATACCATCACCAGCCCGTCCCTCTCTCCCCGCTGGAAGCTCCAATCTAAACCGAACCAAAGGAAGGAAGGAGGAGGCGGCCGGATTGGAAACCCTATTTCCAATTCTTCCGTCCTCCTCTTCCTCCCTCCCTCCCTCCCTCCCAACCTCCCTCAATCCGTCTCCCTTGTCCCGCGGCAAGGGCAAGGACAAGCGGTCGGAAAAGAGTGATTCTTTGGCCGGCGGCGGGAGGGCGCCGCGCGCAAGAGGCGGCGATTCCCCCCGCTGATGCGCGGGCGTCCAGACACCGCTGACTGCCTTCTCCTAGCGCGCGCGTCGGGGAGGGTCGGGCGAGGAGGACGACGGGGAGGGGCGGCGGCGGGCGAGAGGGGGCCGGAGGAGCCAGCGCCATAGCTCCCTCTTCTTTGATGGGCATTCCGTTCCAGCTCCAATCCCAGCAGGTAGCACTTCTGCAGTTTCTAATCAAGATTGGTAGTGCAACATTCGCGATCTCTGAATGCATCATGTCCCATATGTGCAGCAGAGCCGATCTGTTTTTCTCTTGGTAGAATTTCACGATGCTGTTATATACGTATATGTTATCCATCTCTGCTTATGTTAGTTCCTGGTACAAGAAATTCATTCTTTTTGGACAATGTTGCCCTGGATTGCATTTTGCTGACAGTTTTCAGAACTTCAGAGCATAGAAAGTCCAGTCAGAAGTGTCGAATCACAATACAAAATTGAAATGCTTAAAATTGTGTTTATGGTTGTATATCTTTGGAATTTGTGCGGCTCTTTGCTCCAAAAAGTGCGCAGTCGACCTCTGGTTCAGGCACCAAGTCAGCATCATAGTCCTGCATTTTTATGGTGTATCACACATACATGTACACGTCGTGAGAGACTCATGTAGCACCGCCGCATTCTTCTAGCACCGGATTGTGCAGGCATCCGTGTAGTTGCGATAAATATGGCACACTATGTTGATCATGGGTGGGTGGGGGTGAACATCCTCTCTCCGAGTACTAAGCTAGAAGCCCGTGCATTATAATTTATTCATTGGAGTTATCTTTTGTGCTTTGATTTTACTTTTGAATGTAATTTTTTTAGAAATTACCCAAAGAAATAAGCTCTGTGCGATGTGATTATTAACTTATCCTCTTTTTTTCTCTCTTTTTGAAGGGAATACAGCAAGCGAAGGCCCTACTAGCAGAAAACAAAATAATGATCAAAGTATGTATGAATTATTTACATGTACACCGGACATGCAGTGTCCTCGCTATCTGTTTGACAATCTGTAACTCTATATAACTGTACATCATGTAGAAGGAAACTTCTCCATCTGAACCTTTTGGGGTGCAACCTGCGAAAAATGCATCCACTCCGAAGCCAAATATGGCAACTGCTGCCAAGGGTGATTAATTCTCTCAAGAGCCTTCTCACCAATATTTATATATTTGTTCTTGCTTGCTACATATTTCTACATTTTGTTTGTCAGATATTTCTACAATTTGGCTTCTTAAATGTACAAGTAATTTGAACTTTAAGTCGGCAACACATTATTGTATACTGAAGTACACGTAGAATATTTTGGGAATTCTTATGTCAATCTGGCGAGCAAACCAGAAATTAGTTATGTGATTCCACCACAAGGTAGTTGCACATCATAGGTTGCCTCTTTTACACGTGTTCTAGGCCAGAAACCTCAAGAAGGTAGTATCCTTGTTGATGTTTTGTTGCATACCATAACACCGCTGGAAATGACAGAATCATTTTTTTCTTCTGTACAAACGGTCAGAAACTCTATCTGATTCCAGAATATTAGACACATCAATGTTGCAACTTAGAATTCTACATATTTGACATGACATGGATGCCGTTGTTTTCCCTATTTCTTTTACTTGGACTCGTTAGCATTAATTTTTTAACGGAACTCATTGGCATTGTGAACATCATAGGCATTGATGGGGAGCAAAATCCTAATTCATGCTCCCTGAATGCCTTGTCAATTTGATCAAACTTATTTGGGAATTTTTTATTCATATTTTTTCTGTAGGTTTTCCTTGTTGTCAGTTGTGCATTCAATAAACCTAGCATATGTGTTATGCTTCTCTGAGAGAGACATTTCATTGCCAATGACTTACTGTTTTCTGATAACCTGACTGCAGTTAATGCTATGGTCGGAAATAGGACATGGTTTGGAGGGCTTTTCACTGGCTCAGGTAAAAAGCGTCAAGTCCATGCCGAGAGGAACTTTGAAATGACCCCTCTTCAGGTAAAGTTGTATTAGGATTCGCAAGCAAAAACACACACTATATTTCAACCATATTCTCCCCCAAAAAATCACGATTTGATTTTTCTGTAGTAGAAGTGTTGGTTGTCATCTAAAGTAACAAATACAGTATCTGGCTAGTTAACTTTACAAGGATTTGGATGATCTCTTCTTTTCTGATATGATCTATTGACGGCGATCGTACATGTCTGCAAAATGCCTTCCCTTGTTTTTTTTGCAACTGAACCAAGCTTCTTTTAACTACTCAGGAACAAAGGATGCAAAAATTAAAGGACAGACTAAACATACCTTTTGACGAGACCCGACCGGATCATCTGGTATGAAATGCAATAAACAAAACTTACACCCAGTTGGTTAGTTATTTTCCCATTTCTACCATACCGACTTCCAATTGATGATTGCATCTCCACTGTATTTGTTTCGGACTGTGGTTGTAGACATCCCTGAAGGCTCTTTGGAAAGTTTCCTTTCCCGATACAGAGCTCACGAGCTTAGTTTCCGAACAGTGGAAAGATATGGGGTGGCAGGGCCCAAATCCTGCAACTGATTTCAGGTACTTCTTGTTCTAATTGTATGATTTCTTTTTTTAACTTTGAGAAAAAAGGGGGTTGGCCTTTGATATCCATTATAGGAAACCAACACTACAAAGTTCAGTACGTAGAAGTAAACACCCCAGTATAGTTAATAATTGCATCAGTATGGCTGGAGTAAGTTTCAAACAACTTAGTGAGCAGACTACATCTATGTTTAACATTCATTCCTGAAGTCTTTGCACTGTGGGTTGCCATTTGTGTCATCAATTGAAGATCTCAACCTTAACCTGCTGAAGTAGTTTGGAGGCCAGACACAGTCAACTGTGTGTGTCCTCCACTTCTACACCTAAACCCAGAAGCTTAACCAGTGATAAAGTCTCTCAAAAAAAGGCTGTTGGTTCATTGGGCATCAGCCCATCCAAAACATGCATTGTTCCAATCTCCTCGAATAGTCCACAAAACAGCTGCTAACCCAATCGAGACCAGATGCCTTTTTGTCCCAGTCAAACGAGTGCAGCCATGCTCCCAGAAGATAATTGACGTTCATGGGTACCGCGAATCCAAACGTGCGAGGACAAGAGAAGAAAATATGGTCGATATCCACTTTGTGGCTACAGAACAGATATTTCCTTGAACCCATCCAATCTCTGTGTGTCATAGTCTCCAAGAAACCAGCCAAAGGAAAAGAAAAAAACTGGCCCTGGAAGAATATTAATTTTCCAGAAGAACTTATTTCTACTGAAAACTTCCCACTGGCGGTTAACCTCCACTGGTATAGTGTTGCTGCAAAAAGACTCTTAACTGAACCCACAATTGAAAAGTTCCTCCCAACGAAGTTCAGTGAAAAGAGATCTGTTCCCTGGAGACTGGAATCTTGTTTCTAAAAGTAAGATTGTACAGTCAGAACCCAGCCAATCATCTTCCAGAAACCTAACATTCCTCGAGTTAACCAGCCTCCTTTGGCAGTGCCAGCAGTCATAAGATCCTTAACCTCCATCAGACGAAGCCAAAAATTACGAATTGCCCAAGTTTGAATTTAACTTGAATAAGGATTGAGTTGAGCAAGTATTTATTCGTAAACAGTGTACTCCCTCCGTATTTACAGAGGGTGTACATCATAACCTGCACTCAAACTGTATGGTTAGTTTGCCTATCTATTTGACAAGTATGTTTTCTCTGTTCTTTAGCTCACTAACTAGCTTATCTGTTCATATGTGGAAGCAAAGAGCTTAGAAACGGTCTGATTTTGATTTTCAGGGGCGGTGGATTTGTGTCACTTGAGAATCTTCTATTCTTCGCAAGAAGATACCCGGTATGCCATTTCAAGCAAAATGAAGTCGATATTTTAAACTACTCATGTGCTGAGAAAAGTAGTATTCGGCTTCTTCATACTGACACACTATATGCTGTTGCTGATTACCTGGTTCATATGCAGGCTTCTTTCCAGAAATTGTTGCTGAAAACACAAGGAATGCGAGCCACATGGGAATACCCCTTTGCGACAGCAGGCGTTAACATCTCACACATGTTGATCCAACTGTTGGAGCTTAATTCAGGTATACACCCTACACGATTAAAGATCTTTCCATGTACATGCATAGCTATGTATGAAAATCTAACCTGATAATTACATATGGCCTGTATGCACTGTATCAGTACTGATGAAGCCAATAAATCTAGTGGTGAGGGTACATGTACCATGTGCTACATCCACACAAGTCAAACCACTACATCAGCATAGAACCCCAGAATGATCTGGTGCTGGCCCTCATTAGGGATATTTTATTTTTGAAATATGAGGAATCTTCTAACTCGATTATGACCATTTAACCATAATCATTTCAATAAGCACACATACAGCTGGCGCTAACTGCTAACTGACGGCCAACAACAGTCTCATTGTGCTGTGATTAGAGTGGCCCTGCTATTATTACCTGTATACATACATACAGCATCGGTGGGTCTCACCAGAATCATTGAGCCGATGGCCAATAATTCTAAAATTTCTATGATTTGCACAAAGGCTTTGCTTGATTGTTCATGTGCTGTTTGAATGCGAGTAGTTGGCTGCAATTACTGGATCATTGTTGGTTTCATAATTGGCAGTAGCTCTACTGGTTTTTTCTTGGTTCATCTAACATATAGAATTGGTCAATGCCGCAATCTTCTATCATTGATGTATTATTAATTATTACTTTTCTAAACTCTGGCTGCTCAGCTCGACCGAAAACTTTGCCGGGGATTAACTTCGTCAGAATGCTGTCCGGTGAGCTCAAACCCGCCATGATTCATCTCTGGGTTTCAAATCGCTCTGTTATTCTTTGAGAAACACTAACGCCTCGCTACATCCTTTCAGAGCACGAGGACGTGTTGGACATCCTGTACTGCATAGCCTTCGAGATGATGGACGCTCAGTGGCTGGCGATGCGCGCCTCCTACATGCAGTTCAACGTAAGAGCACTCTTTCCTTCGCATAAGCAACATGTAATGCCATGTTTATATGTAACCTAACGACGACGATGAGCTAACGGGTGAATGAATGAATGGATCAACCAGGATGTGCTGGAAGCAACGAAGGCGCAGCTGGAGAGGGAGCTGTCTCTGGAGGACCTCCTGCGGATCCAGGACCTACCAGCTTACAACCTCTTGTTGAAATGAAGTAGGCTTGAGAAAAGAGAAAGAAATATAAACCTGTAAACTGTACGTTGGGTTCCTTCTCTCCTGTGTAACCGACCGATGATGAAACAGGCAGAGTTTTGCTATGAAAGCCTGAATGTGCGTTTTCAGCATCTGTGCTCATGCCCCCCTGCCAGAGGAGAAGAGAACAGAGGCGCCACTGTAACCAGAACCAAGAGTCCATCCAGGACAAGCCTAACAGGAAGAAACTGTTGTTAGGGCATGCACAAAGGAGGAAGAATGGCAAGAGGAGGAGGAATGATCTTTGCAATGAATTGATGTGATGAGCCGCACTGTGAATCCTTAACTGTAACTGTGTCTGTGTGTGTGTCTGTATGTGGTATGCAATGGACATCCCTTGCTCCAGCCAGTCACTCCACTGCTCCTAAACATTCCCCTATCTATATCTATCCATCTATCTTTGACCCCTATCCTATCATGCCCTAATGCAAACACACAGCACACACACACACACACACAAGATGCATCATGCATGGATCACTCACCAAGTCAGCATCACCTCCCTGGATTGTCATCTCACCCAACCACACACACAGCACTTTGGTGCAGGTCAGGGTCAGGGGATCTCCAGGATCAAGATGGTGTGTGTGTGTGTGTGTGTGTGTGGCAGTTCAGGTTCAGTGATCGGCACCCACCAGGTCATTTTCACTGTGCTGTGCAGCAGGGTGAACATTGGGCGGCTGTAATGGCAGAAGAAAAGCAGAGCTGATGGATGGATGGATGATGAACAACCATCAGACAATAGTGCATTTGGTGTACTCAACTTTGATTCAATGAATGCTGTCATCTCTGACGGATGCAGCTACAAAAGAATGGGGCAGAGCTTCTTCTTCTTCCTCAGAGAAGAAACTCGGAGGAGAGCAGAGGAATGGATAAAATCATACACACACGGACAAGGGCCAATTGCCATTGACTGATCAACCACAAGCTCAAATCAAGAATAAATCAAGTCTTATAATTACTAAGGAAAAAACATGGAGTAATTAACAAGAAGGAAAGGAAAGGAAAGGAAAAAAGCAATATCATGGAGGATCCTAGTATTTCACTTGGCTACTCTTTTAACAACAATGGCGGCAGCACCTCTAGCCGTCCGTCCGTCCACCGCCGCACTCCGGCAGGGTCTTCAACTTCTTCACGTCCGATTCACAAAACCAAACCAAAAACAAAACAAAAAAACAGCTTCCCTCGTCGTCGCAGAACCCTGAGCTCCGTCGATCGTCGCCGTCAGAAGCGCGCGTTCTCGAAGCCGTGGAGGTCGCTCACCCGGTTCATGGACTTGCGCATGATGGCCACCTTCGCCAGCTGCTCCGCCGCGCGCCACGCCGACGTCGGCGTCAGCGGCTCGCCCCCTCCCCCTCCTCCTCCGCCCGACGACGCCCGCGGCGTGCCCGACGGCGTTGCCGACCGGGATGTTGGCGTCGGTGGCTGCTGCTGGCTGCGCCGCCACCGCATGTCGCTCAGCTCCGTGTCCAGCCCGCCCAGCAGGTCCTGCTGCTGCTGCGTCGGCGGGGACTGCAGCACCAGCCGCCGCGCGGACGACAGCAGGTGCGTGGCCGTCGAGAAGTCGCTCAGCTCCGCCAGCCGCCGCGACTCCGCCACGGCGCGGGTCGCCACGAACAGGTCGTGCAGCCGCTGCTGTGAGGAGGTGGAGGAGTTCCCGCCGCCGTCGTGGAGCGGGGGCAGGAGCAGTGGCTGCTCGGCGCCGCGCACCGTCTCCTGCGACGCCGGGTCGCGGTAGGCGCACCGGACGGAGAGCGAGTGCGGGTGCGCGCCCAGCGGCGCCCGCAGCTCCACCAGCAGCTCCCGCTCCTCCTCCGCGTACATCTCGCCGAGCCGCACGCTCAGCGCCGACCCGCCGTTGCCGCCGGCGCCGCCCGCGAGGGCCACGGCCTGCTGCCCGGCGCCGCAGGAGTACACCGCCGTGATCTCCCCCGTCGGGAAGGCGAGCTCCAGGTGCACCTCCTGCATGACCACGCTGACGAGCCCGCCCAGGCATTTCGCGAAGGCGTGCTCCGCGGGGGCGCTCGACTCCAGGTGCTCCTCCTTGGGCGCGAGCGGCGACCGCGCCGGCGCGTCGTCGGCCGGCCCGGCGATGGGGATCTCCACGTGGGTGAACCGCGTGGCCGCCGCCGGAGCCGCCTGCGGGCGGCGCAGGGAGTGGTGGTGGTCGCCGTGCTTCCTCGCGTCCTGCTGCTGCTGCTGCGTGTCGGAGAGGAGCATGACGGTGGCGACGGGGTTGCGGTCGCGGCGGTCCTCGAGGACCTTGGTGGCCTTGCGCAGCGCGTCGCCGGCGCAGGCGCTCTGCGCCTGCTCCTGCCCCTGCGCGGCGGCGCACACCACGAGGCGGTCCACGATCTGCCGCGCCGACCGCTGCCCCTGCCGCGACATCCGGCGCAGCGGCATCAGCCGCTTGGCGGCGCCGGAGAAGGCGACGATGGAGAGGCGGTCGGCGGGGCCGAGCGACGCGATCACCAGCCGCATCCCGCGCTTCAGCATCTGCAGCTTCTCCCCCATCATGCCCTGGCTCACGTCCAGCACCGTCACCAGGTCGATGGGCGCGCGCCGCGACGCCGACGACCGCAGCCCCGGCGCCTTCACCTTCACCACCACCACGTACTTGCCGTGCCTCCGGCCGGACGACACCAGCGCGGCCTCGGGCGCCACGGTCACCGCCAGCCCGGTCCGCGCCCGCGGCGGGTGCGGGAAGAAGCCCCGGAACTCGCCCTCCCGGCCGGCCTCCTCGCCCTCGTCGTCGTCCTCGTCGGCCTCCGGGATCGGGTTGAACCCGCTGCCGTTGGCGGCGGACTTGGGCGCCAGGAGCGGCTCGTCGTCGTCGTACACCTTGGGCACGCCTGCGGCCTTGGTCGTCGCCGGCGGCGCCTTGCGGGAGTCGTCGGAGGTCCTGCGCTTGCGGTGCGGGGAGCCGTCGACGTCGAGGTGGAGGCGGAGCGAGGCGAGGAACGGCGCCTGGCGCCACGGCGCGGAGCAGAGCGGGCAGGCGAGCGCGCCGGAGGCCGCCGCGCGCGCGTGGGCCGCGATGCAGGGGAAGTGGAAGGAGTGGGAGCACTCCGCCGTGAACACCGCCGCCCCGCCGCCGTTCTTGACGCCCCGGGTGCACACGCCGCACCGTGCCTGCGGACAAAGACCGATCAATCACCCACCCACTCCATGGAAGAAGAAGAAGATAAACAAGTAAAAAATCATTCCATGAAAACCATGAGCTAAAGCAACATCGGGATGAGGAAAAGATTTTGCGTTCGTTCTTTTTGGGCAGTAGCTGCAGTAGGATTTGAGTTAGGATTGAAAATCATTGGACGGCTGCTCAAATCAGAATCACGGTAAAGCTGATCTGATCCGATCCGAAGCAACTTTTCCCCATCTAGGCTCGACCTCGCACTCTTTCTTTCACTTCACACAAAGGAGGAGCAGAGCAGCCTTTTACCTTGTCCTTCTTCTCCCATCACACGATTGCTGATTGCATCCATCATCTTCATCTCCCTCCAAATGATGAGATTCTTTCTTCCGCTTCCATTGGAACATATAGTTCTCGAGCAACAACTTGGAGAGTTCACGGATTTGTTTGTAGCGTAGCCGAATTGGGGGTGTGCCGAAAGGAGATCTCGTTCGAGGAATGATGAGAAAAGGTGGCACGGAGGGAAAAACAAAAGGGAGAAGTGGGGATTGGAAAGCTGCTGCGGTTATAATAATTGGATAATCACGAGCAGAATCGAATCTCAAGATGAATGGGGATTAGGACAAAACAGAGCAATGATTGATCCCCATGCTCTGCTCCACTGGGAAACGGGAATGGGGATCGCCGAGCGCCACCCGCCATTGCAAGCGACAAGCAACACGATAACCATACTGCATTCGATTCGGGAGCTCTCGTCTCGGGACTTGACTAGAGGAGGAAGAAGACGGGGAGTTGGGGAGAAAAATGGGGGCTTTGGATGGTTGTTACCTTGGTGGGGAGGATGGAGGCCTTGAAGAGCGCGAATCTGGAGGGGGATCTGGGCGAGGACGGCGCGGAGATGGCCTGCAGCAGCGGCACCCGCTTCCTGGCCGACACCGGCGCCGACGCCGGCTGCGGCGGCGTCACGGGCGCCACGCTCTCCGGCTCCGCCGTCGGCCTGGTGCGGCACCGCAGCGCGGGCGTCGACGGGTTGCTCCCCCCGCCGCCGCCGCCCATGCCGGAGAAGAAGGCGAGCTTCCGCGGTGTCGCCGGCGCGTCGCCGCGCGCGGGCGGCGGGCGGCGCTTGGCGCTGCCGCTGCCGCCGCCGTCGCTGCTGTCGTCCCGGCTCACCGACGTGCACAGCGCCCTCCGCCACCCCGTGCCCATCTCTCTCTCCACCGCCGCCTCCTCCTCCGTCCTGCTGCCGCTAGCTAGCTCGCTGGCTGGCTCAGAGTCTCCGGGGAGAGGAAGAATGGCGCCGGCGCCTCTACTTATATGATAAGTGTGATGCTCTGCTGCTGCTGCTTGGTCGTCCTGCCACCACCATGAATCCGTCACATGGGGCGCTGTACCTCGCTGCTGCTCCGGCGTGTGTGAATTGTGGTGGGATTGGACTTTGGAGGGAAGTTATAATGGGGGAGGGGAGGGGAGGGGGAGGGGGGAGGCGGGTACGGTGGCTCGGCTGGCCTACGGGCGAACTTCGGCTTCCATGATGGAGTAATTTAGTGCTGCTCCTCATGTGATAGGGGGTGGGAGGGGTTGGCCAATTATTACGGGAAACCTCTGCTTTGCTCTCAGCTTTCTTTATTGGTACTGTACTAATTTGTTACTACTCCTCTTTTGAACACCTTCCTCCTCTTTTGTGTAGTAACTATAATCACGGCTTCATTATTACATTTGTGTAGTGTAAGTATTATTTTTTGCTCCGTGGAGGAAAAGAAAAGGGTGAAACCCTAACCGATCGCTCTCCAGTTGCGATCCATGCTCCGCTCTTCCCTTCTCTGGTCGCCGCCCCGATGATACGGGGCGGAGGGGTGGGGTTTCTCATCTCTCGTCTTGGGTGTAAAAGGCTTTCTTTGGCTGGAATTTGGTGTCGTGTGACGGCTCATTGTAATGACGATGGTGATGTTGTCTTCAATACAGGTCTCTTATCGACAAACTTGGGAGGTTTCACTCTCGATGGCCTTCATAGACGATGACTTTGGGTCTTCTTGCCATTTATCAACACGCCTTCTTCGTGGGAGTTGATAATGGTTTCGTGTCTTCTTCTACAACCTTTTGTTTGAGCATTCACAAGCAAGGTCATTGCCTTTCTGGTAATATTGGTGTGGCTGCCTACCTAGATTGCGGTAGTGTCCCTGGTATGCTTGCGTGGTTAGCTCACGAGATGATCCTCTATAAGTCAATGAGTCCGAAGTAACTAGCTCCTTCGGTTCGAAAAAGTGTGGATCGACCTTCTAAAGGTCTAATCTCTTATTCAATTTTTCATACTAGTTAGTACATCCATCCACAACAGAACGGAGTCACCCGCGCGAGGGTCATAGTTATTTTAAAGCAAATAAGTGATTGGTAGGATTTTCAGAATGGGCACACAGAGCCACCCATTAATAATAATGAAACTCTGTGCAAAGGTTCCCATTGTAATATGAGTTACCAACCTTTTACCACTTGTAGTACCCAAAAACCCGACTGCATTTTCCAATTGAAATGGGAAATGACTACCTGCATTGTGTATCCAAAATAAACATAAAAAAACATGATGTCAGGCAAATACTTGACATATTCCCCCTCGGCCAAGCCGAAGCTAACAAGATAATCCACGCCAACAACAAAAGCTAGCAAGCCTGTTCTCAGAAGTTATTTCTTCATTATAAGTTATAGGGTAGAAGCAATAACTAGTATAAAACCATGCTTCAAGGTAGATTCTTGCATGTTTGGAGTTTTGTCTGGATCCACAGGTACATCAACTATTGGCCTTACATGGCCTGACATGGATATTCTTTTCTAGTTCCACTCTTCTCCAACGGAGCTTCTCCACGAGAGTTGCGATGACGAACTCACAACCTTTGTCGAGATTCCTGAGGCACAGTCTCGTGTAACTACGTCGAAGATACCCCATGACAATTTGATTTGTAATGTTATGAGCGATACGCTACATATATGTAGTGGGATTTCGGAGTCCCCAACTTAAACAGGTATGTCTTTCCCCTCTCGCAGGGTGACTAGGGCAAAGGCTTCCTCCCCTCAATATCCGTCGACGAGACCATGGATTCTCTGCCCCTCTGCCTGCTGCTCTGGCGGTCAGTATCAGGGAGGCGAATCTTGGTGCCTCGGCTCCGGCTAGTAGATAGTCCTCGGAGGAGCGGTGCTCGGCGGATGTCGGCACTTCTTCTTCGAGTCAGTCTTCCGGGCTTCGGTCCTCATCAATTTCGTCCGCCGGAACCGATTAGATGAAGCTCTAACGTAGATTCCTGCTAGTTCTTCGGGGCAGCGAGATTAGCGTTTCTCGTTCGTGTTTCATGGGACGACGGGATTTGATGTCAGGATCGCCGATTCTAGGGATTGAACTGGGATGGGGTGGATCCGGGGCACTGGTTCTTAGGGACGCGTGCATGAAGATTTTTTAGTTGTCATCGACAAAGTTATATTGACGCTCCTTCTGACGGTAGTAGTGGTTGTTTGGTGGTCTAGGACCTCGACGTAATTTTTATTATGTTCGAAGTGCTCTATACTTCGAATGAACTGTGTACAGTAGACATGAGTCTTTTTTTCTTCTGAAAGGAGATGTAACTGGATTTGGGTGCCGTGGATGTCTGCGTGGGTCTAATCGGCACCCCGACCGGACCAAGGCCGAGAAAGCGAGACGATCGACGCCGCGGGGGCCGGCCGGCGGCGAGCGATCGGAACGGGCCGGGCGATTCGCATGCATGCACGCACGCCGGCGCACCGGTCGACGGTCAATGGTCGTGCAACACGGTGGCCTCACCGGTAGCCACCGGAGGCGTCGCGACGATGGACATGGCCGGCGACCGATCAGCGGCGGGCGGGGCAGGGCAGGCAGGCGACCGCTGCTGTCACGTGGTATAGTGGCGCCGGTACGTTTTTAGTTGGGGGTGTTTGGAAGGTTGCCGGGGGTTTGGATCCATGGATCCGGCCGGCGTGCGTAGGAATGATTGGGCATGCGATGGGAGAGAAGAGCTCGTGGCATGGACGGCAACGTCTAGTGGGGCTGGCAACTCAACTGGCATCATCCACCGGAAATCCCGGCTTTTTTATATGGGCCGCCACGTACGTACGTTGAGCATGTTGTATATGTGTGTGTGTGTATGGACCAGCAACCTACCAGGTCGCAATAATTGGGATCAGCGGGGTCATCGTGAGTCTAGTGCTTGTTCAAGTTTCTCTCTCTCTCTCTCTCTCTCTCTCTCTCGGGATGCAGCAGCTGGTACTCGTAGCTGCCTGTGCATTGGCATCTCCGGTTCCTCGCGGCAGGCAATTTACTATGCGGGCTGCTCACTTGGTTGGCACTACTCCTACTGCTACGCCTCCGGGCTGCTCCAAATGTCAAACTCAAACCAGCCGGGTTAGTACTAGCACATCATCCGTGCGTACTGTACGTCCCTCCGCCCGTCGGATCACCGGTCGGTCAAACACGCACCTGCCTACTGCCCTCCCTGCTCCTCCACACTCCACCCCCACGCCACGCCATCCTCGGCGCCTTTTTTCCCACCCTCGAGAGCCCCTTTTTTTCTCCGTTTCACTTTCTTTTGCTTGATTTGCCACCTGCTCTGCCGCTTGTCCGCTTCTCTGCTTTTCCACTGCTCCTACTACAAGTTTGGCATCGTCTGCCCTACACACACTAAACAACCATGCAACCTTTTCTTTTCTCTTCTCTTTTCTAAACTGAGGCAAACTCCAGCGCAGCGCACGACCCAAACAGACATCCGTTTTGACCTGTTATCATTCGTTTGGGGTTGCAATGGGGTCGCCCATGTTTGCTATGGTCCGTTTGGGTGGCAATGGGGTCGCCCATGTCCGCTTGGGACCGTTGCTGTGTCGGTACGCCCAACGCGCCGCCGCACCCCATATCATGTCTAGGGTGGACGTGATATAAAAAAATCGCAAATATTCAAATAAATGCCGAAAAATTAAAATAAACGCAAACATAAAAACATACAAACATAATTAAACAGTCTTCACAACCGCAGAACGGCCCCGTTTCACAGTACTTAACATAAACATAATTAACATCAAAAAACAAAAGAAACGCGCCGCCCTGCGCTGCTACCGCCCCGTCGCCGTTGTCGTCCTCGTCGCCAGTGAGGTCTATGTAGGCTGGCGACGTCTAAAGGTGGGCCGGTCCCTGGAAGGTGGAAGGCGGAAGGCTCCTGGAAGGTGAGAGGTGCCTGTCTGTTTTACCCCAAACGAACGAGACCGGATGGAACGGGGTCGCGCGCTGGAATTGGCCTGATGGACCCAATTCTTCTTCTTCTCCTTGTAGCCAGTTCTACTACTAGCACTAGTACCTTTATCGATCCCACGTACGTACTTAATCATTCTTGCATTCATTCGACAATTCCCGAGGAGCAAAAGCAAAGCATCGCTCCACCGTGCATCTTCCGGCCACCACCACCTCCAAAGTCGCAGCAGCAGCAGCATGGTTACGTACGTACGTAGCGCTAATCCCAACCCTTGTCTCCACCTGCCTGACCGCCCATCCGCTTTTCCTCAACTTGCTCTCCATCGCTTTTCCGCCGGATTCACGGGCCACCACGTACTACTAGCACTAGCACTACGTGGAAAACTCACCTGACCACCATCCAAACACCAATCATCAAACCACCATCCAAGTCCAAGGATTTTAATCATCCGTCAACACATGGCCATTAAGCTGCTACCTCACCTCACCACCATACAAAGATCAAATGATCAATGAAACGATCATGCATCAACACATGCCGATTAGGCTGCCAGCATCATATCATATCGCACTAGTACATGGTGGCAAGCAGCAACTCTAGTGGTGTACGTAGTGTACTACCGCTACTAGTTTGGTGCCAAGTTGCGAGCCTGATTGGGCCTAGTTGCGCCTTTGTTTATCCGCCTTGTGGATCGCCGAACGTGGCAGACGATCCATCGTCTGTCCAAGGCTAACCCCCCCGCCTCCGACTTGATTAATTAGTGCCGATCGTCTCTATGGCCGATGGTGAGAGTGGGAGTGGAAGATTCTCCTGCAAAGTCAACAGATCGATCCACTGTGCCCAGTAAATTATCTGGGGCCGTCTGATGGCTGATCCCCTCCCTTCCTCCTCCACCCATCCACTGTACCCCTTCCAAGATCTACTATATGCTACTACCATTTTGATAATCTACAAGTATAAAAAAAAACTGTCCTCCTACTGTCTAGTTAGTCATTTGGCAAATCAGATTTCCCCGACCTTCTATTCAGCACTGGAAAAAGGTTATATGCCCACTCACTCGTTCAGACCGTTTATTTCTTTGTTTTGATGAGATTTCCAAAGAGGCCACTTCAAAATAGATGTCAACCAGCCTAATATATTTTGAATTTTTTTCTTACCGCACTTTACATTGGTGCCCAGTTTGTTACGTGGGTAGCTAGCTTACACGCACGCCTGTCCATGGCTAGTTCTTTGGTGTTGCGCAGAAAAAAACACCAGGGAAAAATAGTATGAAAGGAAATAAATGCTGGAAAATAAGGGGAATATAAATTGCATAATAAATTTTAAAATAAAAGCTTAAAACATTATGAACAACCAAGGTAGCTGTATCACATTCACACGTTGACGCTCAACCGTGACTAACTAGTAAAAAGATCCCTTAACGTCTGTGTACTACTCCCTCTAATTCAAAATGTAGACTACTTTAAGTATGATCAACCATTTAAAAGTTTTAGTACCAATACATATTTTTATACCAACATTGATATTTCAAATTATTTGATCCATCATGAACGCATGCTTTCTGTATTCTACCTGTTAAAACACATCTAATTTTCCAAAAAAACCACTTTGATGCATGTGCTCCCGTTAGCACTGTATTTTGAATACTGTCAAAAAAATATTTCTTTAAAAGTTTAAAAAATTAAAAAAAAAACTACATGTTCATGGATGTACACTACACATATACAAATTGATGTGATGAAATAACTACCATGTGAGCTACACAAAAAAGACAAAATTGTGATTTTGGAAACACGAATATTGCATGTACTGTTCACTACTTAGAAATCACCGTTTTGTCAATCTTGTGTAGCTCTAAATTTTACAAATTTTCGTATGTACTCATTTAGCAGTTTCTTATGTGCTACACCCTCTGTTCCTAAATGTAAGACATCTTGCCAGTTTAAATCCAACCTCTTCTCTGATAACTTTCTTGCCACCACATTTTTGTTAGCACCAAACTTGCATGACAATTATCCGTTTTTAGCTACCAAAGTCAACCACAGTACTAAACTAGCAACCTTTTGCTTTATCAACATTTTTATCAACTTTGTTACTTGAAATTAGATGATCTCACTGGGCTGTTAATGAAAGCATGTTTTCTGCATTCTACCCGTGAAAATGCATCTAATTTCTTACTATAACAGCATGTAACAAAATCTTATCTTCAAGTACGGTGGTTGTGCGTTTGGAGCGCTGCTTGGGAGATTACGGAATTTCATTCTTTGTGAGCAGTCTACTTGTGAGTCGTATCCATTTTCGTCCGATTTTTCATAAATTAACTGGGCAACTCTCTTCTTCTTCACTAATCAAAGGGACAAATCTTTTGCTTCTGTTTCAAAGTATATGCCATATCCTTTTTTTTTTGAAAAAAAATGTGCCATCTCCAAATCAACAGCATCAGTTTACGTTCTTTTTGAGGGGTTGGCATACGTTTACGTATGAGTACAAGCTCTTCCCTTTAACTTTCTTGGCACCAAACTTGCATGGCAATTTATCCATCTTTACCCACCAAAGTCAACCACACTAAACTAGCAACCTTTTTCTTTATCACGTTGCCGGATCTGCCTAACCATTTTCAGTATTCCATGCGTACCCTACCCCATGTGTAGAGATGCGGCAACAAAAAGTCAACCAGACGGACACGACGCAGAACCAGTAATGATACCACACCATCAAATCGTCAACTAATTCCGCTAATGAAAATGGATTATGTCCACATATATATCATAGTTTAATGAGAGCCCTCTTATTTGGAGTACATATGGAGGATACTACGTACTCTAGCTAGTACAAAACCGCAGGTTGTCCAGCCAGTTAGAGTGCTGTGTGAAACTTTTTACTCGCTGTCATGTCCTAAAAAGGTGACGTTAGGCCTTAATCCAGTAACTAATAAAGCAGGCCGGGCGACATGGGGAGATGAAGTAGGCAGATATGCCCGCCGGGTGATAGATCATACTCCCTCCGTTTCTTTTTAGTCCGCATATAAGGTTTGGTCAAAGTCAAGCTTTATAGAATTTGACTAACTTTATATTAAAAAATATAAACATTCACAACATGAAATCAATATTATCAGATGCATCATGAAACGTATGTTCATACTATATAGTTTTAGTATTGTAGATGTTTATATTTTTTTATGTAAATTTGGTCAAACTTTGGGCAGTTTGACTTTGACCAAATCTTATATGCGGAGTAAAAAGAAACGGAGGGAGTACGTAGATAGATAGAAAGATCAGTCTCAGTTCTAAGTCTAGTCCAGTCACGTCGATTAATCGGCGACTTTAAGCCACCTTGCATGCCTTGCCTCCGGTCATCATCAGCCCGTCAAAATCTAACCAGTCGAAATCAATCAACGGTCACACATCATCCTCACTTCCTCTATGCTAACTGATTGCTTCTACTTCAATAAAAGAAGAGAAAAAAAACACTGATTGTTACTTCTCTTTGTCAGTTGTCGGCACCATGCAGTTCACTCATCTTGTTTGCTTCATGATTAATTAAGGTGCATCTCCGTTAGAGTCTCGTCTGAATTACGGGTAAGCTACGTACTATATATGCCCTAATTACGTGCACCTCTTCAGAGAGAAGAGTAGAAGACCGACCTACGGGTGAGAACGGACCACCACGGCACAACATTATTAAAGCGTCTAATTTGACGTTAAGTATGTATCAATGCATGCATGTTCATCATCGTCACACATGACGTAATCCTGATCTTACACATACGCAAAGATCACAGACACCACTAACACATGATATTTATTAACGAGGTTCATTCTAACCCTATGATATCCCGAGAGGCTCAGAACAATGACTATGTGCAACATTGGTCGCTCGGGGAGCTGGCTGCCGGCACATGCTGCCCGCGACACTCCTGCTTGCCGGTTGCTACCAAGTCGTCATGGGGTACATTGTATGATGTCCTCATTATTAAGAGGCTTAAGATGTGAAGTGCACCCGAGTGTAACACTAATAGTACCATATTCGAACACCAACTACAACTCAAGTCCAAATGTAACGCAACATGTAAATTTTCAAATTGCATGGAGCAGCTCATATGCCAGATGGATTTTCGTTTATCTGTAAATGGAAATAATCTCCAACGAGTATAACTTTGAAATGGATTTTTTTGGACCTAAACTTTGACAAACACTTTTCACTGTTGATGTGTGCGTACATCACTCCCCCCCCCTCCCCCCACTCCCAAAGTCCCTCCAATATTTTGTTGCAAGAGTGTTCATCCGCCTTTGTTTTGCTTCTAAGCGCACTGCTCATGAAGCAAAAGTAAAACAAAGAAATGAGGAAATAAGAAGAGGGAGAAGTTACCACTAATTTGAATGTGATGTCAAAAGTTTGACGAATGAGCTTTCAACAATACTGGTATGAACTTCCAAAATGGGCAAAATTGTGCAATAGTTCTCTGGCCACACACGATGCTCAAAGCCGGCATAACGTGGTAAAAGATCGGCGATGCTAACCGTGGCAGAGGATAAGAGTATGGCAAACAGTTAGCCCCAGAGGTGCTGCCCCGCAGGCCAGCTAGGCTCGGATGCCAGCGTGGTGCTAAAGCGATAGCTTGCAGAGCACATCGGGATCCTGCTGAGGAGACATCCTCTCCAGGAGAGAAAGTGTGTGTGTGTGTGCGCGCGCGCGTGCGCGTGCACGCACGCACGCGCGCGCGCATGTGTGTTTGAGAGAGGGAGGGGCAAAAGGGGAAGAACGAGAGCGGAAGGAGAGAGACCGGTGTAGAGAGCAGCTCGGTGGGAGGGAAGGCTCACGTCACAAGGCTGATGCTGCGTTGGATGGGTGTGAAATTGATCGGTGGTCTCATCCCTTCGAACTAACGTGGCTATACTGAGGCAACACCAAGGTAATGCTACCATAGTTCATGCCCGAAGAAATCTTGAGGTATCAAGGTGGCCTCCACCAAATCATGGACCAAATATAAGTGATTCACTATTTTACAACACATGCTTCTTGGATGGCCTTCTTTTCGGAGGGAGAAATTTATTGATATTGTCAAAGTACAACAGGTGGTTTGGATGCAGCAGTTCGGTGCCCAGGTGGAGATGCACCTGGGGGTGAACATTAAAATCATTTTAAAGGAAACAAATTGATTTTTTGTTGTTGTGCAATATGCTCTTATGTGTGATGTCCTTGTAAAATTTGATGAAGTTTGGACACTGAAGGAGCTCGTGGCCAAAAAGGGCAAATTTTGGGTGTTTGAGAAACTTTTGAAAACAACATTGTTCATGTCTGATTTTGTCTTTTTTTTTTGCCACGAACTCCTCGAATGTGTAAACACTCCGAAATACATGAACTTCTCAAATCTGAGCATCTTACACTACAATTTTTTTTTTGATTTTTTTCTGCTATTTGCTTTGATTTTACTGTTTCCGGGTGTAGATGAGCCTGGGCACCAAACTGAATTATCGAGGTGGTTTTTACTTCTTCACAAATTGTAGTTCCTTTCTTTAAATTCTGTCAAACATAACAAATTTGAGAGATTATGTAATCTAAATGGAGAGTCCCTGCCAATTTTTTAGTGGGTTGCACAACTTTTCTTAATGAGAGAATCCCTACACTATGAACCAAATCAGTTTTTTTTAGAAGAACCAAATTAGATGCTTTTTTAGAGACAATACCAAATTAGATGAAATTTTTTTGGTCAACCAAATTAGATGAATGAACCAGGAGACATGACAAATGGGCCGGCTGCGTTATGGAACTCGAGGGTCCACTGGAGCCCGGAACAAATTGATTGGTAGTTGTTGATTGGATTTTGATGGGCCGGCCCACTGGGTGGGCGGTGTTGGATGAGCATCGTGGACTTGAATGCGATATACGTGGCCGGTTTGGAGCGACCGTTACTACAGTTTTATACGGGAATTTCTTTTGTTACTCAAAAATAACAATACGGGATTTCCTAAAAATAACACGGGATTTTCTTTTAGTAAATAAATCAATGCCTGCACTGCTGCACACTCACTACGCTCCTACCGGTGCAATGTACCGATTCGACCACGTACGCACACGTCTCTATCTTTTCTCAACAGAGTACAACACAGATACACACATGCACACAGATACACCCACCCTTATAAATGTGCACACACATACTCTGTCACTATAAGCATCTCCAAGATAATGAGACGGCATAATATCTTGAGATTGATAGAGTCGGCATAGACATCTTTAAAGTCAACGGGTCCTCCCACTCAACGAACATCGTCAGAAAGTCTGAAAAAATTCAGCAAAATGCAAGCATCAATATTAAGTCTAAGACTTAAATTTTGATGAGGACATAACCATCTAAGCTACGCCCAGTTTGCCGCACGTCTCTAGCTAGCTAGCCACGCCATGAATGTGGGCATGTGGCTAGTGGCCACGTAGGTACATATGCATGTATGTATTTCCTTCCCACAAAAGAGCACACATATATGCATGTATATGTAGGTATGGACAATTGGGCAAATGGATCATGGACGCACTTGCCTGAACAGTGCACTTTGAATCTGGATTTGTGTGCATGTGTGTAGTTGCAACAGGAGTGGCTTTGCCGGGAGGACCGGATCAGATCAGATAATCATATGCATCTCATCATCATGGATCGATGCGTGTTTGGACGGCTCGGTCGGTCGTGGCCTTATACGTGTAGACGAGCAATCATCATGGGCAGATCGATAGATAGATTGATTTTTTATTGACCTATTTAATCTGTAGGGCTGGTGCAGTGCTGGGTACGCGATGTATGTGTAACTAGCAAAAATGCCCGTGCGTTGTAACGGAAGAAAATAATTTTCTTAACATAAACTAATATAATAATAATTATTTAATTTTTGATCGACGTGAATTATTCCCAAAATCAAAAAGATTTGTGTTTTCAACCATACTGTCTTTGCAAAAACAATTAATGCGTTCATGGATTTCCTAGTTCTGGAAGGAAAGGGGTTGAAGGAGTAGTGGAGTAATGTCAACTATTGATGTTCTATTCATGGTGTGAGAGAGCTTTGAAACTGTGATAACTTAAGGCTCACTGATCTAAACTCTTACGAACCAGTCTAACAAAGTGACATGAAATATTACATAGGAGCAACATTTCAATGACTACGTCGATGTGATGATAGAATTTGCAACCTCTAGTTCACGTCCGTGGATGGCATGGATCGCGGTGCACGGGAACAAGAATAATGGTTGGACCTGGGACATAGTCTAGGAGGTTGACGACATCCAGATGAGTATATTGGTGTGAGTAATTAAAAATTCATAAATTGAATGCGACGTAGGCTTGAGACGATTGACATGGAATGAAAGGCAAAATTAATTATTCACGAAGCGCGAGTCAAGCTCTTGTTTATCTGAATGGAATTTTATTGTTGTTGTGCTCGTATGTGTTCGGCTAAAAGAGGTCTAATTGTTGAAGGCGTGAAAAAAGCACGGTCGAATATCGGGTATGTGCGTGCACGTCCATCATCGCGCATGTGAATATACTTGCAGCCCAAAGTTCCATCCTTCCTTTTAGTTCGCCTCATCCTTTCCTTTTTAATAGGAATTAGACATCCCACAATTCCGTTCCAGGAATTTATTCTTCCATTTTAGTTCGTCCAAACCTTCATTATAGCCCAAAGACAGCCACAATTCCGTTTGACCATGAAGATCCTTCCTTCCTTCCTTTATACCCCCTCATCACAAGGGAGCCCATAATCTTCCCTTTTAATAGCCTCATCCTTCCTTTTTTAATACCCCAAAGACAGCCCGCAATTTTGTTAAATATGGAGATACATCCTTCCTTCATACCGACAATTCACACTATTGTCTGTAAGGCTTCTTGTTGATATTAGGTGAAGCATGTATGTCCTACACAAACTGGTATAAGTATATCTAAATGAGCAAGGTGGTATTATTGAACATCAAATAACGATAGCTCAGCTGGTCGTAGTCGCTACCAATTCGATAGGGCTTGAAGTCACGAGTTCAATCTCCAACTTTACTATTTTTTTCCAGCGTGGCTCACGGTCCAAAATAAAAGGCCCATCCATGGCCCATAAGAGAGGCCAGGCGTGGAGAGATTTGAGGGCCCAACAGATTGTTTGATCGACACGGATGTAAATTTTGATCGAGACTGACTTCACGTATGTAAACTGGTATAACGATTTTTTAGTACCACCTCGCGCATATGTTTTAAATTCAAACTGAAAGCGTAAATTCACGGGAAGAAGCGTATTATGACGGTGAACCCATGAAGTCAATCCGTGCTTTATTATTAGAAGAAAGATATACGTGTGCATGTATGTATGTGCGCTTCAATCATAATATAATCCATACATTGATCGTTTTTCTATGAACAACAAACCTCCGCTCCAGTTCCATTACAGGAACCGCCACAAAGTTATTACAAACCCAAACAAAGCGGAAACAAGACAAAATCGGCAAATGGAAAGCTGGACGGCTAGCTACAAGTTTCAGCCGCCACACACTATAGCAAAAGGCTGTGGCTAGATCTCAGTCGATTTAGACCTAACAAGTCTTAGTCAAATGACATATTATGTAAGAAATAAAAAAGAAAAACTAAAAAAAATTATGCACAGATCTTAATGCAAGATTTCACGAATATAGCATCAACTGAGATATAACCAAGTCTTAGTAAGATTGATAGCAAAACTCCACATTACATGCATCATACCAGATAGAGCTAGGCTGGTGCGGGGATGGTACCGAGCGATGTTACGGGCAACATTATATTTTCATCCTGCACGCAACTTTTTTCTTGCAGAGATGCCCTATAAGCGAAACTGTGTGCATGCACGGAGGAGCTGTTTTTGCCATTCAAAGAAGCGATCTTCCAGTTATCATCGAGATGGAGACTTGTCACATCCCTGATTTTTTTTCCAAATCTGGTATGTTGAAAATTCACTAGGAATTAAAAGTTTTTTATGAAATACCCATGAATGCCGAGGATTGCTTGTGATTAGTCTTGAATTGTTTGTTGTTGTTTGATTGTTTGCTTAGGAAGGGCAAAAGCTAAATGCAACCAGTAGAAACCTAGCCAGCCTTTGGTAGGAGCCTAGACATCTTTGAAGATGTTCATTGGGCATAAGACTATCCATAATAAGTCCCAAGAAATATTCAAACCAAAATATTTGCCCAGGAATTGGATTGGATCTGTTTTGAAATCAATTCAAAAGTCAAAGTGAATCATTTTAAAATGGTTTTGCATTTATTTGGCAGGAAGATGAATTTCATAAGACTTTTCAAACATGTGAAACGTCAATCGAACATGTCTTACCCCTTGAAAAACGTCAATCCGGTTGCCGTGTATGCCCATAGGACTAGGTCTAAATATAAGAGTTTTTTAAGGGGCAGCAGTGACTTAGTAACTTGGTCTCAAGTAACCTGGCCAGTTCCTCGCCCATAACTTGACGCTTAGGCTTGGAAAATCGATGGAGCACCTGTTTGACAGGTTTGAAACCTTTAATTACATTCAGGCTATGCTCGGTCAGATCTCACGGGATTCCTGGCATGTTAGAGGGGTGCCAGGCAAAAATATCTCAATTTTTTTGAAGAAACTTGCACAGGACCTCGTCAGCTTCTGGATCCAGCTGCGCGCCTATGGATGTTGTCTTATTTGGGTCCGTTGGGTGCGCCTGAAATTTAACAATTTCATTGGTTGGTTTGAACGATGTGGATTTATATCTCTTATCAAGGATGACGTCACCCTTGTCAACAGTGGCCTGAAGTGTTGTCAACTCCTCGACGGCGAGAGCCTCGGACAATGATTTGAGGGCGAGAGATGCCTTTTTGTTTTCAGCTCTAAGTGCTTTGTCCGGGTTGCTCGTTATAGTAATCACTCCATTGGGGCCCGTTATTTTGAGGTTCATATACCCATAATGTGGATGGCGTGAAACTTGATGAATGCTTCACGTCCTAGTAAGGGCGTTGAAAGTGCGTTATATCGACTAGGGGGGGGTGAGTAGGCGATTTTTACGAAATTCTTCACCGAGGAATTTGCCGGTGAGGAAATTCCTTAGCGAAAAACTACTAGCAGCGGAATAAGTACTCAAAAGTAAACATAACAGAATACAAGCATAGTCATCATGATGAAATGAAGACAGACACAGAGTACAGGAAGCGTAATCACAGGATAACATAGGACAAAGACAAACAGACTGAAGAAATTGAACAGAGGAAATTGAGAAAGTATTCAGTCAAAGTCTTCAAACACAGATATGAACAAACACACAACACAGTTATGAGGAAATGCAAGAGTTGAGGAAATAGAACCAGTAAGCTCGGTGAAGACAATGATTTGGTAGACCAGTTCCAACTGCTGTCTCAGTTGTACGTCTGGTTGGAGCGACTGAGTATTTAAACTCGAGGACACACAGTCCCGGACACCCAGTCAAGGACACTTAGTCCAAGACACCTAGTCCTCACCGTATTCTCCTTGAACTAAGGTCACACAGACCTCGTCCAATCACTCGTGGTAAGTCTTCAGGCGACTTTCAAACCTTCACAAACTTGGTCACTCGGCGATCCACAATTCCTCTTGGATGCTCTAGACCATGACGCCTAACCGTCTGGAAGAAGCACAGTCTTCAAAGGTAACAAGCGTCGGATCCACTCAGAATCAATCTCTTCAGTGATGCTCAATCACTTGGGGTTTGTAGGTGTTTGGGTTTTGGGTTTTGGGTTTTTGGTTTTTCCTCACTTGATGATTTTCGCTCAAAGTCCTCGGAGGATGGGTTGCTCTCAAATGACAAATGTCAGTTTCTCTCGGAGCAGCCAACCAGCTAGTGGTTGTAGGGGGCGGGAGCAGCCTGACATGATAAGACATAAATGCCCTTCAACGATATGACCGTTAGGTGGATAGATATTTTGGGACAGCTGGCGCATAGCACAGCAACGGTCAGAATCTTTAGTAGCAAAATCCTCAGGGCTATCATGTTCCTCACTGTGTAGGCAATCCGCACTGGCGAATTCCTAACTCCTCAGTCAGGACAAATTCCTCAGAGACCAGAAGAACTTCGTCTCTGTCACTGAAGAAATTGACTGAACTGTATGAGATTTCCAATGGCTTCACTCGAAGGGTTGGTAGATGTAGGATTTTGAGTTGAGCATCACATGGAAATTTTTCCTTAGTATTTCCTCGACCCCCTTTAACAGTACGGTGTTTCCTATGACTCAAGAAAGAGAAAAACAAAACTATGAACACGAAAGTCTTCAAACTTCATATTTCTCGCATGAATATCAAATCTTCACGGACACACCAATTTCTTCACTTTTAAAGTCTTCATGAAAGTCTTCAGAAATACCAAAATCTTCAGTCGAAGATATTCATTATTAGGGGTCGACTTTTCCTGTAAATATCAAACTCCTCATAGCTTATAAACCTATGTACACTCACACACGCATTAGTCCCTTAACCTATAAGTCTTCAATACACCAAAATCACTAAGGGGCACTAGATGCACTTACAATCTCCCCTTTTTTGGTGATTGATGACAATATAGGTTAAGTTTTCAATGGGATAAACATATGAAGTGTAAATACTGATATTGAGGAATTTAATTGCAAGATATAGAAGAACTCCCCCTGAAGATGTGCATAGTGAGGAATTTGCTTTTGAAGCAATGCACACTTGAAGAGTTGAATCATGGATATCTCCCCCTATATCTTGTAATTCATACACACATTTAACATATAATATGAAGAATTTGAAATGCATGATGAAATATGGTGCCTGATGAAATTCAGCATGTGTGCAATAATATTTAACGAGGAATAAGCATGCAGAATAGTGCATCAAGAGTATCAGAGCACAGTGCATCAAAAGTATCATAGCACCATCGGGTTTAAGATTACAACTCAATCTAATAAAGTTTTAGAAGAACGAGAGTTGTAACTTAGCAGATAAAAAACGCCCATATAGTAGACCCGCTTGAAGACTAATTCATATTTCTCCCCCTTTGTCATCGAATGACCAAAAGGATCGAAAATGAGGACTAACGCCCCTGAAGATAATCATGTTGATGAAGGAGCGCCAGCGTTGTTGGGGTCATTTGTTGATGTAGGGCCTGCCGCAGTGTCATCCAAATCTTCATGTTCATCAGTGTCGCGGGATGAAGAATATGAGCTGGCCACCATAGAAGGAACCTTGACCTTTTTGAATTTCTTCAGAGGAGGTGCAGACCAGTCAAAATCTTCATTAAGACCCATGTTCTTCAGATCTTCACCATACAGATGTGACAAGATTGCCCAGGTGCGACCGAAGACTTGATGGAGGTAGTAGTGGTTTTTCTTCACTGCATTGTGTGTGGCAGTCATGTTGTGAAGAAGTGAACCAAACTGACGCTTAACCCATTTATGATTTCGATCCACCTTCTAGTGAAGACTAAGCAGAAGTTCACGGTCAGTCATTACGCGCGGAGCAGTGGCTTGAGGAGTGGACTTAGGTGCATTGGCAGAGTCATGTGTGGCAGAGTCATCATTGGTGGAATAAGATGCAGCTTTGCGAAACTGACCATCCAATGGACGAATGTCTTCATCTATTACAGCTGGTGCCTTGCCCTTTCCATCAACTGAGGAATATGTCTGCTTGAGGATTTCAATTGGGGGCAAGTAGCTGAGATGATTCGGGAAATCAGCTTTGTAGTTGAGTGAAGACCTTGTCCTGAGGAATCTCATGATCCAAGGTGCATAAGGCTTCAGCTCAAACGGAGACAGTGCAACATTGGCCATAGTCCTCATGAAGAAATCATGATAATTGACAGGAATGCCATGAACGATGTTGAATACCAGATTCTTCATGATGCCAACAATTTCCTCATCAGATGAGTCGTGGCCTTTGATAGGACTGATTGTCCTCGTAAGAATATGATAGACAGTTCTGGGCACGTACAACAATTCCTTCACGAGGAATTTGGTTCTTGGTGCTTGACCTGGCTTTAAAGGTTTCATCAGCACCTGCATGTAATGATGTGTGAGATCAGGCTCAATGTAGATGCAGCGAGCTTCTTCAAGGGGAGGACTGAGTGGTAGAGCACGAAGCAATTCAGAGGCTGGTGCAGTGTAGTGAGTGTTTTCAGACATCCAGTCTAGCACCCATGAATTCACATCTTCAGCATCTCCGGTGATGTGCAGCGTTGCATAGAATTGAAGAACCAGTTCTTCATTCCAATCGCAGATGTCAGAATAAAAGTTGAGCAACCCAGCGTCGTGAAGAACACTAAGGACTGGTGCGAAGCACGACAGAGATTCGATATCCACGTGAGGAATATGCTCATGGTAGAAAATCTTCTCCTTGTTGAACAACACTGAGGAATAGAAATTGGCTTGACTAGCAGTCCAGAAACGCCTCTTCCTAATGCGAGCAGAGTCATATGGGTTGTAATCTTCGAAGAATACGTGCTCGCCGAAGAAATCATCAACCTTGAACTTTTGCTTGCGTGAGAATGGATTCTTTGGCTTCGGCAGAGGAGTGTCTGTGAGTTGCATCACGGCCTCAGGAATCTCAATCGCAGGTTCTTCAGGCTGAGGAATTTCTGGTTCCTCCTCAGTGGCAGTCTGCGTCGTTGGTTGTTCAGCAGCGGCAGTTTCTTCAGCGCTAGTGGCTGGAATTTCCTCATGGACAGATGCAGTGGGATGGGTTTCTTCAGAGCCCATGTGAACAGTTTGTGTGGGGGACTGAGGAATTTCCTGTAGAGGGGTGAACATTGGAGAGTTTGGATGCTGACTTTCCCAGAATTCATCACTAATTACGGGTGTGGAGCAGCCAATGTCCACATCTTCATCTTTCATTTCTTCAACGCCAGCCTCTTTAGCTGTGAACTGAGATATAGGCAAGGAGATGATAGGTGTTGAAGGGATATCATCCACTTCAATTTCTTCATCGATTGGTTCAGACGAAGCAGCAGAAGGAGTTTCGTCATCAGATCCGCTGGGGACCACATATTCTTCATCAAAGGGAACAAGGTCCTTTGATGGCCTGGTTGAGATGGGAACAACATCAATCGGATGTGCAAATGAACTTGTCATAGGCTTCATTTTCTTCGGAGCTGAAGAATCTGAAGCAGTTGATGCTTTCCTTTTCTTCACTGCAGCATGCTCTGCAGTCTTGGTCTTCTTCACATCCGATGCAGATGGAAGGATTGGAGTTGAAGTTGGTGCAGGAGCAGCTGAGGAATCTGGTTGATTTTCTTTAGGCATAACTAATGAAGTTGCCCTGAGTTCTTCAGTTTCTTCAGGCACATCACTAGTGGGTGCCCTGGCAATTTCTTCAGCGGCTGGAATGCAGTCATCAGCCCTGGAACTCACATTATCTTCAGCAGCCTGATTGTCATCAGCGGTGCTGGCATTTTCTTCAGTAGGCTGAGCAGATGCTTCAGCCTGAGGAATTTCCTGTTGCGTTGGGGCTGCAACATTAGAATTGAAGTTATCCGCAAGTTTCACAAAACGAACCTTGGCTCCAAGCCAATCAGCGTGATATGCTTCAAAGTCATCACTGAGTTTCTTAATCTCAGTCTGAGTAGTGACAAGTTCTTTAGTTGTCATAGAGACAACATTTTTCTTCAGATAGCGCTCTTTCTTGTACTGCGCTTTCTTGATCTGCCTGGCCTTCTCAAATTTCCACTTTTGTTCTTGAATGAAGTGGGCCAGCATGTGATTTTGGCCAGGAGTCAGCTTGAAGTCAGGCAAGGGAGTGTTGGGGTCCTTGTGCCAATCATCAATGTAGTCGAGGATCAGCTTGGGATCCAAAAGCAGTGGCACCTCTGATCCTTTGGCTCTAGCGGCCCTGACTTGCCTGTCTATGATGATTTCTGCAAGTTCATCATCATCAGCTTCGTCTTCATCAGACGGCACTTGGAAAGCGACTTGCTATTTTGAGGACTTGGGCGTGTGTTGGGGATATATACCCCGCGGCGTAAACCGGCCGCAAGTTAACCTGGCCAGGAGTTGGCGGTTTATCTGAAGACCCCGCTGACACTTGGCGAGTTACTGGCGACCCACCCTGACCTGGCGGTTTACAAGCAACCCACCTGGTCATTATAACTCACTGGTGATCCGGCGTGCGGGACAGACGGATGACAAGGCCCAAGGCCCAGAAGGCCGGTTCACGTTTAATGGTGGGCCGGCTTAAGAAGAAAGGCATGAGGAACGTTTATCTTACAAGGAGTTAAGACTTGGACTTGTATCCGGTTTGTATTAGAGATAGACTAGTCCTAATCCTAATAGGACTCCACATGTAAACCGCCCCTTCAACATATATAAGGAGGGGCTGGGCTCCTCAAATGGGGACAAGATTCACAAGTTCCACAAGTTGGACAAGTTAGGTTTAGACAATAGCTCTCGAGATAGAGCACTCTTGTAATCGTGATCATCATCATCAATATCAATGAAGCAGGATGTAGGCTTTTACCTCCACCGTGAGGGGCTGAACCTGGGTAAAACATCGCGTCTCTCGTCCCGCTCAACCCCTCTGAAGCTACCACATAGATGCGTTGGCCTCGCGACTAAGTCCTGACACTAAGGACATCTGCCGTGACAATTCCACGACAGCGTGGACCTCGTCCAGCAGTGGCCTTTGTCTTGAGCAGTGAGGGGCCAGCTGAGGAACTTGATGCAGCTGAGGAACTAGCTGAGACACCTGAGGCAATGGAGATGCCGACAGTCCTTTGGCATGAAGCGAGATGCACAGGTGCTGAGGATTTGGTCGAAACTGCTAAAGGCTTTGGCGGAGGAGCTGAGGACTTTGGAGGAACATGAGCAGCATGAGGAATTGGCCGTGAGGGCTTTGATGATTCTGGCCGTGAGGGCATTGCTGAGGAAGCACTTGGCTTGCGCGCAGGCTTTTTTGACATAGCCTTCTTTGGCTTGACAGCAAGGACCTCAGCAGAGGCAGCAGCAGCAGCAGAGTCTTCATTGAATTTTCTTACTGCTTCTTTGGCTTGCTTAGCCAACTTGCCTTGGCGCTTGGCCCATTCATCAGGATAGTCCTCACCTTGCTTGAGGCCGGTGGGATCAGCAGTTTAGCCAGGTGCCAGTGGTGCTCTTGGGCATGGAGGATTGAGTGCGAATTTCTTCATATACTTAGGAGTGACATATCTGTACTCCCTCCATTCTCTTGCCCATCTCCTCTCTATCTTCTGAATGCGCACTTTGCGCTCATTCTTGGTTTCCTCAGTAGGTATGCAGTACCCAGCATATATGTCATCAGGGATCTCAAACGCTGTATTTACCTCAGACCTCTTTCCTCCCTTCTGTGGCCTTTTACCATCAGCCATTTTTCTTCAGTTGAGGAATTTGAACAATCGAATTCTCTGAAGAAGTATGCAACTCTTCTTCGAGGAACGCTGCAAATGAGTTAAGTTGATGAGAACCTAGTGATTCAGCAGCTGACATGTGTACCTGTGAACAGAGTATAGTTGCGAGGAATTTGGAGAGGTCATATGCGTTCTCAGAAGGTTTTTCAAAATGAACAGGTTTGAGGAATTTGACCAGATGAGTCTTGAAGATTTTCACTAAGCGTTCTTTGTCTTAGGTTCCAGAGTTGTATAGATCGAAGATCCACACAATTGAGGAATCTTGAAGAAAAATGATGCTTAGATAAACGAATCAAGAACGGATGACTTGTGAGGTGTTCAGTGTGTGAAGATATGAAGAAATACACTTTTGAAGATTTTGTAGATAATCATTCGAATCAACAAGGGCAGTAAAAGTAACTTTTATTTACCCTAGACGAAGAACACGACGAACTGGAGTGAGGAGATGTGAAGTTCGTCTGTGCAAATCTTCCACGCCCTAACTTGGCGGAGGAAGACGGCTACGGCGGCGGCGGAGTGAAGATGTCCATGGTCGGCGCGAGTACGTCGATGACAAGCTCGAGGCAGTGAAGCTCTTCCTCACCGGTGGCGATGAAGTAGCAGCGGCGCTAGGGTTTGAGAAGCTCGAGCTGGAGAGAGAGGTCGAGCGGAGTAAAAGAAGTGAGGAAGGGAAGGAGGGGTATTTATAGCCACGGTGAAAAACTGCTCGCCCGAAGAAATTGGACGAATGTGCCCCTGACCCTTCTCATTCGCATGACATGTGTCACCCACGTAGTGAGAGGTGGAGATCGTGTTAGATCGTGGGTGAGTGGATAAGTGTATCGAGGGATGCGGAACGGTTTGAGCGGCAAGACCGAAAATTTTGATAAGATAGGTTTTAAAGTTTCGTTCGCAATTTCTTCAGCTGACAAGGACACAGTGAAGATTTTGAACGAGTTTCAAATAGAACGCACATGAAGAATTTGTGAACAGATTGGGTTGAGTATAGCATAGAGGGGAAGGATCCGATCACATTCACTTAGCAGAAAACCAACTTGAAGAAATAGCAATAAGTGAATGCTGTAGAGGACATAAACTCATATATATATATATAGCCAATGAAGAAAAATGACGAAACCAGTGAAGACTATGCAAAGTTGAAGAATATGAATAATTTGAGGAATTTTAACTTTTGGTGGTGGCGTGACCCACCGTATAAGAATGATGATTTCAGATACCGCGTACAATTATCGTAGGGTTCTAAGAATCAAATTCTTCGTTAATTTCTTCACACTAAGAGTGTTATTCTTCATTGATTGAAGTAAAACATTTCTTCATGTGTTGCACATCTAAGTCATCAATTTTGCATAAGTGTTAGGATGAATGTCCTTTTCAAAGAACATTCGAAGACTCTAAGATATTTAGCTCACACCGCAACTTGCTAAATCTCTTCTCATCCAAGGGCTTTGTGAAGATATCGGCTAGCTATTCTTCAGTCTTCACATGATCAATAGAAATGTCGCCCTTCAACACATGATCATGAAGAAAATGATGACGAATCTGAATGTGCTTTGTCTTCGAGTGCTGAACTGGGTTGTGAGAAATCTTGATGGCACTCTCATTGTCACAGAAGAGAGGTACATTCTTCATGTTGACGCCGTAGTCCTTGAGAGTTTGCTTCATCCATAGGAATTGGGCACAGCAAGAACCAGCGGCAATGTACTCAGCTTCAGCAGTAGATAGTGATACATAGTTCTGTTTCTTCGAGGACCAACAGACCAAAGATCGTCTGAGGAAATGCCATGTACCAGATGTTGACTTGCGATCCACACGATCACCAGCATAGTCAGAGTCAGAATATCCAACAAGATCAAAAGCCGAGCCCTTGGGGTACCATAATCCAAGTGTTGGTGTGTGAGCTAGATATCGAAGAATATACTTCACAGCCTTATGGTGTGATTCCTTCGGAGCAGCTTGAAATCGGGCACACATGCAAACACTAAGCATTATATCTGGCCTAGATGCACATAAGTATAATAAGGAACCTATAATGGAGCGGTATACCTTATGATCAAAGTCAATACCATTTTCATCAGTGCACAGATGGCTATTTGTGTGCATAGGAATTTTGACGCCTTTGCAATCTTGCATGCCGAATTTCCTCAGTACATCCTTGAGGTATTTCTCCTGAGATATGAATATGCCATTGTGTTGTTGACGAATTTGAAGACCTAAGAAGAATTTCAACTCTCCCATCCTAGACATTTGATATTCTTCACTCATCATATAGGCAAATTCATCACTATAACGTTGGTCAGTACAGCCAAAGATAATATCATCAACATATACTTGGCACACAAATAATTCACCATCATAAGATTTAGTGAAAAGAGTAGGGTCGAGTGAACCGGGTTTGAAGCCTTTCTTCATGAAGAGTTCCTTCAAAGTATCATACCAAGCCCGTGGGGCCTGCTTGAGGCCATAGAGGGCCTTGTTGAGTCTGAAGACTTTGTCAGGATTCTTTGGATCTTCAAAACCTGGGGGTTGAGCAACATATACTTCTTCCTCAAGCTTACCATTGAGGAATGCACTTTTCACATCCATTTGATATAAAGTGATATCATGATGGTTAGCATAAGCAAGTAATATGCGAATAGCCTCAAGTCTAGCAACAGGTGCAAAAGTTTCATCGAAATCAATTCCTTCAACCTGTGTGTAGCCTTGAGCTACAAGCCGTGCCTTATTCCTCACCACAAGGCCATTTTCATCTTGCTTGTTGTGGTAGATCCACTTTGTGCCGATGATATTGTGCTTGCGAGGATCTGGACGTTTGACCAGTTCCCAGACATTGTTGAGCTCGAACTGATGTAATTCTTCTTGCATGGCCTGAATCCACTCAGGCTCCAGAAATGCTTCATCTACCTTAGTGGTCTCTGTAATAGAGACAAAAGCATACTGCCCACAAAAGTTAGACAAATGTGAAGCTTTTGAGCGTGTGAGAGGACCTGGCGCTTTGATGTCATTGATGATCTTTTCAACTTGCACTTCTTTTGCAATGCGAGGATGAGCTGGTTGTCGTTGAAGAGTTTGATCGGCGTTTTCTTCAGCACCATTTTCTTCAGCATTTTCTTCAGGTGCATTAGCTCGACGTTCTTCATGTTCTGGAATGAATTCTTCAGCAGATTCTTCAGTAGGAATGATATCCTCAGTAGTCTTGAACTTGATAGTTTTCTCAGGTGCTGGTTCATCTATCACAGTAGGTAGGTGCTCTCTTTGCGAACCATTAGTTTCATCGAACCGCACATCTACAGTTTCAACAACTTTGTGAAGAACGTTGTTGAAGACTCTGTAGGTGTGCGAGTCCTTTCCGTAACCAAGCATAAAACCTTCATGTGCTTTCGGTGCAAATTTTGAGTTGTGATGAGGATCTCTAATCCAACATTTAGCACTGAAGACTTTGAAATAACTTACATTGGGTTTCTTATCAGTGAGGAGTTCATAGGCAGTCTTTTTGAAGAATGTGTGGAGATATACTCTGTTGATGATGTGGCACGCAGTATCAATTGCCTCAGTCCAGAAACGACGAGGCGTTTTGTATTCATCAAGCATAGTGCGAGCCATCTCAGCAAGAGTCCTGTTATTGCGCTCCACAACGTCGTTCTGCTGAGGAGTGTAAGGAGCAGATAACTCATGAGTGATACCAAGTTCATCAAGATAGTCATCGAGACCAGAATTCTTGAACTCAGTGCCATTGTCACTTCTGATGTGCTTGATCTTCACACCAAAGTTGGTTGAAGCCCTCGAGGAAAATCGTTTGAAGACTTCCTGCACTTCATGTTTGTAAGTAACAAGGTGTACCCATGTGTAAAGAGAATAATCATCAACGATAACGAAGCCATATTGAGATGCTTCATTTGAGATAGCAGAATAATGATTAGGACCAAAGAGATCCATGTGAAGCAATTCAAATGGGCGAGTGGTGGTCATGATAGTCTTCGCTGGATGCTTGTCCTTGGTCATCTTCCTAGCTTCATAGGCTCTGCATAGGTGATCCTTGAGGAATTTGACATTCTCGATGCCAATGACATGCTTATTCTTCGCAAGCATGTGCAAATTCCTCATGCCTGCATGACCAAGTCGTTGATGCCAGAGCCATCCTTCTGAAGCTTTTGCAAGTAAGCACACGACTGGTTGTGGTCCTGTAGAGAAATCAACAATATACAGGTCTCCTCTCCTAAAGCCTTCGAAGACTTTGGAATTGTTAGTTTCCACAACCACAACACAACGGTACTTGCCAAAGACAACAACCATATCAAGATCACAAAGCGTTGAGACAGACATCAGGTTGTTGAAAGGATCGATATGGTTGACTAGAGGGGGGGTGAATAGGCAACTAACAATTTTTAGCTTTTCTTTAACAATTTAAAGTTTGCATCAAAGTAGGTTGTCTAGGTATGCAACTAGGTGAGCAACCTATATGATGCAACGAGGATAGGTACACAAGCAAGCAAGAGATATGAAACAAGTAAGCTTGCTCAAATAAAGGCACGAGATAACCAAGAGTGGAGACGGTGGAGACGAGGATGTGTTGCCGAAGTACCTTCCCTTTGAGAGGAAGTACGTCTCCGTTGGAGCGGTGTGGAGGCACAATGCTCCCCAAGAAGCCACTAGGGCCACCGTATTCTCCTCACGCCCTCACACAATGTGAGATGCCGTGATTCCACTATTGGTGCCCTTGAAGGCGGCGACCGAACCTTTACAAACAAGGTTGGGGCTCTCTCCACAACTTAATTGGAGGCTCCCAACAAAAACCACGAAGCTTCACCACAATGGAATGTGGCTCCAAGGTGACCTCAACCGTCTAGGGTGCTCAAACACCCAAGAGTAACAAAATCCACACAAGAAAGTATGGGGGAAGCAAATATCCTTTGGTGGAAGTGTAGATCTAGGTCTCCTCCTTCAATCCATAGCAAATCAACAAGTTTGAGTGGCTAGAGAGAGAGATCGGGAAGAGAGCTTGAAGGGCATAAATGGTGGAGTGAGAGATGTCAAAGGTAGGAGTGGTAGGTGGGAGAAGCCCCCTTAAATAGTCACCCCACATTTCCAACCGTTACTGCGTTTTTTGTACTGCAGCGGTACAACCGGTCCTCGTCCCGATACAACCGGGACTCACGGTGTAACTGCAGAACCCTACCAAGCGGTACAACCAGACAGGCAGGCGGTAGTACCGGCTAAAAAAAATAACCGGACTAACCGCCTGGCTACCGCACAACCACCGCATCAAAACAGGAGCTTGACCGGTACTTGGGCGGTGCCTGGCCGGAACAACCGCATGGCCTTGAGCTCTTGGGCGGCTAAGTACTGAGCGGAAGAACCGCTCGGACCACCGGTGGTACCGGTCATCGTGGAACGACCGGACCAACCGGGCCACTACCGCCCAAGAACCGCATCAAACCAAAAGCGAGAGCGGTACTTGAGCGGTGCATGGACGGAACCACCGCCCCAGCTGTTGCAGAGCATGGTGGCGGTACCACCGCCCGGAGGCAGCGGTACAACCGCTCGAGCAAAGCTGGTGAGCGACAAGACCCAGCGGTACAACCGCTCCAGAGAGCGGTACAACCGCTGGGCAGAAACAGTGAGCAGAAAAGAGGGGAAGAGGCAAGGAAAACTCTCTCTCCCACACACACCTCAGGAAGGCAAAGAGAGGGTGAGAAAAGTGTACGTGAACTGATTCCCCTAGAGCTTCCTAATGAGGATTCCCTCTTGATAGTACGGGTACTCTACGACCAAAGAAAATAAAAGCGTGGAGGACACGTCTTCGATCTTTTCCTTCGAGAGGCAATAGCAATCCGATGTAAGCCTAAGCATCGAGAACCTGAAACATATAGCACACGATTAGACCACAAAGGGTTGTCATCATCATCCAAAACATAAAGTAGGGAAATGCCCTTTCAATCTCCTCCTTTTTGGTGGATGATGACAACAACACGATTTGCAAGAGATAAGTCAATGAAATCTAGACGGAACTCCCCCTGAATGTGTGCCCCAACAAGTACTAGCTGATAGAGAGCATGGGCACACTTTCAGGACTAGACTCCCCCTAGATTTTATAGACTCATCACTCTGAGCTCAAAAGGATAGACAATAAAAAACTTAGAGGCAATAATAACGATAATGACATACGAACGGAAAGGTAAACGGAGAAACAAGTCTCACACACAACACGGAACGAAACAGGTCCACAACCAAACACAAAACATGAGAAAAACCCAAGCAAATCCCCGAGACCTATAGAACCCTCTCCCCCTTTGGCATAAAGACACCAAAAAGGAAAAGAGCGAAGCTAGCGACCCAAAGCTCAGGCGTCCTCCTCTGACTCCTCGGTTGCATCTGGATCTTCATCATCAGAGTCGTCATCGTCGTCGTGATCAGATTCTTCCATGGCATTGTCAGCTGCTGCAAACGAGGATGATGGCTGGGGAGGGGCTTCATCATCAGTCCAGGTGCTATGGGTAGAGATCCAACGCTCCTCTAGGGTGATGCTCTTCTCAGAGCCACTCTGAACCTACATGTTGAGGTGCTTCATCATTGCAATTTGGCGACGCCGTGCAAGCTTCTCATTGACATGTGCCTCATACATCTTCTTCTGGATGTCAGCCTGGAGACAAAAGGTCTTCTTCACCTTGGCAGTAAGTTTAGCCACCCACGAAGGCTGGGCCCCTGGCTCCAGCTCAAGTCCTCATCGTCAGAAGTAGCATAGACATCCTCAGGAGCATGTTCAAGGAAGCGAGGCTCGACATGCTTCTTCTTCTTAAGGAGCTTGACCTCATGAACAGTGAGGTTGTCTGGAGAAGTGAGGAGCTCTCCAGGACGACGAACAACCCACACAGAGTCCAGAAAGCACATGATAAACAGAGTGTAGATTGGGACTTTACGGTAGATGACCATGTTGTACATCTCATGCCACAGCCAATTTGACACATCAAACGTTGCCCCTGTCCCCACCATGGTCTTCATAGCAACCATCAAATCAACCAGATAGCCATGAATCTCATCTTGATTGTCCACCTTGGGCAAGAGCACATTGCGGAACACTCGGTGCATGATGTCATAGACCTTCTCCAAATCCTTGGATTCTCCAATAATCCCACGGCCCCGAATGTACAGAGGGGCAAGCTTCTCCTTAGGCATGGACTCAGGGAAATCATGATGGCGAATGCCACCCCTTCCTTCCATACCGGTATCCTCATACCTAATAACATTGTAGAAAGCCCTCCAGGGAACGTGAAACAATTCATCGCGACACATGAAGGTGAGAGTGCGCGCATCATCTTCCCCAAAATGAACCGTGGCATAGAACTGATGGATGAGTTGAACATCAAAGTCACAGTTGACGGACATGATCTTGACAAGATCAAACTCCTCACAGAGAGCTAGTGCCTCACCAAAATACTCCATGTTGTTTCTCCAATGATCAAAATCAATTGTCCACTGCTTGGCATATCTATTCTTGTTGTGCTCAAAGAGTTCATGAACAATCCGCACTTGCATCTCATTCCGGAACTGAACAGTGGTCCAACAGGGAGCAATGGGAACCTCATACGGATTCTTTGAGCGGAAGGCTTCCCAATCCTTGGCTTTCCAATGATGCAACGGCATAACCACACGTTGCTTAGCAGATGCAGACTTTTCACGGTGAGTGGGCTTGGTGGGAATCACAACTTCTTCTTCATCATCAGACACAACCGGGCGCAAGGTCCTTCGTGCCCTCTTCTTGGTATTGCGAGGAGCAGAGCGAGAACTAGAGCCACCTGAACACACACACTAAAAGAACACACAAAAACCCAACAAGGATGAGAGGATTGCACCCACTAGCAGAAAAGGAACAAGTTGCAACAACAGAGAAGATAGAACAGTGCTTAGTGGTTGATATACGCCGGTTGTACTGGATCTTCCGCCGGTAGTACCGCTCCAGCGGTTGTACCGCCTGTAGGGGCGGTAGAACCGCTGACAATGGCACTATCAGGGAAGATAGATCTAACTGAGGCATACAAATCACACAAGTAATATTTCGAATTCTAAGTGCTGCAAACAATACAGGAGGCTAACAAAGAACTCTTCTAAGCCATAGATCGAACACTAAACGCGGAAAGATAAGTAAAGCCCTAGACAAGGAAGAACCCTAAAAAAATTTAGAGGCAAAGAACACGAGGCATTACCACCATCCATGGGAAGAGATCGGGAGGCCTCCACGGAGAGAATCCACGGAGAGCCAAGGATCCGAAGTGCGAGACGCACTCCGGGGCAGGGGTAGAGATGGCTAGCGGCTAGGGCAAAAAAAAGAGGAACGAGGACGAAGGGAAAAAGACAGCCCTTCAGCCCCGTCGAGTATATATAGGCCTGTACACACGCCCCGGTAGAACCGCTTAGGGGAGCGGTTGTACCGCTCGTCTGGTACAGACCGGTGGATGGAGGCGGTACTTCCGGTGCCTGGGAGGCAGCGGTAGTACCGCACGGCATCAACCGGTAGTACCGGACGTGGGTTACCATGGGTTTGTGCGGTGGAACCGCCCAAGCACCGAACGGAGACCCTTGGGACGGCACAACCCGGTACCAGCGGTAGAACCGCTCGTGGTACCGGTTGTACCGCCCGACCACCTAAGCCCAAGCCAAGATCAAAAGAGTGCAATCCGAAGGGAGGAAGAAGGGGCACAAAACAGGAGAGAAACAACACCCTAGGAGAACCTAACACAAAGAGCAAAGAGAGAAAGAGAGAAAACAACACGAGAACAACAAGGCTAACTCCAACCTCCCGAAGAGAGGACGGTGGCCGAGGCCACCTATGTTTGAGTCAATTGGTATGGCACCGCGAAGAATTATCCTTGGGTCCATGACCAAAACTCTTCTTTGAAGCACAAGTACCATCAAATATGGCTAATGTGAAAGACACAATCAATTTATGCATAATGGCGGGAGGGAGAGTTCATTGAGAGAACAACACTCCCCCTATGTCCATGCCTACACCTAAACTAGACAACAAATTGAGCGTGGTAGGGTGTGCAAGGGTTCAAGCCACATTGCTCGAATAAATGATATTTAGCTCATGTCTTAACTCGCGAAATCTTGCTTCATCTAAGGGCTTCGTGAAAATATCTGCAAGGTTGTCATGAGTGTTGACATAGTTGAGCTCGATCTCTCCTCGTCTAATGTGATCCCGGATGAAGTGATACCGGATCTCAATATGCTTCGTCTTGAAATGTTGCACTGGATTGAGAGAGATCTTGATGGCACTTTCATTGTCACACCAAAGAGGCACTTTGTCACAAGTGACACCGTAATCCTTTAAAGTTTGCCTCATCCATAGGAGTTGAGCACAACAACTACCGGCGGCAACATACTCCGCCTCAGTGGACAAGAGAGACACACACCTTTGCTTTTTGGAAGACAAACTTACCAAAGAGCAACCAAGGAATTGGCACCCTCCAGAAGTGGACTTCCTATCCACTTTGTCTCCCGCCCAATCGGAATCCGAGTACCCTACAAGCTTGAAGTTTGATCCTCTAGGGTACCATAGGCCAAAGTTTGGGGTATGAGCCAAATATTGAAAGATTCATTTGACCGCCACATAGTGACTTTCCTTAGGTGCGGCTTGAAACCGTGCACAAATTCCCACACTCAACATGATGTCCGGTCTAGATGCACAAAGGTAAAGCAAGGATCCAATCATGGAACGATATACCTTTTGATCCACCACTTTACCATTGGGATCTAAGTCAAGTTGGCACTTGGTGGGCATTGGAGTGGAAGTCGGCTTGACGTCACTTAGCTTGAATCTCTTGAGCATGTCTTGAGTGTATTTGGATTGATTGATGAAGGTTCCTTCTCTTATTTGCTTCACTTCGAACCCTAGAAAGAACTTCAACTCTCCCATGGAGGACATCTCGAACTTTGAGGTCATGAGAGCGGCAAATTCCTCATTGAAAGCTTTGTTAGGAGAACCAAAGATAATATCATCAACATATAATTGGCACACAAACAACTCCCCTTTGACCTTCTTAGTAAAAAGAGTGGGGTCGATTAGCCCAACTTCAAAACCACGGTCTTGTAACAACTCGGTAAGGTGGTCATACCACGCACGTGGGGCTTGTTTAAGGCCATAGAGCGCCTTATCGAGTTGATACACATGATTGGGAAAGTAGGGATCCTCGAACCCGGGGGGTTGCTTAACGTAAACCAATTCATTAATGGGACCATTAAGAAAAGCACTCTTCACATCCATTTGTTGTAACTTAAAATTATGATGAGAAGCATATGCAATGAACATGCAAATGGATTCAAGACGAGCAACAGGAGCAAAGGTTTCACCGTAGTCAATACCCTCGACTTGGGAATAGCCTTGTGCTATCAAACGAGCCTTGTTGCGAATGATAATCCCATGGGCATCTTGCTTGTTCTTGAATATCCACTTGGTTCCAATGACATTGTGGTTCCCCGTTGGCCTTGGCATCAATCTCCACACTTTGTTGCGCTCGAAGTTGTTGAGTTCTTCGTGCATGGCATTGAGCCAATCCGGATCTTCTAGCGCCTCATAGACCTTGTGGGGTTCCACACAAGAGACAAATGCGTGATGCTCACAATAATTTGCTAATTGTCTACGAGTGCTTACCCCCTTTCTTAAGCTTCCAAGCACATTCGTCATGAGATGATCCTTGGTGGAGAGCTTGGATGCAATGTTGGCGGCACGACGCTCTAATTCCTCCTCGGTGGTGAGTTGAGGAGCGGTTACTTGATCATCTTGAGCGCCGTCATGAACTTGTTCTTGATCTTGAACTTTCTCGAGGGAGAGAACTTGACCTTGGGCATCACTTGGTGTGTCAACACCGTCTTGAGTATGATCTTGCCCTTGGTCTTGTTCATGAGGTTGAGGGCCTTCACTTTGTTCTTCGGAAGCGTGTGGGCCTTGGGTTGGTGATGGCTCCACTTGAGTGGAGCATTGTCCTTCTTCTTCGGACACAAGGGGTTCCTCAATGGGTAGGATAAAACCAACACCCATTCTTCTTATGGCTTGAGGAGGAATTTCATCACCTACATCACAAGTGCCACTTTGCTCCACTTGGGAGCCGTTATTCTCATCAAACTCCACGTTACACGTCTCCTCAATAAGTCCCGTGGATTTATTGAGGACACGGTAAGCATGAGAGTTTGTAGCATAACCAACAAATATGCCCTCATGAGCTCTAGCCTCAAATTTAGACAACCGAACACCTTTCTTGAGAATGAAACACTTACACCCGAATACCCGGAAGTACTTGAGGTTGGGCTTGTTACCGGTGAGTATCTCATATGGAGTCTTGTTCAAGCCCTTGCGGAGGTAGAGCCGATTGGATGCATGACACGTGGTGTTGATGGCTTCGGCCCAAAAGTTGTACGGAGACTTGAACTCCGCCATCATGGTCCTTGCCGCATCCATCAACGTCCAGTTCTTCCTTTCTGCAACACCATTTTGTTGAGGGGTGTATGGTGCAGAAAATTGATGCTTGATTCCCTCATCACTAAGAAATTCATCCAAGGTGTAGTTCTTGAACTCGGTGCCGTTGTCACTTCTTATTGTCAAGACCTTTGCATTGTGTTGACGTTGTGCTCCATTTGCAAAGTCAATGACGGTTTGTTGGGTCTCGCTCTTCCTCTTGAAGAAATACACCCACGTGTACCTTGAGTAGTCATCCACAATCACCAAGCAATACTTCCTACCTCCAAGACTATCGAAGGATGGAGGCCCAAAGAGATCCATGTGAAGGAGCTCCAAAGGCCTCTTTGAATAAATGATAGTCGTGGGAGGGTGAGCCTTCTCATGTAGCTTTCCTTCGATACAGGCACTGCAAGCACGATCTTTAGCAAAACTAACATTCGTTAGTCCACGGACATGGTCCCCCTTGAGGAGACTTTGCAAAGATCTCATATTGACGTGGGCTAAACGGTGATGCCAAAGCCATCCCACATCAACTTTAGCCATTAGGCATGTCGCGGTCTTAGTGGGTCGCTCCGAAAAGTTAATCACATATAGACCGTTCTCGACATGCCCAACAAAGTCTACTTTAAGAGTCTTGCTCCACAAGAGGGCCACGGTATCGATATCAAAGAAAGTGGCAAAGCCCATGATTGCAAGTTGACGAACGGAAAGTAAATTGTATGCAAGGGACTCAACAAGCATGGCCTTCTCAATCATGAGATCGTGAGAGATGACCACCTTGCCAAGTCCCAATACCTTAGAAGATGAGGCGTCACCCCACTCGACATTGGTGGGAATAGATGGAACCTTGTGCACGTCCACCACCAAGTCCTTGCTTCCGGTCATATGATTTGTAGCTCCGCTATCAAGCAACCATGATCCACCACCGGAAGCAAACACCTACAAGAGATCAATGCTTGGTTTTAGGTACCCATTTTGTAATGGGTCCTTTGATGTTAGTAACAAGGGTCTTAGGAATCCAAATAGACCATTCAATGTATTCATGAAGAGAACCAACAAATTTGGCATAAACATGCCCATCACTAGCACGGCATAACACATAAGAAGGATTAAAATCACCAGCTTTGTTGGGAGGGGTGACATTGTTCTTCTTCTTCTCCTCGGGGGCACTCTCTCCCTCCCTCACAAAGGTTTGCATGAGAGGAGGAGGTCATTTGGTCTTGTCATTCTTCTTCTTGTTCTTGGAGTTGGGCACGTACCCAACCCCTTACTTGGCCACAACTCCCTTTTGGTTGACCAAGATATCGTTGAGGTTCTTCTTGCCTTGTATGCAAGTCGCAAGATCTCTCTCAAGTTGCCCCTTCAACTTAGCATTTTCCTCAACAAGATGTATATGCTCACAACACGGGTTAGTAGCATTTGCATTATCAATTAAAACCATATGAGGAAAAGTTGCTTTCTCCTTAGTTAGCTTCACTTGGAGTTGATCATGAGACTCCTTGAGACTAGCGTGAATACCCTTCAAGGCCTTGTGGGCCTTGTCAAGTATATCAAACTCCTCTTTGAGTCTAGCAAGATCAACCCCGAGTTTGGCCTTCTCTAAATTTAGCACACGAGAAACAATGAGGTCATGATCATAATCTTTCTTTAACTTAGCATGATCAACGTTGTGTGACTCCTCAAGAGACAAACGAAGACCACGCTCTTCCTCAAGAGCATTGGAAAGATCCGAGATCTCATCGGCATAGTCACGACTATGCCCTTCCATCTTAGAGATGGTGTCCTCGTGAGCCTCGATCATGTCATTGGCTTCACCAAGTTGTTCCAAGAGAGCAACAAAGTGCTTCTTGGATTTTCCCTTGAGTTTGCCCATAAAGGTCTCAAACTCGTTAGCCTCCACATTAGCTCCCTCAAGTTCATTAATGCAATCCGTCGGGGAAGGATGATTAATGATGGTAGTTTTGATGTTGGAGGTTACCTTGTTGGTGGCTTTAGCCATGAGGCACTTGGCGGTGATGCTCTCGTTGGGTGAGTCGAAGAGAGACACCCGTGACGTTGTTGCAATGGCAACGGAGGCCATGGCAACCGACTCATCATCTTCATCATCGTCATCATCCTCATTGTACTCTTCTTGCACAACCAAAGCCTTGGGAGGAGTCTTCTTGGAGAAGTTGTTCTTGTTGGGGAACGACTTGGCCTTGTCCTTTCGGATGAGCTTGCCACCATTGTCTTCCATCTTCTCATACGGGCATTCCGCAATGAAATGACTCACGTTACCGCAATTGTAGCAAGTCCTTACACGTTGCTTGCCCCTTGTACCACTCGAGTTGTTTTTGCTAAAGTTTGGCCTCGAGTTTTTCTTGCTCCAAAATTGCCTTGAAGCAAGTGCCATGTGTTCATGATATGCATACTTCGTATCTTCGGGGTTGCTCTCCTCTTCTTCCTCTTCTTCGTCTTCCACGATGAGCTTGGCCTTCAATGCAAGGTTGGTCTTCTTTGCCCGTTGAGAATGGAGCACCGCATTGTCGGCGGTCTTGTCCAAAATGTTCATGGCCACAGACTCATCCAACACTTCGCTTGAGGTCAAAGTGTGGAAGTCCAGTCTTTGACGAATGACGGAGGACATGGCCTTGTGATAGGGCATCATTGCCTTGAGGAATTTGTGCTTGATCCAATTGTCATCCGTGTCCTTGCTCCCGTGATCTCGTAGTGAGACCGTGAGTTTGGTTACTCTCCGATAGAGCTCACGAGGTTCTTCATCTTCCTTCATTGCAAACTCATCGGCCTCATCTTGTACCACTTCATAGTTGGAGCGTTGAATGCTTGCGCTTCCCCGGTAGAGAGACACGACACAATGCCATGCATCTTTGGCCAAGGCGAAAGGACGAAGATGAGGTAGGTCTTCGGGTGGAATTTCATCTTGAATGATGAAGAGAGCATTCTCATTGAATTGATTGTCCGCGGCTTCTCAAGGAGTGAAGTTGCTTGGATCATGTGGATAGAAACCTTCTTCAATGATTCTCCAAAGGTTAGTGTTCACATGATTTAAATGACGTTTAAAGCGGTAAACCCAAGAATCAAAATCCTCATTTTTCACAATCTTAGGGGGAGGACCGGCATGATTCAAATGAGTGGAAGGAACCGGTCCACCATAAACAAATGGTGGTTTCACATGGGCAAAGATGCCGGTGCCATTCTTGCCACAAGAAGAAGGAGCCTTTTCACTACTAGCTTCCCCCTTGTCGGGGATAGCATCCGTCACCTTGTTGGCGGGATCACACAATTTCAACGGTGCGGTGGATAGTTTAAGCCCCTCAAGAAATTTAGTAAACATGCTTTCGACTTCGGTCGTCATGGAGGTTTTCAATGTCTTCAAGGCCACATTGAACTCCTCACGAGAGACCGAAGTTCCCCCATCTCCCGTAGACGAGATCGGATTCACACCGGAGTGTTCCTCCACACCGTCTACGGTATCAACCATACTCTTTGGACGGTAAAGTCCTTAATAAAGAGACGAGGCTCTGATACCAATTGAAAGGATCGATATGGTTGACTAGAGGGGGGGGGGGTGAATAGGCAACTAACATTTTTTAGCTTTTCTTTAACAATTTAAAGTTTGCATCAAAGTAGGTTGTCTAGATATGCAACTAGGTGAGCAACCTATATGATGCAACGAGGATAGGTACACAAGCAAGCAAGAGATATGAAACAAGTAAGCTTGCTCAAATAAAGGCACGAGATAACCAAGAGTGGAGACGGTGGAGACGAGGATGTGTTGCCAAAGTTCCTTCCCTTTGAGAGGAAGTATGTCTCCGTTGGAGTGGTGTGGAGGCACAATGCTCCCCAAGAAGCCACTAGGGCCACCGTATTCTCCTCACGCCCTCACACAATGCGAGATGCCGTGATTCCACTATTGGTGCCCTTGAAGGCGGCGACCGAACCTTTAGAAACAAGGTTGGGGCTCTCTCCACAACTTAATTGGAGGCTCCCAACAAAAAACACGAAGCTTCACCACAATGGAATGTGGCTCCGAGGTGACCTCAACTGTCTAGGGTGCTCAAACACCCAAGAGTAACAAAATCCACACAAGAAAGTATGGGGGAAGCAAATATCCTTTGGTGGAAGTGTAGATCTAGGTCTCCTCCTTCAATCCCTAGCAAATCAACAAGTTTGAGTGGCTAGAGAGAGAGATCGGGAAGAGAGCTTGAAGGGCATTAATGGTGGAGTGAGAGAGGTCAAAGGTAGGAGTGGTAGGTGGGAGAAGCCCCCTTAAATAGTCACCCCACATTTCCAACCGTTACTGCATTTTTTGTACTGCAGTGGTACAACTGGTCCTCGTCCCGATACAACCGGGACTCACGGTGTAACTGCAGAACCCTACCAAGCGGTACAACCAGACAGGCAGGCGGTAGTACCGGCTAAAAAAATTAACCGGACTAACCGCCTGGCTACCGCACAACCACCGCATCAAAACAGGAGCTTGACCGGTACTTGGGCGGTGCCTGGCCGGAACAACCGCATGGCCTTGAGCTCTTGGGCGGCTAAGTACTGAGCGGAAGAACCGCTCAGACCACCGGTGGTACTGGTCATCGTGGAACGACCGGACCAACCGGGCCACTACCGCCCAAGAACCGCATCAAACCAAAAGCGAGAGCGGTACTTGAGCGGTGCATGGACGGAACCACCGCCCCAGCTGTTGCAGAGCATGGTGGCGGTACCACCGCCCGGAGGCAGCGATACAACCGCTCGAGCAAAGCTGGTGAGCGACAAGACCCAGCGGTACAACCGCTCCAGAGAGCGGTACAACCGCTGGGCAGAAACAGTGAGCAGAAAAGAGGGGAAGAGGCAAGGAAAACTCTCTCTCCCACACACACCTCAGGAAGGCAAAGAGAGGGTGAGAAAAGTGTACGTGAACTGATTCCCCCAGAGCTTCCTAATTAGGATTCCCTCTTGATAGTACGGGTACTCTACAACCAAAGAAAATAAAAGCGTGGAGGACACGTCTTCGATCTTTTCCTTCGAGAGGCAATATCAATCCGATGTAAGCCTAAGCATCGAGAACCTGAAACATATAGCACACGATTAGACCACAAAGGGTTGTCATCATCATCCAAAACATAAAGTAGGGAAATGCCCTTTCAGTTGTATCCTAAGGACTCAACAAGCATGAACTTGTCCACGTGTCGATCCTTTGTAATCGCAACCTTACCTAGACCCAATACCTGACTTTTGCCTTTGTTAGCAAAGATGATATGCTTCAGATGCGACGGAGATAGTGGAGCATCCATCAATAGATTCTTGTCACCAGTCATGTGGTTTGTACATCCACTATCAAGGACCCACTCAGTGTCTTTGGGTTAATCATCCTGCAGATGAATTAGTGCAGCTTACAAACTCATATACTTCATCAGTGAAGAATATGACATCAATTCATCAGATCAATTTCATCAAGTAAAAGAACTGATAAAGCAATATGAGGAGGTGAGAAATGAAAGTTCATTTCTTCATGATTAGCCTGCGCCCTATCAGGCATGCTCAGGTCTCCAGCAAATTCTTCAGACGATTACGTGCATCTGGAGACCTGACCCTGCAGAAGAGATTAGTTCTTTTTCTTCACCACCCACATCTGAAGGGGTGGCAAAGAGTTCATCATTCTGCGAGCTCCATACGAGAAGGATGGCATAGAAGCCAATCCATTTCGTTTCACATAAGATGGGTTAGAGTAAGCATATGAGTAAGCAGAGAAATTCTTCGAGGACTTATGGACATAATGATTTGAAGAATAATGCACATATTCATAATCCTTAGATCTTCCCTGCGAAACAGACGGGTTAGCATGATGATGTTCATATGAGGACTTTGATCCATATGAGGAATTTGGTTCGTATGAGGAATTTGATCTGGGGTTCCTATTCTTCACAGGTGGCGTCATGATGACATTCACCTGAAGATTATCAAGACATCTTTTGGGAACCCAGATTTTCTGCATAGGGGAGCCGTTCCTGCAGTTAGTGCCAACATATCTAGCAAATACTTCACCATTCTGATTTTTGAATAGCTTATAGTTGGAGTCAATTGACTCATCATCAGAATGAGGAGATTCATATGCAAATCTAGATAAGTTAGATGGATCAACTGGAGGTCCCTTTGCAGCAACCAATGTAGTTTTGGGGTACTGCTCAGGCTTCCAATATGTACCATCAGCATTGAGTTTCCTCTCAAAGGCGATACCCTCTTTCCTAGGGTTCCTGTTGAGGATCTGCTTTTTAAGCACATCACAAAGAGCCTGATGCCCTTTGAGGCTTTTGTACATGCCTGTCGTGTACAATTCCTTCAGCCCTGCATTGTCAGTGATACTAGCAATGTTCTCAGATGAGGAATTAGTGATAGTAGAGGCATGTGAAGAATTTGAAACATTAGCAGCATTTGAACATTCAGGTGAAGAATTAGCAGATTCACGTTCAATGCACTTCAAGCATGAAGGAACAAATTCTTCCTGAGATGCGCTGATTTGTTGAGCAAGTAATGAATCGCGCTCCTTCTAAAGATCTTCATAATTCACTCTTAACTTCTCAAGGTCTTGCTTTCTTTGAAGAAATTCATAAAAAAGCTTCTCATGATCCGATAAGAGAGTGTTATGATGACTTTGAAGTTTGTCAAGCTTGGACTGAAGTCTCTGAAGATTTTCAGTCAAAGTTTCAGTGCGATCCATTTCTTCACCCAACATATCACACTTTTATTTAGCATGTTTTGAACCTTTTCTAAGGCCCTTTGTTGTTTTATAGCAATCTTAGCAAGTTTAGAATAGCTGGGCTTAAGGTTTTCATCAGATTCATTCTCACTTGATTCAGAGGAGGTATATTTGAGTACCTTGGCACCCTTTTCCATGAAGCAATAGGTGGGAGCGTAGTCATCATCGCCTTCATCAGCCTTGTTGGTGAGGTCATTTTCTTCAGTGTTGAAGGTAGACTTGCTGACGAATGCAGTAGCGAGAGCTAGGCTCGCCACTCCGGATTCGGACTCCTCAGATGACTCCTCTTCCTCATTTTCTTTAGATTCGGCCTCAGAGTCCATTTCCTTGCCAATGAATGCCCTGACCTTCTTGGAGCTGCTCTTCTTGTGATATGAAGGCTTTGAGGATTTTGATGATGAGGATTTTGTGGATTTCTTCTTTTTCTTTGCATCATCAGAACTGTAATCCTTGTATTTCTTCTTCTTTGATTCCTTTTCTCACTGAGGACAATCTTGAATGAAATGTCCAGGTTTCTTGCACTTGTGACAGAGCCTCTTCTTGTAGTCACTGGATGAGGAATCATTGCTCCTTGAGGATCTTCCAAGGCGACCACGTCTTGAGAACTTTTGGAACTTCTTCACGAGCAGAGCCAGATCATGGCTCAGTTCTTCAGGATCACCAAGGCTGCTACCAGAGTCTTCATCTTCGGACTCAGATACTGCCTTGGCCTTCAGTGCACGTGTTCTACCATAGCTTGAACCATAGAGATCTCTCTTTTCAGCAAGTTGGAACTCATGAGTATTTAGCCTCTCGAGAATATCAGCGGGATCAAGTGACTTGTAATCAGCACGTTCTTGTATCATCAATGCCAGAGTGTCAAATGAGGAATCAAGTGATCTCAGCAATTTTTTCACCATCTCATGGTCGATGATGTCAGTGGCACCAAGTGCTTGAAGCTCATTTGAGATGTCAGTGAGGCGATCGAAGGTTTGTTGAACATTTTCATTGTCGAGTCTTTTGAAGCGGTTGAAGAGATGGCGAAGAACATCAACTCGAGAGTCATGCTGAGTTGAGACTCCATCATTCACTTTGGAAAACCTGTCCCAAATAAGCTTCGCTGTTTCCAAAGCACTCACTCTGCCATACTGTCCTTTGCTCAGATGGCCACATATGATATTATTCGCTTGAGAGTCGAGTTGCTTGAATCTCTTCACATCGGCAGCATTCAGAGAAGGTGTGACTGAGGGAACACCATTTTCCACAACATACCAGAGATTGTTATCAATTGCTTCAAGATGCATTCGCATCTTATTCTTCCAGTAGGGGTAGTCCGTCCCATCGAAGGTAGGACACCCAGCAGAGACCTTGATCATACCTGCGGTCGACATAACTAAAACTCCAGGCGGTTAAACCAAAATCACACAGAACAAGGGAGTACCTTGCTCTGATACCAATTAAAAGTGCGTTATATCAACTAGAGGGGGGGTGAATAGGCGATTTTTACGAAATTCTTCACTGAGGAATTTGCTGGTGAGGAAATTCCTTAGCGAAGAACTACTAGCAGCGGAATAAGTACTCAAAAGTAAACATAACAGAATACAAGCATAGTCATCATGATGAAATGAAGACAGGCACAGAGTACAGGAAGCGTAATCACAGGATAACACAGGACGAAGACAAACAGACTGAAGAAATTGAACTGAGGAAATTGAGAAAGTATTCAGTCAAAGTCTTCAAACACAGATATGAACAAACACACAACACAGTTATGAGGAAATGAAAGAGTTGAGAAAATAAAACCAGTAAGCTCGGTGAAGACAATGATTTGGTAGACCAGTTCCAACTGCTGTCTCAGTTGTACGTCTGGTTGGAGCGGCTGAGTATTTAAACTCGAGGACACACAGTCCCGGACACCCAGTCAAGGACACTTAGCCCAAGACACCCAGTCCTCACCGTATTCTCCTTGAACTAAGGTCACACAAACCTCGTCCAATCACTCGTGATAAGTCTTCAAGCGACTTCCAAACCTTCACAAACTTGGTCATTCGGCGATCCACAATTCCTCTTGGATGCTCTAGACCATGACGCCTAACCATTTGGAAGAAACACAGTCTTCAAAGGTAACAAGCGTCGGATCCACTCAGGATCAATCTCTTCAGTGATGCTCAATCACTTGGGGTTTGTAGGTGTTTGGGTTTTGGGTTTTTGGTTTTTGGTTTTTCTTCACTTGATGATTTTCGCTCAATGTCCTCGGAGGATGGGTTGCTCTCAAATGACAAGTGTCAGTTTCTCTCGGAGCAGCCAACCAGCTAGTGGTTGTAGGAGGCGGCTATTTATAGCCTAGGGAGCAACCCGACATGATAAGACATAAATCCCTTCAATGATATGACCGTTCGGTGCATAGATATTTTGGGACAGTTGGCGCATAGCACAACAACGGTCGGAATTTTTAGTAGCAAAATCCTCAGGGCTATCATGTTCCTCACTGTGTAGGCAATCCGCACTGGCGAATTCCTAACTCCTCAGTCAGGATAAATTCCTCAGAGACCAGAAGAACTTCGTCTCTGTCACTGAAGAAATTGACTGAACTGTATGAGATTTCCAATTACTTCACTCGAAGGGATTGGTAGATGTAGGATTTTGAGTTGAGCATCACATGGAAATTTTTTCTTAGTATTTCCTCGACCCCTTTAACAGTACGGTGTTTCCTATGACTCAAGAAAGAGAAAAACAAAACTATGAACTTGAAAGTCTTCAAGCTTCATATTTCTCGCATGAATATCAAATCTTCACGGACACACCAATTTCTTCACTTTCAAAGTCTTCATGAAAGTCTTCAGAAATACCAAAATCTTCAGTCGAAGATATTCATTTTTAGGGGTCGACTTTTCCTGTAAATATCAAACTCCCCATAGACTTATAGACCTGTGTACACTCACACACGCATTAGTCCCTTAACCTATAAGTTTTCAATACACCAAAATCACTAAGGGGCACTAGATGCACTTACATGCGTCGTAGCCACTTTGGAAGGGCACAACATGGAAGGTCAACTCCTCGAACCAATAGTTCTTTGGAGTTCCGAAAACTACATCGAGGGTGATTTTCCTAATGCATTACGCCTCTTTTCTGGGGATGATGCCCTTAAAAGTCAACTCCTCCACCTCCCTCGTCGCCTGCTGCTCCGCAAGGGCAGTGATGGCTTCTGATGCCTGCTCCGCCACTGCTGGGGACGCACACGTCGGAATCGGAGGCGCGCGCTGCCCGCCGCAAGGGGGAAGGGAGGTAGTGAAGCTATCCGTTCACCATCCCCGTGGGTTGCCGGCGGTGCCCGACGAAGAGGAGCGGCTCCTTGCTTGGGTCTACCAGCGGTGACTTACTACCACGGAGACGGACGCTCACCGGCTTCGGAGGAAAAACGCCAAGACGCTCCGGCTAGCCATCGAGTAATCCGAGCGCGAGGCGGCAGACGCAGTGGTAGAGGCGGCGGAGCTCAAGCGCAAGCAGGACCGGGCGGTCCGGTGTTTGAAGGATGCATCGCCATCTCCTCTTCTTCGGACGATGTTGACTCCGACTCCGACGACCGCCTCCTACCGTGAATGCCTACAGCAACGCCGGCGATCCAAAGGGCAAAGGGCCATCGAGAAAGTGATGAAGATCCGCCGTCTCCACTTTTAATTTCAACTTTTTAGTAATGTAGTACAAATTGTCCGTCGTTTATGTATATTGAAGTTTGACGATCTTTTGGGGATCCATGGGTGGTCTTTCTGTGAAATGTGCACTTTTATGATCGTTTAATGATCTATATAGTTTTATTCATGTTGCATGTTTTAATATGGATATAAAATGCCGGATATGCGATACATGGATGTGGACAACGTAATCCGAGAACTATCCGGTCAGTGTTGCGGACGCGCAGGAGCATGTCCGTGATTTTTTGAGGGCCGAGATTTGCTGTCCGCTGCTGTAGATGCTCTTCTTCGTACGTCTCGCTCGTCAGTTCACTTCATGGGGTCAAACACGGCAAGGCATTCCACCCACTGGCCTAGCGAAAGCTGGTAGCCTCCCTACTCCACCACACGGCCGCCCCCTCCGATCGGCGTCGGCCCTCCCTCCGCACGCCACCGTCGATCGACCGACCAGCCCACCGACGCCGCACGCACGCAGCTTTTGGCCCCCGCGCGGCGCACGGGCGCCGGTCAATCAGGTTAGCGGCAACCGTGTCCGTGTGTAAAAATAGGACACACGCCTAGTTGACCTGACATTCAGGCGTGGATTCCCTCAAAAAAGGAAAAGAAAACATCCAGCTGACCAGATGTGTGCATGGTTCACAGTTCACACGGCTGCCATGCATGGCACGCGGCGCTCTCCCTGCTTATTAGCGTGTCCATATATGATATATCTATCTATCCAAACCCTTTTTCACCGTTGCTTTTCCTTTTTCTTGGATTTACTTTTGATCCATCCATCGGTCACCTCCTCTGCTGCCTCGACTACAGTACTTTATCTGTTTTTTTAGTCTGTATATAAGATATTGTCAAAGTCAAACTTTGTAAAGTTTGACCAATTTTGTTGGAAAAAATATCAACATTTACAATACTAAAGCTCTATGATATGAAAATTAATTTCATGATGGATGTAATTAACTATATTGATTTCATATCATGAATTTTGATATTATTTTTTATAAACTTAGTCAAACTGACAAAATTTGGCTTTGACAAATCTTTTATGCAGATTAAAAAGAAACGGAGGGAGCAGTAAGTTTGACACATTCTTGCTATCCAGTGAATTCATCTTCTAATAATTGCCTCCCACCCTTTAATCATTCCCGAGGAGCAGAGCATTTCTCCACCGTGCATCTTCAAACAGGCAACAGTCGCAGCAGCAGCAGGGTTACGCTACGTACCCAACCCTTATCTCCATCTGCCTGACCGCATCGGCCACTTTTCCTCAACTTGCTCTCCACCACTTTTCCCGCCACATTCACGGACTAGAATCGTACTGCGTGGAAAACTCACCTGAGCAATCATCCAAACAACAATCATCAAGCCGGCATCAAACAAGAACAAAGTGGAAGAATCATCCATCAACACATGCTAATTAAGCTACCTCACCTGTTCACCGTGCATAGTACAAAGATCAATGATCAAACAAACAAGTAGGAGGAGGAGGAGGAGAAGAAAAATAATCATCATACACATGCTAATTAAGCTGCCACCGTCCTATCATATCGCACTAGTACATGATTGTACTAGCTAATACTCATACACATGCTAACTAGCAACTGTATTGTTGTAGCACTACCACTGCTAGTTTGATGCCAACTTGCAGGCCTCATTGGGCCTACTTGCGCCTTGTTTATCTGCCTTGTGGATCGTGGAACGTGAGGGACGATCATCTGTCCAAGGGTAACCACCCCGGCTTGATTACTGACGATCGTATGGCTGATGGTGGGACTGGAAGATTCCCCTTCAAAGTCAACAGATCGATCGACTGGAACGACTAAACTATTTGGGGGCCGTCTGGTCGATCTCCCGACTTCCTCCTCTACTGGTCTCCTCTCGAAGATCTGTTACCCATTTTATCCAGATCCAGGGTCCTGCTGTCTAGTTAGTCATTTTGCAAATCAGATTTCACCGAGCTTTTATACAGAACTGAAGAAGGTTATATACTCATTCGTTCAGACCATTTTCCTCTTTGCTTTGACGAGACGATCAGATCTTGAAAATAGATGTCGATCGATCGAATAAATTTTGATTCTTTTCCTACTTCATTGTGCATTAGTGCCTAGTTATTCACACATGCTCTATGCTTTCTTTCTTTCACTACGACCTACTATTATAGTTATACTTTGTACTTTCAGTTGTCTAATACATTCTTCATTGTTCTATGCTGCAGATACTTATTGCATTTGTGTTTAGTCGCATACTACATTTCTGGGTCGTCGTCTACCACAAACACAAAACGCTAGGAAAAAATACCATGGAAAATTTAACTGGACAACAAAGAAGAACCAGGTGAAAAACCAATGGAAAAAAGACAAAGAAATATTGGATACAAAACTTAAGAAAGGAAATACTCCCTCCGTTCTTAAATATAAGTCTTTTTAAAGATTTCAATATGAAGTAGATACGGATGTATATAAACATATTTTTGAGCACAGATTCACTCATTTTGCTCCGTATGTAGTTCATGTTAAAATCTCTAAAAAAACTTTTATTTAGGAACAGAGGGAGTAAATAGCACAAAAGAGGGGACATGCTGGAAAATAAGGGAAATAGAAACAGCACAATGAATGAAAGTAGTGCTAAAAACATTAAAGAAACCCGGCAGACGGTGGCACGAAAGCGTGACTAACAAGTAATAGCAAAACTTTTTAAAAGCTTGAGTATCACTACAGAAATTTTTACCAACATCTTTTTAGATGATTTTTTTACCAACAATGATACTTCAAATTAATTGATCTCATTGGATCTATCATGGAAGCATGCTTTATGTATTCTACCCATGAAACACATCTACTCCCTCTGTCCCATAATATAAGAGCGTTTTTTACATAGTGTAGTGTCAAAAACGCTCTTATATTATGGGACGGAGGGAATAATTTGTAAACAACCATGTTGGTGCTTGTGCTGCAGTGATCACTATATTTTGAATAGTGCCGTAATGGTACTTTGGAGTTTCAAATAATTCTAACATCTTTTTGTATGTTCCTATGGGTGTGCACTACCCATGTGCAAATTTAAGTGATGAAATAAGTACCATGCGAGCTACGCAAAAATGACAAAATCCTGATCGGCTATTTAGAAATCCCCATTCTATTTTTCTCTAGTTCACAAGTTTACAAATTTGTTACAAACTTAAGATGTGTAATATGCATCCATATGAACATGTAGAGTTTTTTAAAAGAATTTTTTGATACATTAAAATATGATTTTTTTAACCATTCAAAATTATCTGCTCCAATGCACTCGTGCTCCAAAAATGTCTTATATTCTAATTTCATACACTTAAGAGAGAATAGTCAAAGCTCCATCTTCAAGTATGTGGCATGATCCAAAACTACGGCCTATGATTTACGTGTGAGTTCAAGGTCTTCTCATTAACTTTCTTGCCGCCAAACTTGCATGTCAATTTATCCATCTTCGGACATCAAAGTCAGCCCCACTAAACTAGCAACCTTTTTCTTTATTATCACGTTTCCCGATCAATCTGCCTAACCATTCCAGTATTCGATGCGCGTACCCAATCTGCATAGATGCGGCAACTAAAAGTCCACTAGGCAGACACGATGTAGAAGCTACTACTGATAGGACACCATAAAATCGTTAACAAATTCAGCCAACGAGAATGGATTATGCCCACAGATCATAGCCTAGTTAGAACCCTCTAATTTGGAAAACATAGAGGATATCTACAAAGCGCAGGCTCTCGATTCAGTTAGTGTGCGTGTCAGATAGTACTTTTTACTCGCTGTCATATCTTCTTTTTTTGGCGAGGACTCGCTGTCATATCCTAAAGGTGAAGTTAGGCCTTAATCCAGTACTAACTGATAAAGCAGACGGGCGACATGGGAGATGGGTTGGGTTGATGAAAGTAGGCATTAGGCATATATGCCGGCCAGGCGATAGATCATAGGCAGAAAGATCAGTGTGAGTTCCAAGCCCAGTCCAGTCACGTCAATTAATCGGCGACTTTAAGCGACCTTGCCTTGCCTCCCGATCGTCATCAGCCGGTCTAAATCTAATCAGTCGGGATCAATCAACGGTCGCACATCATCCTCACTTCTTCTATGCTAACTGATTGCTGCTACTTCCCTGTCCGTAGTCGGCACCACGCAGTTCACTCATCTGAATATTTGCTTCATGATTAGCATGCAGGCATCTCCATTACGGCGCAGCAGCAGCAGCAGCTACTTATTGCCAGTCGTTGTAACTCGATCGGTTTAGCAAATCGTCGCGGCTAATACTGCATAATGACGTGAGGTTTTCTGAAGGGGAGACCGACGGCGACTTGATTGCAGTGCGCTCCTTCGTCGGCGAAAAGAGAAGCAACTTGATATTAGTACGCGTAGTCTCTGCTGGCCTAATCAGCTTTCACAAGTTACGTACGCTCGAGAGTCAAACAGGATTGTATTTCTTAAGCTTGCACCTCCGATGTACTAGTAGCTAGCCACCTTTTGACTTCTGATCTCACTCGCGGCTGAGAATGGATCACTACAAGTACAGTGTATTATTAGCGCACCTGATTTGACGACCAGCATATATGTTCACCATCGTCACACATGACGCAACCCATGCATCATCTCTCTCGAAATGCCCCCTAGTAGATTTGGTCAAACCCTCCCTCTGCATATCTCTATATTCATGGCTTGATCGCGCTGTCGCACAAAGAAGTCGTGTGTGATCATGTTGTTGCTTCAGGATAATTGTGTCACAATAAACCACGACACGCAAGATCATAGACCACACTAACACATCATATTTATTAGCAAGGTTTAGCCCAAGAAGACAATATCTTCAGAGGCACGGAGCAATGACTATGTGCACTCATTCTCAAGATACTGCAACACTGGTGGCCCAGGGAGTTGGCACATGTTGTCGGGCCACTTCTGTGTGCCGGTTGCTATCAACTCGTCATGGGGTACTATGCATGATCTCCTCATTATGAAGATGTTTAGGATATAAAGTACCCCCCAGTGTAACAATACTAATAGTACTATCATAATCCCACACCAACTACAACTCATGTTCAAATATAACCCAACTTGTAAAATTTCAAATTGTATGGAGCGGCTCATATGATTTTTTAATTGGTAAATAGAAATAATCTCCGACAACTATAACTTGATCTTGCTTTCTTGGAACTAACCTTTGAATTATTTTTATGGGCACAACTAATTTACGGTCAATCATATGCGCTACAGATGTGTACGAACATCATGCCCCACTCGCCTCCATCCACCATTTTGTTGCAAGAGAGTTCATCCGCCTTTGTTTTGCTTTCTGAGCCCACTACTCATGAAGCCAAAGCAAAACATAGAAATGAGAAAAGAACAAGAGGAGGAACTTACCACTATTTTGAATGCGTTATCAAAAGTTTGTCGAATGAGCTTTCAACAGTACTGGTATCGACTTCCAAAATCGCATGTTGACCTTTGAAGTACCCAAGGAAACGGAAGGCGAGAGCAAAATTGTGGCTTAGTTCTCTGGCCACGTACGATGCTCAAAGCTGCCATAACAAGGTAGAAGGGCGTTGATGCTAGCTGTGTGAGAGGATAAGAAAGCTTGTGTTATCAAGGTGGGCCCCACCAAATCATTGAGTAAAAATAAATAAATGAATCACTATTTTACAATGCATACCTATTGGATGGTTTTCTTCCCGGAGGGTGAAATGTATTGATATTGTGAAAACACACCAGTGAAAAAATTATTATGTGAATGTGGTTTATTTCTTTAAATTTGGTCAAACATAAGTATATAACAAATCTGAGAGATTATTAATCTAAATGGGGAGGCTCTACACAATTTTTTTTAATGAGAGAATCCCTAAACTATGAACCAAATCAGTCTTTTGTTCTTTTCTTT